>NC_140165.1:159579759-159738956 GCF_963971535.1 Notolepis coatsorum | reverse complement strand
AGAGAGAGAGAGGGCGGGGGTATATGTGAGAGATAGAGAGATATGTGTGTGACAGAGAGAAAGACAGGACAGAGAGAGGTATATGTGTGTGTGTGAGAGAGAGGGATAGATAGAGAGGGGGGGGGGGATATGTCGTGTGTCAGAGAGAGATAATTGCCTCTGTTTATTGTGGATGCTGGACCACGGTGGGACCACGGTGTCACCATGAGACGACCGTCCCAGGTATTACAATGAAGGATGTCTCTTTAACTCCTCCTCTTCCTCCTACCCTTCTTCCTCTGCAGTGGATTTACTATTGAGCTGGCTTCTGCGCTCACTGTCGTGTTGGCATCCAATATCGAATCCCTGTCTAGTACCACGCACTGCAAGGTATGACTGAGCGGAGCGATGTCCCCGGGCCCTTGGAGGCCCTCGGTGCACCCCCCCCCCCCCCCCCCTTCCCCCCAACAGTATCTCCAGGGGGGAGGAGCTCACACTGCCCCCCCACAGCACAGGAGTGGAGCACACCACAGTCAGCCAGGATTGCAAACAATGTTGTTGTTGTCAAGCAGGGATTGTGGGGCAGCAAGTTTACATGTAATATGATCACACAGTAAAATCCAAAAGTCACATATAGTACACTATATTCTTCCTTAAAAAAACAAATCAAATTAAAAACAAAAATGTGTTCTTACAAACAAATATGACAATTATTTTGTCATTTTTAGTTTGCCAAACATAATTTGATTATAAAACAAAGTGACTGTAAAGAAAGAAAAAGAAAAGATTACAGATTTATACAGATTTTTGACAATCTGTAATCTGTAAATGGATTACTATTCACCAGCCCTGCTTGTCGGTATCACTCCAAGTGTGTGTGTATGTGCGTGTGTGCATGTGTGTGTGCACAGTCTCAGTCTTTATCAATGTGTGTCCGGTCTGTCTGTTTTGTGTGTGTGTCTGTGTTGTTTGCAAGTACATCCTGATGTAACATCCCTCTGGCATTAACCAGCATTAACGTACAAAGATAGTCAAAATCTAACACAACGTGAAAATACAATTGGATCGGGACCAAAGCAAGTGTCATGGTTTGGCTAGTCGCCATGTTGCCCCTGGGCAGCAGTGTGTAGCCCCTCCCCCTGCCCCCCCTACCAGGAGGAACGGATCCAGGCTGGGAGATCTACCGGACACCCCACCCCATCTCACCATCATCTCCATGATGTCTCATTCTCTGTCCTATCTTGCCTCCTCAGCACTCACCGGCATGGTTTGGTGTGTGGAACCCCCCCCCCCCAACCTGTCACCTCACACCACAACCCACCCAAACCCCACCCCACCCCACTCCATTCCTCCTGTCTCACTTGTTTTCCACTGTGTTTTGACCCCTCCCCCCTCTATCTCCTTCTCTGTATCTGTCTCTGTTCTCTCTTCCCCCCATCTGTCTCTTCACAGCGGATTTTGCATTGAAGTAATGAGTGCGCTATCAGTGCTTGTTGCATCAAATGTGGGGATCCCAATAAGCTCCACCCACTGCAAGGTATCAGAGGTCGTGGTAGCAGGCTATAGAGAGACGGAGCTCCTCTTTTTCTTACCCCAGGAGCTCCGTTCCCATTGCTTCACTCGTAGCTGGCCCCCGATGGGCCAGAGCCAATCACAAGTTGCAGCTTTGACCTCTCGTGTACTTTTCCATCTAGGATTAAAATGTCCCAAGTCTCCCTTTTCCTAATGGGGAGATTAATTTAAATGTTGGGCCTTACTTCACTGAATCAGAACTGTACCCGTGTCCCGGTACAATCACCATGGGTACCGTCATAGTGTCCAGGTTTCATTAATTCTCTCTGTATGTAAACCCACCTGTCCTCTAGTCTTCCCTGTCCTTTATTCTTCTTCTTATTTATTTAAACCCAAGTTTGTTATAGAAGACCATCCCATAATAACCTGAAGGTTGCAGGTTCAATCCCCATCAACAGCCCATGTGTCCCTTTTTTTTAAAGAAACCTTCCATGAAAAGCATGAAGCTGATTTTATTACGTCAATGATCTCACACGCATCCAGAACTACAAACTGTTTTGTACAATCCTTTGCTTTGAGAGCTATTGAGTTAGAATAGTTGGGATGTGTGATGTCATATTCAGGAAGTATTAAAATACAGCTCAGTGGCGCCCTCGTGGCGCACCACGTTAGTGCATTGAACACCTACGCGGCCGTCCGGGTTCGCCTGTGACATTTGTCGCATGTCTTCCCCGCCTCTTCTCCATTCACCTCTCCTCATCTGTCGGTCATGTCTGACCAGGAATAAAAGCAATAAATGCTAAAAATACAAAAATACAAAATTAAAAATACAGCTCAGTGAAAATATATCAGGATCTTAGTTCCTGGAAAGGCATATTCCAAGGCCTTGTTATTAAACACAATTTGAATACTTCCTGACATCAAGATGGCATTACACATTCCAACTTTTTAACTCAATCACTTTCAAACCAGTTGAATTCGTACAAGACAGTGTGAGGTTTTGGGACATGTGCAAGATAATGGGTATGAATAAATCAGATGTTTTCTTCCGTTAAGCTAGGCCCTGTTTGAAGTGTCCTTGCGCAAGGCACTGAAGCCCCTATCTGATCCACAAATATATGTCCCTGTGGTTTGACGCTTCTGATGAGATGCTTCTAGAGGGATATGCAAAGATTCATCCCTAATGCCCTAAATTATATTAAAATAAATAAATATATATATATGATATAATCATCTAAATCAAAAGCCAGACTAGTTAATCTGATGATCAAATCTTGAAATGCTCCCTTTTTTTTGTCAAAACACCAGTCTACCATGCTGCCCAGGAAAACTAAATACATGAGAGGCAAAGCTGATGTTCAGTTCAAATTTGTTAAACATTTTCTAAAGATCAACATCTCTATCCATTTCTTTTTGATTTCTCTCACCAGTATACATCCTCCTTCCCCTAAAACCTCCTGTAATCAACTGCTGTGCCAATATGCTTAATCTACTGATCGATCGTTAGATTGAGGTGTCTTGTCGATGTTGATTCTGATGTGATTGATGGATGTGCTGAGGGATCTGACAGAGGTTGTCATGCGGACCAAAATATATTCAGTGTGTCACTCAAATGTTGCACATAGGTTGGGAAATTGATTTGGACATTTTAAGACGTTTGTCTGATTTTTAAATTAATAATAATACATCAATACAGTACAAATAAATCTAAATAAATTAGATTGATTAAAAAAATAAAAAGGACGTAGATAGTAGACCTCAACCTCTGTAAGCCTCTCTGGAGTGCTTGTGAGCAGGGAGGGCTCCATTCAGTTGAAACACATTTTCTGCCTCGGCTTTCCTTCGTTGCAGTGCAGTGTAAACGGAATTGACAGCCGTCCCTGACGTATGTATGATGATGTGCAGCGACCGGTCCATTTCTCACAGGCTCTCTGGGGCCAAACATGATCCTAACTGTAACCACAAGTCTAGTTGAGTTTTTTGGTTTTCTTAAAATACGTTGAAATACTATTACAATAGTTTCCCACAAACCACATCACCTGCAACTTCAAAAGCTGTCATCAGACTTGGGTCATATAGTATTTACAGTTGATTCTTCATGTTTGTTTTATACTGCTTGTCCACGTAGGGCAATACAATACAGTGGCCAAGTCTGATGCAGTTCTGTAGGCTGTGATTCCCCCCATTCTGAGCGTCGTCCTGAATCCTAATGGTAAATATGAATTGGCCATATTTACATGGCGGCCAATTTTGCTCTTGTATCATGTTCAGGTTGGGATTCCCACCTCGGGTGGGATGGGAACGGGGTGGAAAGGAATCCCAACCCGAGCATGACATAAGAGCAAAATGGCCACCACGTGAATATGGTCAATGGGATTTGCAAAATGTACATTTATACAAGGTCTGTTCTGAACAGAGGATTAAGTCACACACTCGTCTTTTTGTCTAGGAGTTAGCTAACATAAGCTAACATTTAAGTTTGTTAAGCTACTTTTAAAACTAAGGCTTCAAATATCACAAAGTTGATATTAGCTGGTGTTAGCCAACTCCTAGAGAAAACAACAACTTACTGTTGTGCTTGATTCTCCACAGACCTCACACTCCATAGGGGTTTAGGACGACACCCCGCCATGGTGCCGACGCTGATCTTAAGGTGTAAACAAAGTGACAACATAACACTGCCTCTCTGAGTGCCAGGAAGTTAAAGGGATCGTTCACATTTTTGGACCCCTAGTCCTATTTCTTACTTACTTACTTACTTACTTACTTACTTACTTACTTACTTACGCCTTTTACCCCGTTTGGGGCCTAGGCCGTCAACAAGGGTTCTCCAAGCATCCCGAACCTGGGCCAACCTCTTAAGCTGGCCCCAGGTGTGTCCCATCTTCTTGGTGTGTCCTATTTCTTACTTGATAAATTATGTTGATCAGCAGAATCCTTCCTCAACACAATCCACACTGTTCCTCACAGTGTTGTAGGACTCGAGTCCTGGACTGATTTTCAGGACTTGTGACTCGACTTGGACTTGAGCACTGATGACTCGGACTCGGACTTCGATTCGAGCATTGACTGCATTCGGACTCGGAAGGTGCAGATGAGGACTCAGACTTGTTAATTGATAAATACAGTTATTTATTTTTTTTAAGATTTATTTTAGCGTTTTTACAGCTTCCATTTTATGGCCATACAAGACCGACAGAGGAGAGGGAGAACGGGAGAGGATGTGTGGAGGACATGCAACAAATCATCGCCGGTAGCGGGAGGCGAACCCGGGACGGCCACGTAGGTGTGCGAGGCACTATGCGGTGCGCCACGAGGGCGCCCCAGTTATTTCTTTTTTTATATATTTAATATATATATATGTAATAGGCCCTAATCATTTGGCATAAGATATTGATAAGAGCTACAGGTGTCTCTATCTATCTCAACTCCTATTAGAGATAGAACCCTGTGGCCGCTCGATATCCCCCGGCGAGGTGCTAAACTCGCCAAGTTCTCGAGTCAATTACTAATCCTAATCACGCTTACTTCATAGTCACTAGTTAGTTATATCCAGTTCATATGAAATATAAGCGTAGAAGAGTTGTTAACCTCTTCTTTGTTTGTAATAAACCGATTGTTTTGCTCGGAAAACTCCTTTCCTATAATAATAATTATATATCATCATTAATCATTATCATCATCATCATCATTATAGGAAAAGCCTATAATGCTAATCATTTGTAAGCCTGATGATATTACTACTCTTTTAATAAGTAGTACTACTAACAATAGTGTAATATTAGCGTAATAATATTAATAATCATTTGCAAGCCCCAGAACCACCTCCGGTCAGTTTGACAGGTCCATAAATCCGTGGCCCGATTGTCCGGCCCTGCAGTGGCCAGACTCTCAAATTCCCACAAATCCATTAGGCCCGTCGCATCTAGAGATACTGGCGCTTGCAAGCAACAAATAGTGATATATATATTATATATATATATATATATATATATTAGGGCTGTCAGTTTATCGCGTTAATTAGATTAATTAATTACACAGCAAATAATCGCGTTATGAAAATTAACTCAAAATTAATTACATTTTTTTTTTTTTTTTAATAATAATATTTTTTTTGTATCTCATTCATTCCATAATCATGTAGAATACACATTTACAGATTTCTTTTTAATATGGTCCATTTGCATTTTCTTGGTATCTGATTCTAGGGACATCTATGAATCTCAGGGAATGTATTCCCAGTGTCAGAAATACTGTGGGCTAGATCCACAAAGAATGGATTGCACGGTGCAAGTTGCACCCTTACTTACAATTCATTAGGAATTGAAAATGGGGGGCCCTGATGTAAACAAGACGAAAGTCTTTCTCTGGTCTGCATTCCCTTAACAATTGTGTGTATTGAGCCGTACTGTATTGTACCCATTCTGCAATCTGTTAATAACATTTTCATTCAATCAATCAATCTGCGCGGTGATTGATTGAATGAACATTTTATTTTGAGTAAATTGTAATGAACCAAATGAGAATATCAATACAAAAAAATTATCTTTGACTGTGAATAACACCATGCTCAAATTGACCAGACCTGAAAAATCTAAGCAAATTAATAGATGGAAGATGATTAAACAGAAGGTTTTGTAGATACAGTACTGAATTCTGCCATCCGGACACATGCAATTTGAAATATGATTATAGAATATAGAATATGAGGCATAAAATGGTAATGCGATTAAAATGCGATTAATTAGATTAATTAATTACAAATCCTGTAATTAATTAGATTAATTTTTTTAATCGCCTGACAGCACTAATATATATATATATATATATATATATTATTATATTATATTATATTATATTATATATTATATTATATATATATATATATATATATATATATATATATATATATATATATATATATATATATATATATATATATTTATATAACTTTAGCTAAAAGCAGTAACCAGCAATTCACTTAATCTGTATGGCTTCCAGAATATAAGTATACCGTGTTACCTCAGATGAAAGCAGGGCGCGGCCAGCGTCTTGAAACATTGTGATAGAGCAGCACAATGAAAGCAGTCCACGAATTCGATAAAAGTATTGTAACAAAGTTGGTTTAATTAGAAAAAGTAAGTTACAAAGATTCTGTCTTGGAAATGTCCAATCCAGTGATAATAATATAAAAACAACAACATGGCTTAAAGAACAATAAAAAACTCTTGTAAAAAATCATCTGAAAGATTTAGCTAAGAGCTTAGCATAGCTCTTTGAATCTAAAAAACAAAGTATTGTCATAGGGACTTTACTTTGAAAAATACCCAAGCTAGGCTCCATACACCGCTCAGCCTTGCCTGGGACTACAAAAATCTCTAACTCCGAGCGAGCAGAGCCTTATATACTTAGATCTGCATCATATCAAAACTTCCTACTATTGGTTTGGAAACATTGATGTCATTCTTACCAACCAATCAACACACAATCAGTAAGGATGAACCCTCCTCTCTCTTCTAGTCGTTACTGTAACTAGAAAAGTAACAGATTACTGAAACAGAGTACGGTACTGTGGAAAATCCCTATGTCTCCATCTGTATCTAGTAGGCTAGCAGAGGCCCACAAGGTCATACAGGGAGGGGAGCACATTCCTAACCACTCTAACAGAAAACAGCACAATTTCACTGCTCTGAGTTTTATAGATATTATACAGATATATACAATAAACATATGCTTAATCATTTACATCATAATCATAATAGTACATCATACAAGTGACAGAGAGAGCCTACAGTACAAGTTGTACAGAATGAACAACCTGTACTGTCATGATTGGAAGGCCCTGGAGAACAATATACAAGATATATATATATATATATATATATATATATATATATATATATATATATATATATATATATATATATATATATATATATATATATATATATATATATATATATATATATATACATACATCCAGGTACTTTAGTATAGACAATAAACATATACTAATTATATTTACACATCACCCATGTAGTTAAAATGTAGTTAAAAGTATTTATGGCTCTCCCTCTGCATTATGACAGGAAAGGGTTAACCGTGCACTTTTGCTCCTCGACTCTGAGTTGTTTTCAAGGCCACATGGCGACAGCAACAGAAGGCTTCTATTATTCATTCTTTAGGGTTATATAAGATATAGTATAGTTATACAAGTTACAGGTATATATTTTATAGTTATATAGTTATACAGGTTACATAAGTAGGAGGAAGAATACAAAAAGACATTTGTCATAAATCACTGACTTTCTGTGCGCATTTGGTGCTTAGATCAGAGGCCTACTTGTCCTGTTATCAAGCTTATAATACATACTTATATTTAATCCTCTATATATACATGTTAAATGCTCAATATACCACATCATACAAGTGACAGAGAGAGAACAGGATGTCAAAATAAAAAAGGGTTACTTCGTGGCACTTCAACAGATATTGATGGCTATATTAATGACAAAGTAAATAAACTCCCTTTGAAATGGTGACCGCTGTGTCATTTATGTTTAATGTAGACCTTTTATTTGTATGTCAGCTCATTGACTGCCAGAGTGGAGTGGACTCAACCTTGATGACTTGGACTCGGACTCCGACTAGGGTAATGGGGACTCGACTCGGGCTCTTCTTTGGTGACTTGGACTCGGAACACTGGGGAGTCACTCGAGACTCCACTCGAGATTTAGTGACTCGACTACAACACTGGTTCCTCATACTAGCTCCAGATAGTTAGCCACACACCAATGCAAAGTCAATGGGGTCGAGCTCCCGTCTGCTCAAGCTGAAGTCTACTTTGTGTGCTCTGTGGAGTACATTTCAGTACATTCAGATTCTACATACAGAAGCTTGACCCTGTTGTACTTTGCGTTGGTTTGTGACCAACTATCCAGACCTGGTATGAGGAACAGCATGGGTTGTGCTGAGAAAGGACTCTACCGATCAACAACATTGGTGAGTAAGAAACGGGGCTAGGGGTCCAAAAAGAACACCTTCAATGTGGCCTTATTCTTCCTTGACTTAAAAAGTGAAGATACCTGTTTTGCACAGAGCAGGGTTAACATGGGTCTGAATGGAAGCAGGCTGTAGAAGCCTCTGACCCGGTGGTCCACATTTAGCCGCGGAGCGACAGAGAGCGTGTCGGGTTACGCCGGGCCGTATAAGAGCACACGGGCTGGTTGGACCTGCCCACTGGACTCGGTCGCTGCACCTTGGAGCCACAGCTCTGTAGCACACTGACATGTTGTTGACCTTGGAGCCACAGCTCTGTAGCACACTGACATGTTGTTGACCTTGGAGCCACAGCTCTGTAGCACACTGACATGTTGTTGACCTTGGAGCCACAGCTCTGTAGCACACTGACATGTTGTTGACCTTGGAGCCACAGCTCTGTAGCACACTGACATGTTGTTGACCTTGGAGCCACAGCTCTGTAGCACACTGACATGTTGTTGACCTTGGAGCCACAGCTCTGTAGCACACTGACATGTTGTTGACCTTGGAGCCACAGCTCTGTAGCACACTGACATGTTGTTGACCTTGGAGCCACAGCTCTGTAGCACACTGACATGTTGTTGACCTTGGAGCCACAGCTCTGTAGCACACTGACATGTTGTTGACCTTGGAGCCACAGCTCTGTAGCACACTGACATGTTGTTGACCTTGGAGCCACAGCTCTGTAGCACACTGACATGTTGTTGACCTTGGAGCCACAGCTCTGTAGCACACTGACATGTTGTTGACCTTGGAGCCACAGCTCTGTAGCACACTGACATGTTGTTGACCTTGGAGCCACAGCTCTGTAGCACACTGACATGTTGTTGACCTTGGAGCCACAGCTCTGTAGCACACTGACATGTTGTTTGAATTTCAAAAAGAGTTGTTGTTGTTTGTGCAATAACTACAATTGTGATTTGAGTAATGTGAAAATAGTGGGTAAATACTGTTTTGTGGAAGTCTGAACTGAGCAGAAGTTGCATTTGGTTAAAGCTTCTACATAGCCAAATGTATTTTGATAGCTTATATATTAGGGCTGTCAATATTAACATGTACATTTCTTCTATTAACATTAAAGGTGCTACACTGTATATGATCAAATATTTTATGTTGTATGTATTTTATATTTATACTGTATATCCGAGTATATCCACAGTCACGATGGATGAACTCACCTCTTGGTATAGCGGTCTGCGATGTCGCCCGCGGCGGGAGACCAGGGTTCGAGACTCACTCGGGGCAATCCCTTAACATGGGTCAAACTTTAACACAACACAGAGATGGCAATATGAGAACGGCTACATATACATCTACAGAGCTATTAGAAAAGTGCGGAATAAAAGTATTGCTTTTCCCAAAAAAAGATTTTGATTAATTAAAAAAATATGTTGCAGGTCCCTACTTCCCATTTCCCCAAGTGGAATGCACCTGATTGGATCAATTACATGCTGGTGCTCTAGTGTGACATCTAGTGGCGGAATGTTATTTATAGCACATTTTAACACATTTAACACGCAATTAATCATATTACCCTTTTTGACCCAAACCTCCTCCCATAGCTTTGACATCCAGCAGCAGTGGGAACGTTTGTTTACATTCCTGATAACTGTGACATAATGAGTGACCAGACAACCCTTAGTCTTATTTCATTATACAAAGTTTCCAAATGGACTTTAGGATTAAACCAAGTTGTAAAAACTAAGCAATGATCGTGTTTCCCAGCGGAGTAACAAGTAACGTTACACAGGTCGATCTATGTTTGCTAATTATGCTTGGTAGCAGTGTTGTTAACAGGTTGTCTGAAGGAGTCGTCTGCCAACAAATATTTTGTTGCACTTGCATCAGAGAACAAATGTATTCACAAAATGTATCACCATTCAACATGATTGAAGACTCCTGTAACTGAAGTACTTTAAATGACTTTGCTACGTATTTCTTTAATATGCGCTAATGCAAGCAAATCATGCGGTTAGAAGTCACTCATTATTCTACTGGTCTGCCCAGGGACGTAAACAAACATTCCTACTGTGGGTTGGATGTCAAAGCTATGGGAGGAGGTTGGGGTCAAAAAGGGTAACGCAATACATTTTGCCCATTTTTCTTAATGCGTTAAGGATTTAAAATGAATCTGAAAAACCTAAGGTGTTAATATTGACAGTCCTAATAGTGATATATTGATATGTCAATATAGTAAAAAAAATTAAGAAAGACAACCTTAAATAAGTTATATTTAACTTGTCTCATATGGTTATGTTTAAAGATCTATACTGTTGTACTTGTAAAAGTTTTTGAAATACCATAGCTGCTGATTTCAGACTTCTACATCCAGATTTGAACCTACATACTGATCCAATCAGCTTGCTGCTCAAACTAACCCAAGAGGTGGTCGTAGTCCACTGGTCTTGAAGAGCAAAGGGTTGTAGACTTCACCTCCCCATAGAGTCCCAAGACACTTGATTTGGACCATTCACCTCCCCATAGAGTCCCAAGACACTTGATTTGGACCATTCACCTCCCCATAGAGTCCCAAGACACTTGATTTGGACCATTCACCTCCCCATAGAGTCCCAAGACACTTGATTTGGACCATTCACCTCCCCATAGAGTCCCAAGGCAAGAATGCTATGTGACGTGTCACAAACTGGGAGTTGTTTCAGTCCATTTGGAAAGCACTGGCACCAGTATTTCTAGTTATGTATGTATTTTCTTTTTACCCTTTTTTTTTTAGACATTGGAAGCAGAAGTTGGCAGGATTTGTTAGCAAAGCTTTGTGGAAGAGTAATGGCATGAAGCGTGTCTCTGAACTATGTTGTGAAACGAGGTCGTTTGAAGGGCGCTACCATGATTGTTCTGAGACACGGCTTCATGCCCCAATTGACTTATACTAGTATTGCCAGCGATCACTGCCAATGTCTCAAACACCAAGACACCTGCACAAGTGACTTTTCAGATGAAACCGAAATTACTCACGGTTTGCGACAAATGAGACAGACAACTCAAAAGAATGTGGCCTATTCTTTTACCCCTAACAACCAAAATAACTTTGTTTGAATCTCACTTGAACCTACAGTGTTGTAGGTGAGGACAACCTCACATGTCAGTTACTGATTTCATTAAGTGAAACACCCTGCTGCTCTTCATGAGATGAGTGTCTCGTTCAACCGATTGAAAAGACTTGTTCCATGCTGCTGTTGATTGCTTTCTTTCTTTCCTTCTCCCTCCTCTCCTCTCCTCTCCTCTCCTCTCCTCTCCTCTCCTCTCCTCTCCTCTCCTCTCCTCTCTGTACCATGCGGACCCTCAGGTGGGCTCGGTCGTAGCTGTGGGTTGGATCCGCTCCAAGAAGGCGGTGGACTGGCGCCTCTTCCGGAACATCTTCCTGGCCTGGTTCGTCACTGTGCCGGTGGCCGGCCTGTTCAGCGCCGCCGTCATGGCCCTGTTCGTCTACGGCATCCTGCCCTTCGTCTGAGAGAGGGAGCCAAAGGGGGGGGGGGGGGGGGGGAGAGAGAGAGAGAGAGAGAGAGAGATATGAAGGGTCTCAAAAATGAAGAGAGGGATGCAGTTAGCAGAGGGAGTGAAGAGAGGGAGAACGGAAAGGTGGAGGCTCTGGGGAACGGGAGGAGGAGGAGAAGGGAGGAAGGGGTTGAGGGATGGACTTGGTTGGACCGTGGTGAGGAGGGTTGTTTCACATGCTGCCTGGCTAAAATAGTCCAGAGATCTCTTTGACTCATTTGAGTTTCTGATCAGTTTCTTTTTGGTGTGTAACCAATTTGTTCAATCTTACCAATCAATCTGCTGTGCATAAGACAACACTAGGATATTCTGATAACTGTATAAAACAACACTAGGATATTCTGATAACTGCATAAGACAACAATAGGATATTCTGATAACTGTATAAGACAACACTAGGATATTCTGATAACTGTATAAAACAACACTAGGATATTCTGATAACTGTGCATAAGACAACAATAGGATATTCTGATAACTGTATAAAACAACACTAGGATATTCTGATAACTGCATAAGACAACACTAGGATATTCTGATAACTGCATAAGACAACACTAGGATATTCTGATAACTGTATAAGACAACACTAGGATATTCTGATAACTGCATAAGACAACACTAGGATATTCTGATAACTGCATAAAACAACACTAGGATATTCTGATAACTGTATAAGACAACAATAGGATATTCTGATAACTGTATAAGACAACACTAGGATATTCTGATAACTGCATAAGACAACACTAGGATATTCTGATAACTGTATAAGACAACACTAGGATATTCTGATAACTGTATAAGACAACACTAGGATATTCTGATAACTGTATAAGACAACACTAGGATATTCTGATAACTGTATAAGACAACACTAGGATATTTATTCATGGTGCAGCATTGTGTTTCTTCATTCGAAAACATGGACTTAAAAAACAGGCACTGCATACAATAACAAAAACAATAACCTGATTAATTTACACACCTCTTGTGACACGCCTGCAGATATATAGAAGTAGAGCTTTTGTTGCATCATCGCCGCCTGCGAAAACCTCAGCAGCGTAAACGCTTCAGTAGCTAATCTTCAACACGGAAAGAAAGAAAAAACTGTAAATATTGTAATATGGTATTATTTGAGTGTGATTTGTTGTACCGCAGCTCGCTTTAAGGAAAAAAGAAATCCCCCCCCCCCCCCCCCAAAAAAAAGACTATGTGCGTGTGGTCAACCAACCCATCCTTCATGTCACCCTAACTTGCTAGCCAGGAAGGTACAGGCGGGGTTCACGGTGAGGGCGTCTCGTCCAGGTGACACATTGTCATTCTCTTCTCTTTTTTTTCTCCCTTGTTATTTTCAACACGATACTATGGCGATGCCAAGTCGTGATTTTAACAGAGCTCCTCAATGTGCTAAAGATGGATATCCTATTTTTTAATGATGTACTATACTGTAATTTGTACTGTAAATATTCTCCTCAATAGTTTTTGGGTCATATGATTTTCTTTTCTTTCTTTTGATGAAGTTGTTTTAATGGGGGAGGTTCCTCTACATGATGTCATAATGCACATTGCCCCCCCCCCCCCCCCCCCCCTCGACAGTATGTGTAAAACAAACGCACCCACACACCGATTTAGTGACTGGCCCCCATTTCTAGGACGACGGTGAGGTCAAGAGGCGTTGCATTAGTGTAACGGAGGTCCGTGAGTAATATCCACAGTTACGATGGACTGTGTTGTGAAGTGACTGTGGCAGTAAGCGGTACTGCAAGTTAAACTCACTCCCCCTTAACACTTTGAGTGCCACAGACGTGTTCTGTCGTCATTTCATGCCCCCCGTTGAGTGCCACCGACGCAAATTGTCGGTTTGATTTTTTTATTAGCGATCTGAATTCATATTTCATCAACCGAGTCTCCCGTTGGTACAGCAGCCCCTCTAGGAGCTCCGATGGGAAAACACCGCCCCCTATCGTCTATCCCTGTGTAACTGCAGGCCATTCGATTACACTGGTGGATCTGTGTGGGGGGAGCCTACTGGCTCCACTATGCTGGCGAGGGATCTGATGACGAGGGAAGTGATCACAAGATGGAAAGCAGCCTGGAATATATATTTACAGCAGCCAATAATCAATCAATAAGCGCGATCGATATTTGGAATGGTGATCAGGAATTGGAATAATCTTTTTGGAGAACATCTGATCTAAGGTAAGGAGTCTATGTTACCAGTTTTAGGATAATCAGAGCTGTCTTCACTGAGATAACAGCGTGTCCCGTATGTGTATATGTGTGTGTGTGTGTGTGCTGTTGAGGAAATAAGAGAATCGATTTCTCAGCTCGCTTCTATAGCGTGCATAAGTACACATATACTATCGATAATCTAGCGTTTATTTGAAAACTATTCATAAATAGGCCGACAACTGACAACGTGTCTAGTGTATTCGAGAATATTCCAATAAATGCCGCTTATGACGTAATCTTTCTATTTTCCGGAAAAATTTGAGAAAACGATAGCTTTTCGAAATGTTATAAAAAGGATATGAACTGATTAAAAAACAATCCGTTTCGACAATGTTGACTGCAAACAAGTCATTGATAAGCGACGGGCAGATTAGACACATAGCCATAATTTAAAACATAGATTATGCGTTTTTAACGCTATCATTGAAGTGGATGATGGCACTCAAGGACATTAATCAACGTTATGGCTGGCACTGAAAGTGTTAAGACACATATAGACACGTTACCAAGCAGTGAATTCACCTCTTGGTATAGCGGTCTGTGATGTCACCCGCGGTGCGGCCGACCCGGGTTCGAGACTCCCTCGGGGGCATCGGAACCTAAAAGCGCAAACACACCAGTCGCGCATGAAGGCAGGCGGGCGGGCGGGCGACCAGCGCCTCACTTTCGCTCCCATGTTAATGGACATAGCTGTGCCAGGTTGGATTCAGAGGCATGCACCACGCGCATTTTCACAGAAATACACTCAATATCTGCATTATTACCACACATATAGATGTTGTTCAACCAGCTAATGTGTCTGTATCTTTCCCAATACAAATAAACCATATTACTATACTTTTTCAGGAGTACAGTCACACTGATCATCATTCTAAAATGAATTTAACATTCTAATTAATTATATAATAACTGGTTATACATGCAAAATGGACAATAGAACACTGGAACTGTAAATCTTTAAAGAATCTTCAAACGGGGACTGACTTTGCAATAGACTAGGCATTTACAGCTGTTCCAATGTAAATGTGCCTTCCTCCGTGCACTTTCGCCCGCTCTGAAGTCGGACTCGGTGTGCCCGGCCACACGCACTGTTCTCGCACGGAACCCGCGAGTGCCTGCATGCACGACTGGTGTGTTTGCGCTGTGACACAACGCAGAGGTGTCAAGTACGATCGGTCACATTAGCCTCTTGAATTAAGTCATTGAGCCAAGTTTCGTTAATATGCTCGGATCTGAAAACAGTGTTTAAAGCAGAAGTAAAATGATCTGCCTTTTATCTGCTGGGCGTTACTGGGAGTTATTTCAAAACTGTCTCTAGTTAATTATCTGGGTACATTTCCGTTCAGAACTGCCTCTAGTTAATTATCTGGGTAACTTTTCCGAACAATCAGATTTTACAGTATCTTCCTATAGGTTCTCCGATTTGAGGTTTTCTCTATGGAAAGCGTGTGGGTGCGTTTTTAGATGGGTAGATCTACTTTGTCCAGTGAGGATTTTTTGTCGTGGTGAGCCAACCATGCCAAAGTAAGCCGCGAATAGTCGTCATCGCCATGTCACCATGCCAAGTTCATGTAGAGTTGTCTAGGTGCAGCAATAGCCAAAATACTGGTGGGGAAATTATGGACATGCACACAGATTAGGCCTATAAATAATTACCAATATCCATACTCTATGCCTTTGTAGATACACACTGCAAGTCCGTTTCAGGGGTTGTTCTCAACATTAAAGGCTCATTGCCATTCTAGTCCCAACGGCTAGACTGCTGCAGAGGCGTATCCTGTCTCCCTCTCTATTCGCTAGTCAGCTGAGCTGTCCTTGAGTCCATTTATCTGTCTGCGGTCACAAAACTCTCATCAGAAAGCTCCTTGGCGATGGTCAGAGTCCTATGTAATAGTCCTATCACGTCTCGTGTCGTATCAAACATTCATCTAGCCTTACTTTAGCACCACCTCAAAGTCACATGAAGGGCGCTTTCTCACCCAGCTTTGTTTGAGATGGTCCGAACCAGGAGAGAGTTTTGACCTTTGTTTCGTTGCTTCACCTTTGTTACACACTGGCAATTGACAAACAAGCCATACTTAATCAACAAAGCTATGTGGTCATGCAACAGTTTATTGGATAGACTTCTGAATCCTAATGAACATATTATGGACAAAGATAAACAAGTTATTTCCACGTTAAATAATGCAAAATATAATTTGGTTTGTCAAATTTGGGTTGTTTGGTATTTCTTTTAGTATAATGATGTGTTTTGTTTTTTGGAACACTAAAAGCTAAAATGATGTGCGTGGTGCACATATTGAGAAATTGTCAACAAAAAACTGTCAGATTAATTAAATCTGCAATTTATTGGCCATTTTCTTGCCTGATGCGCACCGCTCCAGGGTGAGACTTGGAAACTTACTGAAACCACCTCTTGGCAGGCGGACCAGAGTCCCCAAAACAAACTCGAATCAAGGGGGCAAAAGCTCCAGGGGTTCGATTCAACCGCACCAAACATGGCCAAATTTCCCTCGGGATGAATAAAGTATTTCTTACTTGTATGCCGTGACAAATAAAACTCTTGACTTGACTTGATTTCTATTCTATTCTAAGACTGGTGTAAAAGCTCCAGGGGTTCGATTCAACCACAGCAAACAAAACAGGTGTAAAAGCTCCACGGGTTCGATTCAACTGCAACAAACAAGACAGGTGTAAAAGCAGTCTCCCTGACAGATGTGGACAGAGAGGGGAAATGACAGAGTTGTGTTTTAATCCCAGCCACGCTCAGCTAGCTGCTGGTGGAATCTGAAATGCACACATCGAGGATAATGAATAAAATAAGTGCCATGGGCGATACGGCTGGGTGAAGATGAGGGCTAGCATTGTGGATTTCTATGCCATTGTAGTATGGAGATATAGGATCTTGTGTTTAGAAACCTTATTTTTGTATGAGTTGATATCCGAGGGATAGAATTGATCGCCACCAGCTTCTCAACCATTGCTTGACCGCTAAATGAACAAGAGAACCTTTGTTTTAGGTTTTTTTCAATTTGAACAAATCCAACGCGAGGTGTTTTTTATTTTTCCCGTGGTGTGTTTCTTAATTTTACGTTTCTCATGAACAAATCTATGCTTAAAAGTGGCCACTTGCCTTGTAACGTGTTTTTACTGTGCGCGGATACAGTAAAATGATTTTAAATACTGTGGTGTTTACATCGTAACCATATCGTAGACGTAGAGTATCTGGAAAAAAATACGGTTGCCTAATGATGCCAATGAAAGACAAACTATTAACCATGAATTACCAAGTGCAAGAGAAAAAACTAAAACCAGAAGTGTAGAGAACGTGTGCTGTGAGCGATGATGTCTCATTTGTCCTTTTTATTTTCTCTTATGGTAGTAGTGCTAATCATGATCCAAGAGTCACTTTACACTGCTACTACTACTAGTACATTAACACTACATGTATGGGTGCAATTCAATAATGAAGAGAATAGAGAAATAGATTTCATCAAGACTATATTTTTCTACCATATCTGAGTTTTAACCTGGGCCAGGCTGCCAGACACAGGAGAGGACACGCGGAGGCTCTGATTGGACGCCTGGCAGACGGGAGAGGAGGGGGGGTGACATCACCGCATTGCTGGGGGGGGGGGGGGGGGGGGGGGTGCTCTGTTCTGCTTAGCCCAGCGTGTTCTCTCATCGCATAGATTTATGTGTCTGTTGCCAATAGATCTTTTGAAATTACCATTTTTATTTTTGAATTTTAGACAAAAACACTTTGTAATTTTGTTTCCCTATACCGCTTTTTATTATGAGCTGCGAGACTGGGGGGGGTACCTGCCAGACACCAGGAAACCATGTCGCATCTTCAGTATTAAGGAAGGCCCGTGACCAGCAATATAAAAAAAACATAGGGCTTAGATAAGATATCTCGGTTTAGTAAGATGCGATATGATTGGCTTTGCTCAGAGAGGGAGGGAGGTTCTGGAGGGGAGCACCATTCTTGCAGCTCATACCTTTTTGGCCGGACCCAGAGGGCCTGATACCAGCCCTGTTGAAACACCTGTGAGTCCGGCTTCACTGGCTTGCCTAGTCATGTTTCTAGGAGGTGGTTTACTCTGGGGGCTGCATAACGCTGGTGTGTTCGATTCTCCTTCCACTCCACGCAAACTGTAGGAGCGTGGAGCTAGTGTTGAGCTATATGTTTGATCGTGGCATATCAATTGTGGTCTGGTTTGGCATGTAATACCCGCTTTGAATTTGATCTTCATCCCATTAACGTACAATAGACCAACTATGTAACTTACCTCTCGTTGGGGTTGGTATGGAATTCTCTATGGTGAAAATGTATGCTTGTCTTTCACGGTTATTAATGGTTGTGTTCTTTTAGCAATGGTCTGGCTGAAAAATAATACGATTTGATGTGCATTTGGGTAAATCTGTAGAGTTATAATGCCAACAAGTGGAGGTCATTTGCCACAGTTGCTAAATGGGCAATGTTGACTGCTGCCAACAGGAATTTAGCTTTTTTTTTTATAAATTATTTTTAAAGATCTATAGAAATAGGATTTAGGGTGTATTTCCAAATGCATCAGACCTTTTTTGAACATGTAGGAGGGAAATCTACAGTCATAAATGAAAGAGATCTTCACACTATATGACAATAAAGTTAGAAATATGCCAACATTTAGGGACAGCAACCATGGATCTTGGAAGAATGTGATGGTTTGGAATACGATCCATTCTCCTGCAGACTTTTCACCATAGACAACTTTTCACCATCGACGACTTTTCACCATAGACAACCTTTCACCATAGATGACTTTTCACCATAGACAACCTTTCACCATCGATGACTTTTCACCATAGACAACCTTTCACCATCGACAAGGGGCATGGTTTTATTTTGTAGTCATCGTAGTTGAAAGGCTCATCATTGGGGAAACCATCACTATGTCACGGAGTGACAGCCTCGTCACTGTGCGATATATCCTCAAATTAAAAGTTGGATCTGAAATCCGGCCAAAGCTACGATCTAAGTTGGTGAAAGACAGGTTCTATCACCACGCTCTGCAGACCCCCCCTCCTGCCCCTCTGAAACTCGGTCATTCTGTCTTTACCCATGCAGTCAGTCCTGGTGGGCCAAAAGGGATGCACTTCTCAGGCTAGAGAGGGACATTGAACCATTCAGTAGTAACTGGTCTGTGTAAACCAGTGAGGGAGTTCCCATGCTTTCAACTGTCCAGCCCCCTTTTCACACTTCACTACGGAAACGGAATATGCCATTTCTCTCCCTGAATGTGCGATAAAAGCTGTCTCTGGTGAAGGCGGGCCGGCCCCGCTGTCTCTCTGAGGTCGCGCCGGTCCGGCCGCGGTGACGCTGCCACCTCGCGAAGGTGCCAAGACGTAATTTCTCACTTTCACCTGAAGGTGGCGGCAGCTAAGGAAATATTGGCACGCTGCCTTTAGCTTATACTTTGTCTGTACTAGAATGTGCTCCTTGGCCTGCAGGCTTACAGCTCTCTGTGTTGTCTTTTTACTGTTTGCTATTTTGACTGTCCAGTCTTTTGGAGTTGAATAATAATAATAAAGAAAAAGATCTCCTACAAGATCTAACAAAGCTCTTCTGATTTGCATATATCGTACTGTAATGTTGTTTTTATTTAAAGAATTTAGTGAGAAGAAAATGTCTGCATTTAAACTAATTAAATTATGGGAATTAAAATTACAAAGAATACCAAAAACACATTTTTGAGTTGTGTGTTATTTCTTATTTTTGGGTGGGTGGGGACCTTTCAGAGTATCTGAGATCACTTCCTCTGGTCACATGACTGAAACATTGTGCAAATCATTCTTTTGTTTTAGCCATCAAGGCCTTTTCTTGCTTTCCTTTTGTTTTAATATATATTTGTATTTACAATGACGAATAATGCTATGTCGTTTTTTCTTTTTTTAAACATTGTACCAGAGAGGATTGTGACCTGCATAGTGACAAGTGAATAACCTACTGTGATTACATTTTACTAGCCTTGATGCTAGATTTTAGATTTGCCTACAATGCATACATATGGTCTCCCACAGCAACTTAACTTCCATTTGGGTTCCCAGGAGAATTAATCTGCCAAATCCTTTCAACCTCGCTCTGAGTGATGCTCGTGTAGCACAGGGAATCATTCAGTGACTTGGCACAGATGGTGTCAAATTCCAGTTTTCTTGTTTGTTTGTTTCTGTTTTCAGTACCCAGCGGTGTGGTTGGACTTCGGTATCTCAGTAACACTGAAGAATGCTGGCTGGCTGGCTTGACGGTTGCACAATTACTGTAACAAGAGCAAGTTCTGAATAGCAGGAGAAGCAGTGGGGTAAAACTGGAATGCAGTGGTATGGTTATGTAGCACAGTGCTGCGCTATCAGAGTTATAATTTCTAAAATGTGTAGCCCATTATCTTTTACATAGCTTTCTTCCCATTTGAAATATTTAGTATTTGTCCATTCTTTCAATTATGAATCAAGTTAGGGGGTTAAGTTGCTGTACCACACTATGCTTTGCCCGCTTCATATCACAGCCGGGAAAATTAACATGAAATTAAATTAACTTTAGATCTCCCGGGTGACGGTATATAATTTAATTTTACTTACTCAGAAGCATTTTATATGACCTAAACTAAATCTGGGCCGCTTATTTGTGCAACACTTACCCCAAAGTTGTTGCAATGGTCCAACTTTGTTTACTGGGGCTGACATCCTGATTAGAATGAAAAGTTATTTTCACTACTAAGTCTCATTAGATTCATCATGCCCAGTAAATAGACAATCGCCATTTCAACAACTTCAGGGTGTTCGACAAATAAGTGGCACAGATCTTATCTTTAGATCATGTAAAATGCTACTAAGTAAAATAAGAATTACATGACATACCATCGCCCAGGAGATCTAAAGTTTATTTCAATGTCTGTTCATTCGCCCGGCTATGATATGAAATGAACAAAGCATAGCGGTACATATACAGAAGGGAACCAGCAAGGGGTTAACAGCTACAAGCTGAAGAGGTTGAACATCACTGCTCTAGTATTAAACATCCTCATTTAGCGATTTAAGTTGATTTGACCAATAATAATTAAGCATATGACTTCCATTAATTTAGCATCAGCAGTGGCTACATTTAGCTGATGTTTGTGCCTCAACAGAGAACCCAATATATATATATATATCCCAGTTGAACCTGGTTCTGGACTATTCTAGAAGTCCAGTAAAGTCAGGCTTTTATCTTCAGCCATGATCGCTGGTGTTTTTCTTTCCTAGTATGTATTTTATTTAGCCTGTGGTAAGTTACGTGTTTATAGTGATTGAGCTTAGTCTCGTGCATTGGGATCAACTGGGTGCAAAGAGGCCTGTGCAGATCATGCAAGACTGGATCAATGGTCCATGACCTTGAACAGCTACAGCAGTTGGCCACCATTTTTATGCCCCTGGTCCATTGGAGTCTGTTTGGTATGAAGTAAAGCTTAGGTATGCAATCGCAACGGCTAGTGTGACATCTAGTGGCTGAATGTTATCTATAGCACCTTTAACTCACTTCAGGTCTGCTCCTGTTCTCTCCTGTTAACTTGTTTCAGGTTTGCTCGTTTTCTCCAGAGTTAAAGGTGCTAAAGATAACATTTGAATGTAGAGTACTCATTAAAAAAAATTCAAAAAAATGTACATGGCGTGCATGTATCCCCTCTGCGTGTATGCTTTTACCAACGCAGTTGTGTTTCCGGGTTCCCGTTTTGCGCTCTGATTGGCCACTGATCTACACGCGTACGCCCCCCCTCACTATCGCCTTTGGGGCGTGAGATATGAAGACAGATTTAACTGGGTATAGGAAGGCAGTAATAATAAACACTCGAAACAGCTATTGCCAGACAAATACAACAGCAGTGGTTCCTGCTTCAAATGTCACGTATTATAGGCTATAAGCCCGTGTAGATCTATTCGGAATAATAAACATATACACCCTCTAGCAAAACATGACACAATGTGATCCTATCTCCGATAGAGCGGCTGGTCGCAGAGACGCGAGTTGAACGAACACATCGGGAGGAGAATGCATGAATGAATGAAAACTTTATTTAACAGATTGCAGAATGGGTACAATACAGTACGGCTCAATACACACAATTGTTAAGGGGATGCAGACCAGAGAAAGACTTTTGTCTTGTTTACATCAGGTTCATTCATTCTCCTCCCGATGTGTTCGTTCAACTCGCGTCTCTGCGACCAGCCGCTCTATCGGAGATAGGATCACATTGTGTCATGATTTTTTTTACTTCGACACCACAACCGTTAACTTATACCACCACCTTAAAGCAGACAAAAGGCACTAGAGAACACTTAAATTCACACCCTTTAATTAATGAAGCAAACTATAATAATTTATAATAATAATAATAATAATAATAATAATAATAATAATAATAATAATAATACACTGTGTTTGTATAGCACCTTTCATACAAGAATTGCAGCTCAAAGTGCTTCACAGCAGTACAAAAAGAGCACAACATTGGCAGATCAAGAGCAATGCATAAAGTGCAGACATAAAGCATAAAATAGATAGCAGTAAAATAGACAAAGTCAAGGTAAGACATAGAACATTAAATCACATCGTTTTTCATATTAGGATCTAAGATCTAGGGTTAACTCGCCGAACGTTGAGCGGCAGGACCCCGAAAACCAGAGTGTAGTCGGGTTTTCATCGTTGTTTCTTTTATTCGATATTTCCATTCATAAAGACATGCCGGCAGCCTGTGTTATCACATATCTCAAAAGCTATGTTTCTAAGGTGGAAGAATTATGTTTTTGTCAACTTGTTGATTGTGATTTAAAGCTTAGGTCTGAGTCTACCATAACACCAAGACTTAACTCACTCAAATACAGTTAGCAGCTGGATAGACTACAGATGGAAATTAGCTTCTGCTAAATCTGGTGCAAACATATGATTAATTGTAAAAAAAAATATATATATTTTTTTTAAATAGATTCGGGGCTTTTCAGAAAACGTTCGGGGCTTGCGCCCAAGTAGCCACCCCCTAGCCCCGCCCCTGGGACAGACGGCCGGTTTCAGCGGTTTTTATTAACTTTAATGTACTTGTGGACTAGATTAGATGACCTCCTTCCATGGATAGGTGATTTACTTAAAATGATGAGGGAGCGTGATGGGACACTGAAAGTAGCCATAAAATCAAAACTGACCACTGATAAATTAAAGTTTCTAAGACTGCGAAATAATGTGGCAAGTGAAATAAGGAAAGCAAAGGCCAGTTTTTTTGTTAATATCATTGACCAAGCAAAGGGAGACTCCAAATTGATTTGGGAGAACTTGAATAAACTGACAGGGAAACACACTGGGGGGAAAAGTGCCTAGAAATCTGTGTGAATGGCAATATTACACAGGATGGACCTCAAATTGCAACAAGCTTTAATTCCTATTTTGTAGAGTCGTGCAGACTCTGCAATCCGTGAAGAGCACAGGGAGCCAATGGCCAATCTGCCAATCCTGGTGTTCTCTGGCAAATGCCAATCGGGCTGCACGGTGTTGGGCTGTGAGCACAGGCCCCACTTGTGGACGTCGGGCCCTCATGGAGTCTGCCTCTCAGTTTGAGCAGAAACATGCACATTAGTGGCCTGCTGGAGGTTTAGTTGTTTTGTAGGCTCCGGCAGTGCTCCTTCTCACTATGAATTGAAAATGGGGGACCCTGATGTAAACAAGACAAACGACTTTCTCTGGTCTGCATCCCCTTAACAATTGTGTATTGAGCCGTACTGTATATATTTTTTTTTATTATTATTATTTTTTAAACAAACATATAAACAAACATGACAACACACGATAAGATATACAAGCATTAATTACAGTGCATATCCAATGAAATTACCATTTAGTCAAATGTCTTATACAGGATATACCCCTAATACCTGTTATCTAAAAACCTACACCAGCTCGTACCCCCCCCTCCCGGACCCCCCATTGGATAATCCAACCATTATAACTTGTTCCTAACCAGACACTACCATTATATGCTAGCTTTTATTCTCTCCACCACTTCTAACCACATTGTCATTTTGGATTCATTGAGACCCAAAATTCTTGCTGTAGATATTTCTTGATAAATCACATCGAGATATGTAAGAGTCCAGACCTTCCGGCACGTTTTTTCCGGTTGAAACCATCGTGATGCTATCAGCTTTTTAGCCACTGTGATACCGGATAAAACCAATCTCTTTAGCTGTGGAGGTACTGCATGTTTAAAGACATCATTCAGCAGTAATACAGAGGGGTGTACAGGTATATCCAGAGTTAAGAGATTTGATAATTGCTGGGTCACTTCTTTCCAAAATATCTTAACTGGTGGGCAGTCCCAGTACATGTGCATAAATGTCCCTTCGTCCCCATTTGTACATAGGGAGCATTTGGAGTCTTGTTTAAGACCCATTTTGTTCAGTCTTATAGGAGTTAAGTATGTCCTGTGAATATAGTTAAGATTGATTTGTTGATGCGGCTACGTGGCGTAGTGGGCAAGGCACTCGCCACGAAATCTGGAGACGCTGGGCTCGCCTGTTCGAGCCCAGCGCTCCACATTTGCTTTCAGTTTAGCTGGTCGTCCGTACTAATACACATTGGCCGTATTAGGGGGTGGGAAACTGATGGGTGGGGATCGGGCGTTGTGGACAGCGACTCCTACAAGTCGGTTGGTGCGCCTGCGCAGTGGAATCAGGAAGTGTCGGGGGCAGCGTGAGCCTCCCACGCGTTACTCCTCGCCACTGAGAGATCGAGCTGCGCAGGTGAAAAGATGCGACTGCTGTTACCTCAAGTACCGGAGGGGACTTGTGCTATGTATGACTTAGTCCACATTGCAGCCGGCTTGTGGGAGGCAAGAAACAGCGTTCGTGACAGGGGAGGGTTGAATTGGATGATACGAAATTGGGATGGGAGAAAATATAGAAAATGGGAGAAAACGTGAATAAAAAAAAAAAAATTTATTTGTTGATGGTCCGGGTTCCTTGATGCAAGTCGTACATTTGCCCAGGCCTCTTGCCAGTCAAAGTCTGTCTCCAGGTCTGGTATATCCCTCCTCCAGACTGAGTCTAGATGGAGGGTTTCATACGAGGCCGTTAGTAATTGATGATAAAAATCTGAAACGAAACCTCTCGATGTCTCTCTTTCATAGAAAAATGTGTGGTATCTGTGGTGTTCAATTGGTATCCTTAATGGAACACCGTGAGCCTTCAAACATGCCAATAACTTTGCGTAAAAATAATATGTGGACTTGGTGAGATTACATTTTTTGCGTATTTCATTGAAACTATACAAAAACCCTGTTTGTTGAAAACGTCTCCTAATGAGTGTATGCCTTGCTTTTCCCATCTAGGGAATCTTATAGGTTGTTTTCCAATCAAGAGTGCATTGTTATTGAATAAGGGAGTATGATTATGCCATTTATGTGGGGTAGAATATTTTTTTTGTGTTTCACGCCATATCCGGATCGCATGAGTGATTATGGGGCCAAATTTCCGTTCGCATTGCTTAATTGATAATTTGGTGTATACTATGCCCTTCAGCCTATGTGGAGCTACTATATTTTCTTCTAAATTTCTCCAGGATACCAATGCTTGGGGATCAAACCATGTTGTTAGTGGTCTTAAAGTGTACGCCTTAAAGTAGTGGTAGAAATCTGGAAATGCCATACCTCCGTCTGCTTTGTTTCTCTGTGCGGTGGATCTTTTTATACGTGGTGGTTTGTTATTCCAAATAAATTTGTATGTGGAGGAGTGTAATTCTTTCCAGTAACCCTTTGGAGGGGGTAACGGTAGCATTGAGCGGGAGAAGTTGATTCTAGGTAGGACGTCCATCTTAACTATTGATATCCGTGCCTGTACTGAGTTTTTAAGTTTTGACCACCTGACAAGGTCGTATTTGATTTTGTTTTGGATTTTTATGCAATTGTGCTTCACCGTTTGACTTATGGTAGGGAATATTTCAACTCCCAAACATCTAAGCCGTACTGTATTGTACCCATTCTGCAATCTGTTAAATAAAGTTTTCCTTAATTCACTGGACAGGTTGATATCCCAGAAGTGTGATTGACTTGGAGTTACATTGTAATGATTATGTGTTCCCTTAATTCTTTTGAGCAGTGTATTATTTCCCATAACCTTTTCAGACCTGGGGAAGATAATACATGGTAAACCCCATGAAGGTAAGTACCCTGTTGGGTCAGTGATTGCGACGTCGGGAGACCAATGCCAGGCTACAACATGCTTGGCACCAGGTAGGGCTGGACGATAAATCGAGTTTCAATTTCAATTTGGTCTTAACCCCCCCCCCCCCCCCCCCCCGCTAAAACAGTAGGGAGCCATGGCGTGTTTCTGCAGTTATTCTGAAACGTCTTTGGTAACTTGAAGAAGATGAACATCGTATGATGTTCTCAAATCAATGAGTAATCGTGTTTAATAAGCGTGATTTCAATCAAAATAATCATGAACAGCACCAGGTCCCTCGTATGAATGTGGGTGGGTAGATTTAATCTCACCACACCCTGTACGACACATGCTGCCATTAAACACACGAGACGGCAGGGTTAGGTTAGTTCATTTCCATCCAAAACATTTTATTGTCTTCCTGTATTTAAAAGTTGACCCTGTCTATTGGCTTGTCCCCCCCCCCCTGCCCAAACCATCTCTCACATTGCATTTCTTAAGGTAGCACTGGAGGCCTAGAAAGATCTTCTACTCAAAGAGAAACAAATGGAAAGAGCATACAGGACCCTCTCCTTCAAGTCACATGTTGAATAACCTTTGCATTCATGAGCAATGGAGAGGGAGAGAGAACTTCAGATCACAGGAAGCTGGAGAGAGTAGCATCTGGTCTCAAGGAAAAAAACAACAAAAAAGTACTAACGTATACTGGACACCAGGGCTGTGCGTTTCTTCCATATAAAAAGAAAAAGGCCAGAAACAGTCACATTGAAGAGATTATTCGTTTTTCATGACTCCCGTCTCTTTCGCGCTCCCCCCCCCCCCCCGGTGCATATCCCCGTTAAGTAGGGCATTTGTAGTAGTGTACTCAAAATGAGACATCTGGATATGCAATTCAAAACCAAAGTGCCCACAGTCTATATAAAGCCAGGTCACATGACCAAATTACATGTGATGTCACATGGGGGGAGGGGTTGAGGCTCGATATGAATGGAACCAAATTTGGAACAGTCTGTCTGTGAGAAGCAGACCACTGGTGTGGTCTCGACACCCTAAATGTACAGTTTAGTCAGGTGTCTGGACGACTGAAAGACCCCTCCCTCGTCCCGTCAGGTGACTGTGCAGTTACAAAATGGGCACATGGTGATTTAAGCTCATGCTTACGTTGTGGTAAACCATCCAAGCACTTATTTTTTTTAATGTTCTTTTCTTTTTAATAATTAACCATTAATACACAGCAGTGTTTTTTATTGGAGAGGAGGCAGGCAAGTGTGGATGCGTTTGTCTCTACTTGTGTGTGCGAGGGTGCAAGGATGTGTGTTTGTCTCTACCTCTCCGTGTGTGTGTGAGGATGCGTTTGTCTCTACCTACGCTCGCTCGTCTGCTTAAGAGGAAAACACCGGTTACATGGAATTGATTATCAACTTTCATAAATCTTCTATAATATATTCATATATTGTCATTTTTCTCTCGCACGCTCACTCTTTCACGTTCTCCCATCTGGCTACGTGTCTTCAACGTACACAACATAATAAACATGGAGGGTGGGGAGCAGACGGAGCTCAAATGATGATCACAGAGAAAGAAAAAGAAAAAAAGCAGAAAAGAGCTGCAGTGTCTTTTTTTTCTTCCTTCTTCTCATCCATTGGCAGTCGGACAGACGCGCCGGTCAGCCGGTTTCAGCGGTTGTTTGGGCAGGTCACCGACCGTGTCATCAAAGGGGCGGGGTGGGGGGCTCTTTATTCTTCGTCGTGGGGGTGGCGGTCATGGTGGCGGTCTTCGTGGTCTTGGTGACAGCGGGGGCTGTCTCTTTGAGGTTGAGGCTCTCCATCGCCACCTCCAGGGTCATGACCTCCATGCAGCCCATCGCCCCAAAGTCGGCGAAGTCCCGCAAAGGCCCGTGGCAGTCCCTGTAGCAGTGGTCCCGGTCCCAGTCCTGGTCCTGGGAGGAGGAGGAGGAGGCTGTGGCGTCGTAGTCGGGCAACAGCGTGGACAGCAGCAGCTCCGTTACAAACAGGCTCCTGTCCGCCCACTGGGCCTCGCAGGCCTGCCGCTCTGCCTCAGACAGCCGTGCACCGCTCAGCCTGGGGAGGGTTAAAGATGGGGAGGGTGAAAGATGAGCATGTGTGATATGTAGCTAGCATTGCACTACAATTACTGTGATATGTAAGCTAGTATAGCACTACAATTATTGTGATATGTAAGCTAGCATAGCACTACAATTATTGTGATATGTAAGCTAGCATAGCATTACAATTACTGTGATATGTAGCTAGCATAGCATTACAATTACTGCGATATGTAGCTATAGCCTGTCATTACATATTACTGTGATATGTAGCATAATTACTGTGATATGTCACTAGCTTAGCATTACAATTACTGCGATATGTAACTAGCCTGTCATTACATATTACTGTGATATGTAGCATTACAATTACTGTGATATGTAACTATCTTAGCATTGCATAACTGATATGTAGCTAGTGTAGTATTACATATCACTGTGATATGTAGCTAGTGTAGCGTTACATATTACTGTGATATGTAGCATTACAATTACTGATATGCAACTAGCTTAGCCATTACATGACTGTGATATGTAACTAGTGTAGTGTTACATATTACTGTGATATGTAGCTAGTGTAGCGTTACATATTACTGTGATATGTAGCTAGTGTAGCGTTACATATTACTGTGATATGTAACTAGTGTAGTGTTACATGTTACTGTGATATGTAACTAGTGTAGCGTTACATATTACTGTGATATGTAGCTAGTGTAGCGTTACATATTACTGTGATATGTAACTAGTAGTGTTACATATTACTGTGATATGTAGCTAGTGTAGTGTTACATGTTACTGTGATATGTAGCTAGTGTAGTGTTACATGTTACTGTGATATGTAACTAGTGTAGCGTTACATATTACTGTGATATGTAGCTAGTGTAGTGTTACATGTTACTGTGATATGTAGCTAGTGTAGTGTTACATGTTAC
Organism: Notolepis coatsorum; assembly: GCF_963971535.1. Classification (NCBI taxonomy): domain Eukaryota; kingdom Metazoa; phylum Chordata; class Actinopteri; order Aulopiformes; family Paralepididae; genus Notolepis; species Notolepis coatsorum. The sequence continues at coordinate 159,709,457 of NC_140165.1, read as the reverse complement.
TGTGATATGTAGCTAGTGTAGTGTTACATATTACTGTGATATGTAGCTAGTGTAGTGTTACATGTTACTGTGATATGTAGCTAGTGTAGTGTTACATATGACTGTGATATGTAGCTAGTGTAGTGTTACATATTACTGTGATATGTAGCTAGTGTAGTGTTACATGTTACTGTGATATGTAACTAGTGTAGCGTTACATATTACTGTGATATGTAGCTAGTGTAGTGTTACATATTACTGTGATATGTAGCGTTACAATTACTGTGATAGCATTACAATTACCAAACTATTTCACTCACTACGGCCTTAACTTCTGGCAAAAAAAACATTAGCCACACAGTTTTTATTATTCATCACAGAGCCCCACGGGGTAAAGTGGTTGAATATATTTATTGTGTGGTTGTTGAATACCAAAAAGCAATTGAGTTCCAAAAGTTCGCCCTCTCCGAACTTCAGGATGCAAAAGTAGGAACCCTGGTGTTATTGCACAGAGTGAAGCCACCGACCTGCTGAGTAGGAACTGGGAGCTGTGTGCGGAGTGCTGGACGCTGGGCTCCTGGGGCCCCAAGTTGGGATTGGAACTGTGGTTGGTGCTGGGGTTGGAGGCGGCCGAGTTTGTGTTGAGGCCCACGTTGGAGCGGCCGCTGCCCCGGGTGGCGCTGCGGGCCGTCTCCAGCTGCTGCCGCGCCGCCTGGGCCTGCTGGCGCTCCAACTGGAGCTGCATCTGGAGCTGCATGTGGAGCTGGGAGGCCGAGGGGCCGGAGCTGAGCTGGCCCCCGGAGCTGAGCTGGCCCCCGGAGCTGAGCTGGCCCCCGGAGCTGAGCTGGCCCCCGGAGCTGAGCTGGCCCCCGGAGCTGAGCTGGCCCCCGGAGCTGAGCTGGCCCCCGGAGCTGAGCTGGCCCCCGGAGCTGAGCTGGCCCCCGGCCGAGCGCGGCCCTCCAGACAGCTGGGACAGCAGCTCTGCAGAAACACATGGCAAAGACAAATGATGAGGAAGAGAGACAAAGTTACATACTACATGTACTATACTGATGAGGGAGAGAGACAAAGTTACATACTACATGTACTATACTGATGAGGGAGAGGAGCAAAACTACATACTACACTATATAGCCTACTGATGAGGAAGAAGAGCAAAGCTACATACTAGGGGTGTAACGATTCGACCTCACAGCGATTCGATTACGATTAGTCAGGCAACGATTCAATGCATCATGAAATCTCTTCATTTGACCACGATTCGATACATTTTCGATACATTTTCTATCGGTTAATTCCCCCAAACATTTTGAATACACAAATGTGGCTGGGGGAACTGATTCACTCAGTATGAATGGACTATAGCTCAATAAAAACAATACACAAAAAAAAAAACATTAAAATAAAAAATAAAATAATTTATTTAGATTAATTTCGATTATAATCTATTCTAACATAATTCAAATCGATGCATCGAATCGAACACATTAGAATCGATGCATTTCGATTAATCGATGCATCGTTACACCCCTACTACATACACCAGGGGTGGCCAACCCGTGGCTCGCGAGCTGCATGTGGCTCTTTGCCCGTCAATGTGTGGCTCTTCCATCCAAAAAAATTCAAAATTATAGTTTTATTTTCTTTATTTTTTTATGTCACTCATTCCATAAGGACGTAGAATAAACATTTACAGATTTTTTTTAAATGGTCCATTTGCATGTTCTTGGTATCTGAATCTAGGGACATCTATGGATCTCAGGGAATGTATTCCCAGTGTCAGAAATAGTGTGTCTGTTACTAGGCTTGAGTAAATTGTAATGAACCAAAGGAGAATATCAATTCTATTTAAAAAAGATTTTTTATCTTTGACTGAATAACACCATGCTAAAATTGACCAGAACTGAAAAATCTAAGCAAATGAATAAAGGGAAGATGATTAAACAGAAGTTTTTGTAGATACAGTACTGAATTCTGCCATCTTTTTTATAATGTAAATTTCTCCACAATTTTTCATCATATTGCAACACCGTTTTTTGCTAGATGTTCACAGAACGGTAGAGGAACTAACTGCGTTCTGTTTTATGGCAATAACGTTCAGGTTTGTGGGAGATAATCCCCAAAAATAAGAGATACAAAAGTAAATCCAGAAGTCAGATGATTGACAGGGGCTGGCGTGAGCTGGGTAGGGTAGTTTTTTTTTCTTTTTCGAAAGCCCTGAGTCTCTTCCTTCAAAAGACTACACTCACTTTTGGCTGCTCCACTTCCTCCTGTCAATATGCGCCGGTTTCCGACTCACTGCCCTGAGATTTCTATAATCTTTTTTTTTTTTTTTTTTTACTATCTTTTTTCCCCCTCCTCTTTTTTCCGATTTTTCTCCCATCCCACTGTTAGTCGTTATGCCAATTCCCAACTCCCTTCCTGGTTGTTGCGCACCCCCCCTACTGTTGGTCCGGGAGGCCGGAGACTATCACATGCTATCCTCCGACACATGCGCAGCCAGCCGGCAGCCAGCCTGGCAGCTCAGATTCTCACTGGGAGAGTGTAACGCGTGGAAGGTCACACTACCTCCCTCCAGATCCTTCCTTCGCTGAGCAGGCGCCCCGACCGAACTGTAGGAGTATTTTTCTGTTTACAACGCCCAGGAGCCACCCATCAGCTTTCCCACCCTCTAATACTGCCAATTGTATTAGTACGGACGACCAACCAAACAATGTGGAGAGCTGGGATCGAACACGCGAACCCAGCGTCTCCAGCATTGGTGGTGAGTGCCTTGCCCACTGCACCACCTGGCCGCCCAGATTTCTATAATCTTATATTTCACTAATAACAGTTAAAATCATTGGTAAACAAACGTAATGCTGAAAATATACACTTTTACTGTATATCTCGGGCTTAAGAGGTTAACCCTGTGAGGCCCAAATTAAAAAGACATTAGCAACTTCAGAGGCCAGAGGGTGGGACATATAAACACATTTACTATCAAATAGCATTGTGAGGCTGAACAACAGGACCAATTGACTATACATTGACTTTTTTTAAATGGCTAAAAGTGATTTTGTAATTTTGCAACCGTGGGTCTCACACGGTACTTTTAACCCTGTGAGACCCAAATAAAAAAAGACATTAGCAACTTCAGAGGCCAGAGGGTGAGACCTATAAACACATGAAGGGTGCCGTGACTGAAAAAAAAGGTTGAGAAACGCTGGTATATGGTGTGGCTCTTTGTGGTACCACAGTAATTTTTGTGGCTCTTAGTCTCTGACTGGTACTCACCCTCTCACCCCTGTACTACACTATACTGATGAGGAAGAAGAGCAAAGCTACATACTACACTATACTGATGAGGAAGAGAGACAAAGCTACATACTACACTATACTGATGAGGGAGAGACAAAGTTACATACTACACAATACTGATGAGGGAGAGACAAAGCTACATACTACACTATACTGATGAGGAAGAGAGACAAAGCTACATACTACACTATACTGATGAGGGAGAGAGACAAAGCTACATACTACACAATACTGATGAGGGAGAGAGACAAAGCTACATACTACACAATACTGATGAGGGAGAAGAGCAGAGCTACATACTACACTATATACTGATGAGGAAGAGAGACAAAGCTACATACTACACAATACTGATGAGACAAAGCTACATGATACTACACTATACTGATGAGGGAGAGACACAAAGCTACATACTACACTATATACTGATGAGGGAGAGACACAAAGCTACATACTACACTATACTGATGAGGGAGAGAGACAAAGCTACATACTACACTATACTGATGAGGGAGAGAGACAAAGCTATATACTACACTATACTGATGAGGAAGAGAGACAAAGCTACATACTACACTATACTGATGAGGGAGAGACACAAAGCTACATACTACACTATATACTGATGAGGGAGATAGACAAAGCTACATACTACACTATACTGATGAGGGAGACACAAAGCTACATACTACACTATATACTGATGAGGGAGAGAGACAAAGCTACATACTACACTATACTGATGAGGGAGAGAGACAAAGCTATATACTACACTATACTGATGAGGAAGAGAGACAAAGCTACATACTACACTATACTGATGAGGGAGAGAGACAAAGCTACATACTACACAATACTGATGAGGGAGAGTCAAAGCTACATACTACACAATACTGATGAGGGAGAAGAGCAGAGCTACATACTACACTATATACTGATGAGGAAGAGAGACAAAGCTACATACTACACAATACTGATGAGACAAAGCTACATGATACTACACTATACTGATGAGGGAGAGACACAAAGCTACATACTACACTATATACTGATGAGGGAGAGACACAAAGCTACATACTACACTATACTGATGAGACAAAGCTACATACTACACTATATACTGATGAGGGAGAGACACAAAGCTACATACTACACTATACTGATGAGGAGAGAGACAAAGCTACATACTACACTATACTGATAAGGGAGAGAGGCGAAGCTACATACACTATACTGATGAGGGAGAGAGACAAAGCTACATACTACACTATACTGATGAGGGAGAGAGACAAAGCTACATACTATACTGATGAGGAGAGAGACAAAGCTACATACTATACAATATACTGATAAGGGAGAGAGGCGAAGCTACATACTACACTATACTGATGAGGGAGAGAGACAAAGCTACATACACTATACTGATGAGGGAGAGACACAAAGCTACAGTATACACTATACTGATGAGGGAGAGACACAAAGCTACATACTACACTATACTGATGAGGGAGAGAGACAAAGCTACATACACTATACTGATGAGGGAGAGACACAAAGCTACATACTACACTATATACTGATGAGGGAGAGAGACAAAGCTACATACTACACTATACTGATGAGGGAGAGACACAAAGCTACATACTACACTATATACTGATGAGGGAGATAGACAAAGCTACATACTACACTATACTGATGAGGGAGACACAAAGCTACATACTACACTATATACTGATGAGGGAGAGAGACAAAGCTACATACTACACTATACTGATGAGGGAGAGAGACAAAGCTATATACTACACTATACTGATGAGGAAGAGAGACAAAGCTACATACTACACTATACTGATGAGGGAGAGAGACAAAGCTACATACTACACAATACTGATGAGGGAGAGTCAAAGCTACATACTACACAATACTGATGAGGGAGAAGAGCAGAGCTACATACTACACTATATACTGATGAGGAAGAGAGACAAAGCTACATACTACACAATACTGATGAGACAAAGCTACATGATACTACACTATACTGATGAGGGAGAGACACAAAGCTACATACTACACTATATACTGATGAGGGAGAGACACAAAGCTACATACTACACTATACTGATGAGACAAAGCTACATACTACACTATATACTGATGAGGGAGAGACACAAAGCTACATACTACACTATACTGATGAGGAGAGAGACAAAGCTACATACTACACTATACTGATAAGGGAGAGAGGCGAAGCTACATACACTATACTGATGAGGGAGAGAGACAAAGCTACATACTACACTATACTGATGAGGGAGAGAGACAAAGCTACATACTATACTGATGAGGAGAGAGACAAAGCTACATACTATACAATATACTGATAAGGGAGAGAGGCGAAGCTACATACTACACTATACTGATGAGGGAGAGAGACAAAGCTACATACACTATACTGATGAGGGAGAGACACAAAGCTACAGTATACACTATACTGATGAGGGAGAGACACAAAGCTACATACTACACTATACTGATGAGGGAGAGAGACAAAGCTACATACACTATACTGATGAGGGAGAGACACAAAGCTACATACTACACTATATACTGATGAGGGAGAGAGACAAAGCTACATACTACACTATACTGATGAGGGAGAGAGACAAAGCTATATACTACACTATACTGATGAGGAAGAGAGACAAAGCTACATACTACACTATACTGATGAGGGAGAGAGACAAAGCTACATACTACACAATACTGATGAGGGAGAGAGTCAAAGCTACATACTACACAATACTGATGAGGGAGAAGAGCAGAGCTACATACTACACTATATACTGATGAGGAAGAGAGACAAAGCTACATACTACACAATACTGATGAGACAAAGCTACATGATACTACACTATACTGATGAGGGAGAGACACAAAGCTACATACTACACTATACTGATGAGGAGAGAGACAAAGCTACATACTACACAATATACTGATAAGGGAGAGAGGCGAAGCTACATACACTATACTGATGAGGGAGAGAAACAAAGCTACATACACTATACTGATGAGGAGAGAGACAAAGCTACATACTATACAATATACTGATAAGGGAGAGACACAAAGCTACATACTACACTATATACTGATGAGGGAGAGAGACAAAGCTACATACCAGGGGTGTCGAACTCATTTTCACAGAGGGCCACATCAGCATTATGGTTGCCCTCAAAGGGCCAAAGGGACCGTATAAATGTTAATGTAATGTAAAATAAATGTAGCTACTCATTTACATATTGTTAAACATGTTGTTTCTGTATTTATTACTTATTCAAGTTATACATATTGCATATGCATTTGCATAGATGCTTATGTTATTTTAACAAATAATTTTAGTTTATCAGAACCCCATATTACTCCATTAATCAATGATCAAACCATTCAAGTAAATAACAAAGAAGAAGATCATCAAATACAAGCTATGACATTAAGTTTGTTCAAAACCTTTGTCACAGTCAAGAGGGGCAGAACTAACAACCGAGCTGCAAAGAACACATGGGACAGATGTAGCAGATGTTACAAAAACAAATGGCTGCACACAACCTTGGAGAGGCCATACATCCAACTAATGGAAGATAGTTTAATTAACTTTAATTAACAGATTGCAGAATGGGTACAGTACAGTACAGTTCAATACACACAATTGTTAAGGGGATGCAGACCAGAGAAAGACTTTCGACTTGTTTACATCAGGGTCCACCATTTTCAATTCGTAATGAAATTGCTATTATGTGTCTGCATGAACACACAACTGTAACTGTACTAAAAAATAACAAAATAAGGGTTGTCTCAGTTCACAACTATATTGGTCAAGTTTTGGGTGGGACTTGTTTGCGTCCCTACAGCTTCTTATTCAATTGAGCGAGATGCTCGGTTATGTCACACAGCCAGTTTGCATCCGACAGTTCAGACAATAATTCTTCAACCCTTTGTTACCTATTCCGCCTGGATCTTTTTTGTATTTTGGGCTGTAAAATTGTCAAAGAATGTCTGAGGAGTAAGTGCTTTGGCTTTTTTCCTTTGTTACTTCATCAATACCTCAGATGTTCAACATACATGTATGTGTAAGAATGTGTAATAACTAAGGCTGTCAAAGTTAAAGCTTTATTAACGCATTAACCCACAATTATTTTAACGCCGCTATTTTTTAACCCAAGATTAATGTTTAAAAAAAATCAGAGCTCTTGGGGGGCCACATCAAATGACGTGGCGGGCCACATTTGGCCCGCGGGCCATGAATTTGACACCTATGTACTACACTATACTGATGAGGGAGAGAGACAAAGCTACATACTACACTATACTGACGAGGGAGAGACACAAAGCTACATACACTATACTGATGAGGGAGAGACACAAAGCTACATACTACACTACTGATGAGGGAGAGACACAAAGCTACATACACTATACTGATGAGGGAGAAGAGCAAAGCTTCCCACCCTCCAGAACATTTACAACAAGCGGTGCAGGGGGAAGGCTAAGAGAATTATTAAGGACTCGAGCCACCCGAACAACTGCCTCTTTGAACTGCTGCGGTCAGGCAAGCGATACCGGAGTCTTAAGGCGAGCACAGAAAGACTCAGAAGAAGCTTCTATCCCCAGGCCATCAGGCTGCTAAACGAACAATAAACACTATGCAACAACCATCAAATGCACACAGCACACACACCCACACTCACTTAAACAAACAACACATTGCAGCACCCACTCTCCACACTTTAGATCACACAAACACACTTTATATTTATTGATAAAGGATTTGCACTACAACTCGTACACCTACTGTAAATTGTACCTAAATTGCACCTCATCCCATTTCTGCCTTGCACTATATAGTATTGTATATTAGTACACTGCATAGTATTGTATATTATATGGTAACTCAGTTACGTCTATTCTGCATCGAACATTGTACATATGTCTATACTGAACACTGACCTCATTTTTTTTTTACTTCTAATTTACATGCTATACTATTATTTTATTTCATTCTTGTCTTGCACAGTCTCTGGAGCATAACAGTAAGAAGCATTTTGTATAAAAGTATTCTGTACTTCTGTATGACACAACTATTAAAGAAACTTGAAAGCTACACTATATTTTAACAGTCTAGGAGGAGAGTGGCAAAGCTACACATACTACACTATGACAATTATTTTGTAATGGACCCGTCTCAAACCCTGCCCTCTTTTCTTGATCCTCCAATCACAACTGTCGCTTACCTCGGACAAACCAAGTTTGTCCGAGGTAAGCGACAGTTGTGATTGGAGGATCAAGAAAAGAGGGCAGGGTTTGAGACAGGTCCATTGTATGAATGAGTTATTATTTAATGTTTTGTATGTCTGACCTCTCATAGTTGTGTATGTGTGTGAATATCAGATTTATATTTCTGTAGTGGGTGTCGATTGTCTGACCAAATGAACAGCCCATGTCCTTTGTAGTTTAAATAATGTGTTTTTGGGCCGTCCGGCCGTGTTAAAGCTTGTATAGGTTACGTATAGGATGCAGACACTATGCAGACAGTCCGCAATCCAGGGGTTAGCAGCTATTTGATGCACCAATGTCCTTTGACCCACACACATGGTGGCAGAAGAACCGAGTGGTGCACGGACATGACCCACACACATGGTGGCAGAAGAACTGAGTGGTGCACGGACATGACCCACACATGGTGGCAGAAGAACTGAGTGGTGCACGGACATGACCCACACACATGGTGGCAGAAGAACTGAGTGGTGCACGGACATGACCCACACACATGGTGGCAGAAGAACTGAGTGGTGCAGCACGGACATGACCCACACATGGTGGCAGAAGAACTGAGTGGTGCACGGACATGACCCACACATGGTGGCAGAAGAACTGAGTGGTGCACGGACATGACCCACACATGGTGGCAGAAGAACTGAGTGGTGCACGGACATGACCCACACATGGTGGCAGAAGAACTGAGTGGTGCACGGACATGACCCACACATGGTGGCAGAAGAACTGAGTGGTGCACGGACATGACCCACACATGGTGGCAGAAGAACTGAGTGGTGCACGGACATGACCCACACATGGTGGCAGAAGAACTGAGTGGTGCACGGACATGACCCACACATGGTGGCAGAAGAACTGAGTGGTGCACGGACATGACCCACACATGGTGGCAGAAGAACTGAGTGGTGCACGGACATGACCCACACATGGTGGCAGAAGAACTGAGTGGTGCACGGACATGACCCACACATGGTGGCAGAAGAACTGAGTGGTGCAGCACGGACATGACCCACACATGGTGGCAGAAGAACTGAGTGGTGCACGGACATGACCCACACATGGTGGCAGAAGAACTGAGTGGTGCACGGACATGACCCACACATGGTGGCAGAAGAACTGAGTGGTGCACGGACATGACCCACACCTGGTGGCAGAAGAACTGAGTGGTGCACGGACATGACCCACACATGGTGGCAGAAGAACTGAGTGGTGCAGCACGGACATGACCCACACATGGTGGCAGAAGAACTGAGTGGTGCAGCACGGACATGACCCACACATGGTGGCAGAAGAACTGAGTGGTGCACGGACATGACCCACACATGGTGGCAGAAGAACTGAGTGGTGCACGGACATGACCCACACATGGTGGCAGAAGAACTGAGTGGTGCACGGACATGACCCACACATGGTGGGCAAGAGTGGTGCACGGACATGGTGGCAGAAGAACCGAGTGGTGCAGCACGGACATGCCTATGGGAATGAATGCAGAAGTCCGCTATTGTATCATGATATACGTCTGGACTGTAATAGGGCCTAAAGGGTCTGCTGGTTATAACAGCTGTGCGGATGTAAGGGAGCCTATAGCGATCATATCATGCATGTGTGTCATACCTGCTGTGTGGTCAATGGTCTCGGTTTGCATGTGCGAGTGTATACTGTACTTGTGCCTGCCCTGCACCCCTTACCTGCTCGAGGGGTCCCCTGTAAATAGCTAACCCTGAACACTGACCTCTCAGGTGAAATGCCTACATGCATAATAAGGGATGTAACTCTAAATCCCACTGTGTATAGTGTGGCAATACAAGTGCTCCAACAAACGCATATGGGGTCCATAACCTGTGTGTATGTCTAACCTGCTATGGGGTCCATGGCCTCTCTGCTGTAGTTGGAGCTCTGAGAGGAGCTCTGGCTGGCAGAGAGCCCCCCGGTGGTGCTGCTGGTGAAGTGCATGTTAGAGCGGCGAGCGCGGGGGCCGCCCAGACCGCGCCCGGGGTGGAACATCCTCCTCACATGCCGCACGCCGCTCGACTCATCGTGCAGCTCACTGTCAAGGAATGCACCAAGTCTACAGACCCTGTACCGGGCCAACGCTCACAACACATTCATCAAGAGACCTTGCTTGCAATAAATGCTTGTGTAGTTCTCCTTCTTCCCACATGGCTGCCTGTAACCACATTCAAAAGAAAAACATTATTTTACTGTTCCCACTGTCTTTCCATAGAGGAAAAATGGGCAACATTTCAAGCAAGGTTAAGGCACACTAAGACACTATTTTCAATAGTGATAAAATGGTGCTAGTTCAGAAAAATGGCATCTCAGGCTTGAAAATATAATTTATTGTAGACATGACAGAGCTCGAGTAAAGCAACACAATCAGCAGCTTGATTGAAGCTCTTCATTGGTCTTTGTTTCCTTATTGTTTAGAGAATTTTGTTTGTTTCCAGAGAGGGTTTCAATTTAGTTTTAGTTTGTTATATATTTGTCAGGGGCAAGCTTCAAGACATTCAGAATAGGTATTGCGTTATACATACAAACACTTTGTGAAGGCAACCGACTCCATTTCAATAAACGTGCATCAATGCCTCCTCACACTTGCCATGTTGACAAACTAAAACTGCTCTGTATATTTGTTTTGTAAAGTACACATTATAGCTTGTTAGTTTTAATTATTATTTCAGTTTACTCAAATGTTTTGTGCCTGGAGTCTATATTTTTTAACTGGATAGTTCTTTAAATGCTTCTCCCTGGAACTTCAGAGCACTGCTGCCTAAATTTGCATTTTCAACCAATGTATAAATATTACCAATAGAGCCGATGGAGTGTTCTTTTCTAGTTCTTCTAGTTCATCTAGTATCAAATGGCTATTAGCTGAGACCCGGGTGCTGTATCTTGTGCTTCCATGTCAATGGGAAAATGACAATAAACATAACTTTGACTTTCTAGAATAGGGCGCAACACACACCCAAATTACTTTCAGGTCATCTTCTGCTGCGTTTATTGAGCAGGTCAGAGTCATCCATAGACACAACTCCAGGTCTTTAATTGCAGTATTCGCTCCTCTCCACAAGATGGCAGCCTGGATCAAAGTGTGGCATGAGCAGGCTTCCACCGTCATGTTTCCCATTGAAGGGGGATTTCCACCAGAGCTTCCGTTTGTTGTCATAGTGAGGATTCTTTAAAAAGAAGGGCAGAACACTCTAGAACAGCCCAGACAGGGGACACAGTAAGACCTCATCGTCTCAACACCATTTATTTATTTATATATATTTAAAAATAATAATAACCAAAGGAAACCATGCTGATTTTGCACATCTCACATACATCCAAAAACTTAATTACAGCTCAATGAAATAAGGTAGCTGACCTTTTAAGACAAGGTATTGTTACATTTTATTTTAATGTAGCTGTAATTAATATAACACAAGGATGCAATGTGCCTGATGACATCACTGGTGGCCGTATTCAAACTAATTTACTCCCAATAACTGTCAAACTAAATATGAATGTGTGCAAAGATTATATGCAAAAATGAACAGCATTGTTTTTTGGCAAAGTGCCCCTTTAAGCAACATTTAGTGAAGCAGGTTTGAAACCAGGCTGTGTTTACAATCATAATAGCATAATCATATAGCATAGCTATATTTGGTGTGACAACATCACCGTTATACGTCCCCTCATTAACACTTTCACTGCCACACACGAGATATCTCGGGTTTCCGATAGTTATGTTGAAAGCCACTCACGAGATTTCTCGGAATTCTTTTTTTAGCGATCTGAAATCATATTGCATCACGCGAGTATACCCGAGTGCCGCCGGCGATCAGATGTGGAAAAAAGCGCCCCCTATCGTCTCCCAGATGACATAAGGGATTTTGGAATGGACTCAATGAAAATGGATGGGGAAAAAAATCCTGTACTCCACATTTTCCAGTCCACTGATGCAGCCGGGGTTACTAGAGTTCATTCTGGAGCCTCTCAGCCCCGCGGAATCATGTACTGCACTGTACACACGTTGGATCCATACACTTATCAATTTTTTCGAATGGTGATCAGGAATTGGAATATACCAGTTGGATACCATCTGATGTCAGGTAAGGAATCTATGTTATCAGTGTTAGGATAATCAGACTAATTGATGAAGATATAGGCTGTTTTGTGAAATGGGCTCTTTCGGTTTCACTGTAAAAGTCCAAGAGGAAATGAACACTGCGATTATCCGTGCGCGGCTCGAATGTGCTTGCGTGCACGTATAATATTGATCATCTAGCGTTTATTTGAAAACGATTCATAAATAGGCCGACGAATATCAACGTTCTGGAATATTCCAGTAAAAGACGATTATCATAGAATGGTCTACTCTAGAATGAACTGTTTTTTACCTCAAAACGGGTGCTTTTCAAAATGTTCTCAAACGGAAATGAAGCGATAAAAAACCAATCTGCCTCGACAGCACTGACTGGAAAAGGATTCTTTGATAAGCGATGGGCAGATTAGACACATAGCCATAATTTAAAACATAGATTAGGCGATATTAAGCGTAACATTGGCGCCGATGGTGGCATTGAAGCGCTACCACTGGCGCCACCTCGTGGCATTCAAAGTGTTAAAAGGAAGGTATGGGGGTCAGGACCCGTGCGATGCCTGGTTCAAAGACCCCTCATGGAGGTCAGCGCAAAGCAAGGAGCCTACTGTAGGAGGCAAGTGTAGAACGGTACGCCACCACTGAGCTAACGAGCCAGACACACGGTCGCCTCACCTTTCAGATATGCTTCAAAAACCTCGGGTGGCAATCCATAAATAAACAAACAAGCTAACGCTGCTTCAGAGCTCTGCTCCTCATTTCCTCTCTTCTGATATTTCATACATGTGCATAGTCAAGACAATCTCATCAGAAAACGTAAATAAAGTACTAATCGACCACAGGAAAAAAGGTACATAATGTATGTTATGTTATAGCCATAAGTAATACATTTACGTATTGTATCTGCAAAGGTCCAACACAAACGCCACAACCAGGCATTGAACAAACATTCATTGCAGTCGCGGACGAGTGCTCTCACCACTATCCAATTATGGTTATAGCTTATAGTTAGAGGTGAGGTTAGTTGGTTAAAACATAACGTTAGGGTTAGGGTTCAATCCCCAGCAGAGGAACTTCTAAAATGTTTTTATTTGGAATAGATACACCGGTTACATTTCCGATACAATACAAATATATACCGTAATTTTCTGACTATAAGCCGCGGATTTTCCCCCATTTTTCGACCCTGCGGCTTATATAACGGTGCGGCTAATCTATGGATTTTTACAGCTAACTGGGCGCGCTCCCTCAGCTCTGTGACCGTCAGATCAGACTCCTAAATCTGCTGCAGCAGTGCACGCCTTGCCCCTCCCCCTCACAGACCCACGTCAACAAACCATTACGGCAAGAGTCTAGTGTATGAGCAGCTCAGAGCTCCTCTTTCAACATAACTGAAGCATTAAACAAAATGACCCAGTCAACGAACTATTCACTTTAGTTTATTAATGCATAAGGCGTTGTCTAATGTTATCTAGCTACTGATGGATCTGATATCATCAGTTTGGCATTCGATTTCGCAGGTGCTGGCTAACTGGCTATAGTTCTGTGAGCTGGTGTTGGTACCTGGCTGGCGCTGGCTAACTAGCGTGGCTATCGTTCTGTGAGCTGGCGTTAGTACCTGGCTGGCTAACTAGCGTGGCTATCATTCTGTGAGCTAGCGTTAGTACCTAGCTACCATTACTGTTTAAACAAAAATGTTAATAAATGGGAGCTTCCTCAAACAGCCATCTCTTTCCCGACAATCCCCTCTGTGCACGAACCCTTACATATGGTAATTAAACATTAAAACACCTGCGGCTTATAGTCCAGTGCGGCTTATATATGTACACATCATTCAATTTAGCTGCTGCGGCTTATATTCAGGTGCGCCTTATAGTCCGAAAATTACGGTATACAGTATATATATTCTTCCAAGGAGAATCATGATAGTTAACATTTCATCAAATGTGATACAATTTATTATGAACCCAGAACCCTACATTAAAGTGAAATTTCTTCTGAACTCTTTAAAGTGATTGCAGGTTAATGTCATGGACATAGCCTTTCTAGTGCTGCTTTTGAGCTATTGTATATTAATCCTGATTAATATATTCAAACCCAAGATGCCATTTAGATGTTATGGGAACACTTTCACACTAATATATATATATATAAACCACATGTGATATCATTGGAAACCTTGGACCGATTCATTTATTGGAAGCTTGGTTCATAGCCTAGACATTCCAATATGAAACAAACATTCAAAAGGTGCCACACGTGTTACCGTTTTCTTTATTGCATGTATAATTACGTGGAATCTTTTTGTGTAGTTGCAAATAAAGTTTAGTTTAGTCATTTAGAAAAGAGACATTTTGCCAGTGTGTGAAGCAGAAGTGTCTTTAGTCATTTAGAAAGAGGAAACATTGTGTGTAGAGCAGCTACACAGGGCCTCATCAAACCAGTGAGCATTCAAGTGTTGCCAACACGGGGCTTGGAACAACTTTTTAAGACCATCTTGGAAACTTTTTGGACTAGCGATAAGTGACTAGCGATAAGTGACTAGCAATAACTCTGCCAACTGTTTGAGAGCCTCTGTGAAAATGTTTAGTGTTTAGATTAGTGGTTGACCGATGTTGGTTTTTCAATGGCCAATGCCGATATTTAGGTGAGCAGTGCGGCCGAATGGCCGATATGTCTTTTTTTTTGGTGCATCTGATCAAATACAATTTAATAATAACAAATGAGACACAAAATAGCTAAACTTAACGTTGGGGGAAACAATGGTATAAGGTACAGCTCTAATCTCAACAGTACAGTATGAACATATAGAATCTCGGAGCAGACTTATGGTGACATTTTTCAAAGGATATCAAGTCTCTGGGTGCTCTGTGTTCAAGTGTGAGATGAGCGGCGAAGTCGTCCGTCACGTGGTTGGGGTCGCCGCCGGGCAGCGCTGCACATATAGGACAGATCTGGAGGAGAGACAGAGGACGTTATCACACTGGATATCAAACAGCCCCTGGTGGGTCCGGTTCTCTGGAGGGAACACAACAACACTGATCAATATCCACTGCGGATGCCGATTCCGAGAGCTAGACTTTTTAAGAGTCGCCTCTTAACTAGTACCATTCCATCTGGTATCCATTAACTTCACTGAACCAGGTCAACACCTGGAATGAAACCGAAGCTTCTTCCTTCTTTTGCTGCATTTAAAAAAAGGTACATGTGTCCACTTGTAACTGTCTTAGCTGATTTTCTTATTGTTTATCCCCATTTATTGTGTCTATATGTATGCAATTGCTGATAAACTGTCTTGTTTTGTAAGCTTGTCGTCGCTGTAAATGAGGGTAACCCCAGTGTCTTACGAGTTGAAATAAAGGTTTGAAAAATGAAATGAAAATATAAACCAATAGTTTGGAGTCATTGGGACAAAGATAATTGAAATATAATGTGGTGGTCTTCCTGAGAGAAAACATGCCTTGGACTAGGGCTGGGCGACAAATCTTTTTTTTGTGACCTGCAACAGGGCAGTTTTAAAACCAGAGACCGTGGACAGACTTGTCTTTCTTGCCTGCAACTTAAAGTAATGACTTTGCTTGTCCAAATGACAATACTGACCAAATTGAGATTTATTTTTCTCTTGTCCATTTATTTTGTTTGCTTTCTAATTTAAAATACAGTTTGAAACCGTCTGTACACAGTAGGCTATGTGTGCTAGCAGACCTAGTCTCCAGTCGCGAGTCACGGTGAACATGTGCGGTGGTTTGTCCACCAAAAAAGCGGCAAAAGATAAAAAAGAAACTAGAAGAGCCAGAACTATTCAACTCCCCTGGAGCCACAGCCAGCAGAGAAGCCTGTTTACTTTCGCTTTCAAACCAGCTGCAGCCTGAGAACTAGAGTGTGAGGGGCTGTAACACTAAAGATGGCGGCAACGACAAATAATTGCTGCAAAATAAACATACCGTACATCTGTTAAATAATTTTTAATAAATTTTTTAATACTTATAACAATATCGATAATTATCATTTTTGGCCATACCGCCGGTCACAACAGTCTCAGGAGCAGACTGTAAGTACTGGGGAAATTATCTTCATACAGACACCTTGTTTAAGCCTGGTGGTATCATACCAGTGTCGGTATCAGAGGATCTCTAATGCGGGGCAATATGAGAGAAATTCTTATTGCAATAATCATCTGGAATTATTTCGATATGATATAGGGATATGAAAATGTGTTGACTAAACAATGGACTTTCAACGGGTTCTCTGTGTCGACAGTAAAAGTCAATACGTTCTTAGAACTTTACTGTTTTCCAGAATAGCCTATTCAAAACATTACAAATAAAAACGATGTAGTGTAGTGTTCTAATTTGTAAACCATTGAAATAAGGAGGCGGAAGATTACAAATTTTAGGCAGCACCACTGCTGTTCCATCCGTTTACCACTAGGTGCTCCCCTATTATAAGCCTGTACCTTGTGCATTGAAGATGACGCTGCATAAAATGAATGAGTCCCAGTCTAAGGCTACGTTCACACTGCAGGCATGAGAGGCCACTTTCATATGTGGTCCTAAATCAGATAAAGGTCTGATTTTTTGCAATGCGACATCAGTCTGAACAGCCATATCAGAATTCATGTGACTTTTACGTCACTCTAGAGATTGACATTCATCACAATTCTGTGGTGCGAGTCACTCTGAATATAAACATGGAATACAGAAGTGATGGAGGTGGTCAGTGGAGGGACAGTGAGGCATTTATTAGTAGTAGTAGTAAGTATTGGGGTGATTCGCTCGTACAAGCTAAACTTGAGGGGACGTATCATAGCGGGGACATGTTTGAAAGCATAATGAAAGAAGAAATGGCTCTGTTTCACCTCCTCATATCATATGTCCATGAATTAGTTGGCCTCAACTTATGAAT
Source organism: Notolepis coatsorum (assembly GCF_963971535.1). Classification (NCBI taxonomy): domain Eukaryota; kingdom Metazoa; phylum Chordata; class Actinopteri; order Aulopiformes; family Paralepididae; genus Notolepis; species Notolepis coatsorum. Next base: position 159,691,855 of record NC_140165.1, on the reverse strand, counting down.
TCAATCGTAAACTGCGACTTCAGTGTCCTCCATGTTTACGCCCATCTTCGTTATTGTTCATTTGTGCATGCGGGTCAGGAGCGTGACCAGTTCACACTAGAATCTGATATTGGCAAAAAAAATTTAATGATGTGAACAGCCAAAGAAAAATGATCTGATCAGAGTAATAAGTCAGAATTAAGCAGTAAGGCTTGTAGCGTGAACGTAGCCTAACTGCCCCCTGGAAAGGTCTGCAACTAGGCTGCAGTTAACTGTTCCGACAATGAAGAGAGAAATTTGACTGAAGGTATTACCATCCGTTGGTTTAGTAAAAATAATTACAACCTAACATAATTGTGCCTTTGCGGTTGGCAACATATCCTGTCACTTCCAAAAGTCCACCCTCTTCGACTTTTCTGTCCATCAACACAGACACAAATCTGGCGGAGACGGACACAGCATCAACCTAGGGCTGGGCGATATAACGATAAATATCGCGATATATTTTAATAATCGATATCGAAATAAAAAAAAAATCGAAAAATCGTTTTTTTATGTTTTCTTTGTTTTTTTTAATTTTTTTTGTGACCTGCAACAGGGCAGTTTTAAAACCAGAGACAGTGGACAGACTTGTCTTTCTTGCCTGCAACTTAAAGTAATGGCTTTGCTTGTCCAAATGACAATACTGACCAAATTGAGATTTATTTCTCTCTTGTCCATTTATTTTGTTTGCTTTCTAATTTAAAAGACAGTTTGAAACCGTCTGTACACAGTAGGCTAGGTGTGCTAGCAGAACTAGACTCCAGTCACGAGTCACGGTCCACCAAAAAAGCGCCAAAAGATCGAAAAGAAACTAGCAGAGCCAGAACTGTTCAACTTCCCTGGAGCCACAGCCAGCAGAGAAGCCGGTTTACTTTAGCTTTTAAACCAGCTGCAGCCTGAGAACTGGAGTGTGAGGGGATGTAACACTAAAGATGGCGGCAATGACAAAGAATTGCTGCAAAATAAACATAAGTCTGTTGTTAAAAAAAATATTTTTTTTTATACTTATAACAATTCGATAATTATCGATATCGAGAAATATGATAACATTATCATATCGTTATCGCGATATGATTTTTTTCCATATCGCCCAGCCCTACGTCAACCCTGTCCAACAAACGGATACTCCCGATTGAAAATGTATTAAAAACAGACGTAGACCGACAGACTCAACGGATCAATGTACCGCATACTGTTCTACAGAACACAACAGATAAGGAAGAGCCATCTGGCGCTCCACGCAATAGTGGTGGAGAAAGGACAGTGTTTTGTGGTAAATTAAGGCATATAACACAGTGCACTTTTTAAGCCGGCGGTTTTCTGTCTATATCAGAAAAAACTATTCGTCGGTAAGTGCCTTCAACACGTCGACAAGCAAATAAGCTGTTGTCAACGTCCCTAATCATGATATGTGAACAGCATGTAAAGTCACAACATAAATAAACAAACTGCTGTTTACTACGTGATTATGTAAAGAGTGATATCAAATCAAAACTTTTTTCAGCCATGGATGGGGACGCTGCCCCGGGGTCAACTCACCACCTCTGTGGAGGTGTCCGTGTGCTCTGAGGCCACGTGCTCCTGCAGGGACACCTCCGTGTAGCCCATCCTGCCGCAGAAGGGACAGGTGAAGGCCTGGGGCTGCTCCACCGAGAAGGCCTCTCCGCCGTAGTACAAGTCTGGAGGGGAACACATTCCCTGGTTAGTGTTTAACTGGTGTTAATGCATTTCATTAGGGCTGACCTTCGATTTTTTTTTGGAATTCGAAGCTTCGGGGCCGAGATTCGATTTTAATTCGAAGCTTCGAAATAAAAAATTATATATATATTTATTTTTTCAATCTTTTTTTTTTATGTTGTGGGACTTGTACAGCACTTTGTTCAACTTGGGCAGTGCTGTAAAGTTTAAACCTTTTTAAATCTTAGACTAACTAAACACTTTGCTTCCATGAAATATTGTAAGCAGTCATTTGAGGCTTTATAAAAGCAGCACAATGAACACAAATCCGTCAGTGCCGAGTCCGACCTCATCTTAAATAACAGACAGCATTGCTTGTTGTAATTAACAAAGAGAGGCAGAGTTGATTTAGCAAAAAAATAAATAAAAAAAATCCATTTTTTTTTTTTCATAATTGAATTTTATTTTCATATTCGAATCCCATGCCCATCGAACAAAGCTTCAAAGCTTCAAGTATTTAAGACAGCCCTACATTTCATCTATGCTTTTTATTACCATTTTTATGCTCGATTTTGCACACAAAAGGCTTTTGTTGCTCTGCTGATATGGCATTGCTGTTGTGGTTGTTGTTGCCGTCTAAAATTGTCTACTGGGTGTTTATGTGTAGTAACGTCAGGATGTAATGTCTGCTTACATCATCATCATCAAACCTTTATTTGAATAGGCAGGTTAATTAAGAACAAGTTCTTATTTTCAATAACGGCCTATTTGGGGGTAAAAAGCCCCCTAGGGGAAAGGGGATGGGGGATAAAATCAAATAAATAAACACAAAGGAACATTATTAAAAAGGCAGGACATACATACAGAGCAACAACTGAACTGAACAACAACTGGCGGACAACAGAACAATAGTGGCAGCATGGTGTTAGCACATGGAGAAACATCTACATGAGTGCTCTAGGGAGTTTGTTAAAGTTTCCTTAAACAATCTAATTGAAATAAACGTTTCCATATTTAAGGTTTTTTGTAATGTGTTCCAGCTATCAGCTGCTGCGTACTGAAAGGAGGAACGGCCTTGTGAGGAGTTGGCATGGGGGGCGTTTACCAGGATATGTGTGGCTGACCGGGTGTGGTAATTTGAGAGTGGACGAGGGTGGACTAGGCGAGTAAGGTAAGGGGGATTACGGCCTAGAAGTGTTTTATATACAAAGGCCAGCCAGTGGATGTTGCGTCTAATCTCCAGGGAGGGCCAGTTTACTAGGGAGTATAGCTCGCAGTGGTGGGTCCTGTAGGGGGCATTGGTAGCAAAGCGAATGGCGGAGTGATATAGGATATCTAAGCGCTCTAGATCACCTTTACGGGCCAAGCGGTAGATTACATCGCTAAAATCAAATAGCGGCAGGACAGTCATCTGGACCAGGGTGAGTTTAGCAGATCTAGTGAAGGAGGAACGGTTCCTATACAGAAAGCTAAGCCTTGCTTTGACTTTGGCCTGCAGTTTAGTTAGTTGTTCAGAGAAGGAGAGTTGGTGTCGATCCACACTCCCAGGTATTTATAAGAGGTGACCAGTTCAAGCTTTTTGCCATCGGCGGCTACAATGGTGCCAGTCTGGGAGGTACCCTTGTGGCCGAACCACATAACTTTGGTCTTGCTGGTGTTTAGGACCAGGCAAAGGGCGGAGAAACCAGCTTGGATTTTTAGAAAGCTCTCCTGGAGAGTTTTCAGGACAGCATCCGGGGAGGGACCAGAGGTGTACAGGACTGTGTCATCAGCATAGAGGTGAATTAGGGAGTTTCATGTATCCTTGTAATACATCTGTATGTAATGTCTGCTTACTAGGCTTGCCGCGGTAGTTGGTGATACCGGTGTCACTCAGTGTTCAGGCATCCACAGAGTACATTACTTGCCCACTGGTGTATGTTCTCTTTATATACTGTATATATATATATTAGAGCTGGGCCGTTAACGTGCTGCGTTAACGCTATACTAGTATCGCGCGATAATATAATTAACGCATTAATCTAAACAAAAAAAATCAAAAAAAAATTTAAATTTTTTTTACCTTTATTTACCCAGGGTAGGTTCGCTGAGCACAGATGCTCTTTTTCAGGAACGCCCTGCTTCACATTCACACAGTTCCTGTAACTCTGGCCATTATATGGTTTCATCATTTATGTTATTTCAGTTTGTAAGTGTAATATTTGAGAATGTATTTATGTTTCAGTTCTTATTTTCTTTATTATTTAATTTGCTACAATTTATAATATATTCATTTTGACGTCTGGTCATATATGGTGTCCCGTTAGGCTGCTGTCGCGTTTTTACCTTTGGAACTGATTAAGACACCTGCGAGCAAGCGGCAGGGATGGTCGGAGACGAGTTGTACAGGCTCTCCTAATTCTAAGAGTGTACCACTATGTGTACCACTATCAAGACTGTTACCAAGAACAGAAGAATAAGACCCCTTTTTATGTAGCATGCAGCCAACGAGGTATTTAATGTTTGTTTGTATTTTGCTTTTCTGATGTGTTGTTTTCATACCGTGTATATTATTGTTTGTGTTGACCTAACGCAACTTATGTTTCTGTTTAAGTTTTCACGGTGGATTGGAGGACCAAGCCTTTAATAAACCCGTCGAAAGGAAACCACTTGTGTCTGCAGTGCTTGGAAGGAGTTACAGTGAAAACTCGACTGTTCATCGATGCAAGTGGGCGATGAAGCAAGTCCAAGTTTAAGGCCGGCGTCCAGCGGACCTTCCCCGACAATTGTTTGCTGCGCTGCCTGCGCGCCGACATCAAAGGACAGATGAGTCACAAACAATATGCACTACACGCATAAACACAAAGAAGTAAGAAGATGCACACAGTATAATGAGCAGCGTTTCAAGATAAAGCCATAAAGGACTTGGACATTATAAGTTAAGAGTGGTCAGGTCAAGAAGAGTGCTTTGTAAACGTTTCTATAATATATTTGACTGTGAATTCTAATTACTGTGGTGTGCGTGCTAAAACGTTTTGACTTATTTGCCTATATAATTTAACTGAAGCTAACCATTTGTACACATTAAAGTGGAAATGAAGCAGTGCGATAAATACATATTCATAGCATCACATTAGTATTTAGATAAGCCACAGAAGAAATCACGTTATAAAAATAAGCAGTTTCTAAGAAAAAACGATTTGTTGTGTGCATTTCTGAAGCATTTAGCATTATGGGCGCGGCCATTTTGTTGCTGACGTCATGGGGCTTGTTTGGTGTATACACTGCTGGTTAGCTGCCTATAGTGAATCGGTCAGTAAGTAAATAAAATGTTGCCTACAAAACAACGGGACCGCGGTGGTTCCGTTTGTATTGCTCCTGGCTGTTCAAACTAATTTTACCATGTGAGAGAGAGGAAAGTTGGTTAATTTCCACAAACTACCAGTGAAAAAAACAGTGTTGTTGGCATGTTGGCTCAGGCTGGCTGCACTCAGGCGGCGTGATCAGCCTGTTGGACAGGGAATGAAGATCCCCAGAGAACACTTCATTGCCTCGGATTATGTTGTTGGGGGTGGAAGGTTTGTCCAGAAGACCACTAATCAGCTGAAGCCTGATGCGGTTCCCTCGGTCTTCGACAGACAGACCGGCGTTAGCTCTCGGGAGCGATCGCTAGCTAGTTAGCACCAGCCGGGGACCGGCGTTAGCAACCGGGAGCGTCGCGGAGCATTCAGCCTGCTGGCTACCTAGATCCACTTCAACCAGCGTCGCGGAGCATTCAGCCTGCTGGCTACACAGCTTGTCGGTGTGCTAATAGCCTCTGCAAGCTAACGGTAGCTGGCTACACAGCTTGTCGGTGTGCTGGAGCCTCTGCAAGCTAACGGTAGCTGGCTACACAGCTTGTCGGTGTGCTGGAGCCTCGGCAAGCTAACGGTAGCTGGCTCCAGGCTATTAGCACATCGACAAGCTGCTGGAGCTCCCGACGCTCGGCTGGTTGAAGTGGATCTAGGTAGTCAGCAGGCTGAATGCTCCGCGACACTCCCGGTTGCTAACGCCGGTCCCCGGCTGGTGCTAACTAGCTAGCGATCGCTCCCGGTTGCTAACGCCGGTCCCCGGCTGGTGCTAACTAGCTAGCGATCGCTCCCGAGAGCTAACGCCGGTCCCCGGCTGGTGCCAACTAGCTAGCGATCGCTCCCGAGAGCTAACGCCGGTCTGTCTGTCGAAGACCGAGGGAACCGCATCAGGCTTCAGCTGATTAGTGGTCTTCTGGACAAACCTTCCACCCCCAACAACATAATCCGAGGCAATGAAGTGTTCTCTGGGGATCTTCATTCCCTGTCCAACAGGCTGATCACGCCACCTGAGTGCAGCCAGCCTGAGCCAACATGCCAACAACACTGTTTTTTTCACTGGTAGTTTGTGGAAATTAACCAACTTTCCTCTCTCTCACATGGTAAAATTTGTTTGAACAGCCAGGAGCAATACAAACAGAACCACCGCGGTCCCGTTGTTTTGTAGGCAACATTTTATTTACTGACTGACCCATTCACTATAGGCAGCTAACCAGCAGTGTATACACCAAACCAGCCTCATGACGTCAGCCATGACGTCAGCAAAAAAATGGCGGCGCCCATGTTGAAAACAGGGATATTATATTTGATTTTTCAGACAAATAAGATAGATTTCACATTTGATTATAGAACCCTGTCTTACACAAGGTACACAACAAACAAACTAGGATCACATTGCTCACTGCTTCATTTCCACTTTAAGGTGTCAACGTTAAAGTATAAATATTTTCTGATTGAACACCCATTTCTAATTTAAAGTGTGTTTTGGAAATTATAACCTATAAAAAGCATGTATAATTTATAGGTGAAGGCTATTATTGGCATTTAATATTTATGTTCCTAAGTGTTCTGAAGTGCTTAATATATATGTGGAGGTTATTTTGAAAGCCAATTGAATTAAGCAATTTGATTTGTTCGGAGAGTACTGCATTTAATTCAAATTTGAGTACAACACATGTTAAAGGTGTATTTACTATTTTTTCTTTACAAATTTTGGTCAATTTTAAAGTAGTGATTTACAATGACAGAGCCAATTAGGCCTGCAATTGAAGTAGGGGACAGTGTTAGGGATAGTGCAAATTCCCAAGACCGACCTGAAGAAGGTCAGCCAGAAGGTGCTGAAGCCCAGCAAGAGGTACCAAAACGATCTCAAAGAACCAGAACTCTAACAGAGAAGGGTAAAGCAATGCAGGAGGATAAGATCAAAGCGCTACAACAAAGATTTAATTACATTTACAATAAATGGAGGACACAAGTTAAATCTTCTAAAGGTCCGTTATCACAATCAACAGAACATTTGTCTGATGAGCTGCTTACTGATATCATTACAGATGTCACAGGTCTTTCTAATGATGTGCAGCATATTTATGATGAACTACGTGACATCTCAACTCCAAACCAGGACACACGTCTAAGAGTGGATCTGTGTGCAGGGATTTCTGAGATAATTGTGTCCAGAGCCACATTTAGACTGGGGGGAAGTGTTTTAGAAGAAGGAGAGAAAGAGTGGCCAGAAGCAGGCTCTCTCTTTGACTCAAGCACCTATAAATCTGGTTCTGCCACTTCTTCCAGGAAAAGCGCCTATAAATCTAGTTCTGCCACTTCTTCCAGGAAAGGCACCTCAGTGCGTTCAAGCAGTTCTTCTGTAAAGCGACGAGATGCTGTCGCTGATGCTGCTGCAAGCCAAGCTGTTCTGGAAGTGTTAAAAGAACAAGAAAAAGAACAATTGGAAATGCAGTGCCTAGAAGCAGAAGCTAAAAAGAAGATAGCTGAGCAAGAGGCAGCAGGCATAAAGCGTCGTTTAGAACAAGAAGCAGAACGTTTAGAACGAGAAGCAGAACGTTTAGAACGAGAAACAGAAGAGGTTAAACGAAGAATAAAGAGAGAAGAAGAGGAAGCTAAAATTAAAGCTCAACTGGAAGAAGAACATGGAGCTATACAAAGGACTCTGGAGGAAAAGCGGAGAAAGATACAGCATTTGGAGGCAGTGAAAGGTCTTAATGCAGCACGAGCAAGAATTCTTGTATACGATCAAGTGGAGGCCACAGAAGAAGAGCGGAAAGACGTACTAGAACATGAGAGGGTAGCAGACAACAAAGTGCCTGCTCCCACAAGTCCTCTGTCCCTGTATACGTCTCCCGTACCACAAGTTGCGACCACCTCCTCAAATGACAGTACAGCAGAGCTTGTTAAGATGCTGGCAGGTGCTTTGAGTGTCAACAGAATTCCAATTCCTGAACCTTCATTATTCAGTGGGGACCCATTGAAATACAATGACTGGAAACTTTCCTTTGAAATACTGATTGATCAGAAGAGCATTGAAGACAAGGAGAAGATATACTACCTCCGTAGGTATGTAAGTGGACAAGCTAAGAAAGCACTTGATGGCCATTTCTTACTCGGAACCAAATCTGCCTATGTTGCAGCATGGAAGATTTTGGAGGAGAGATATGGAAATCCATTTACAATAGCAAAAGCATACAGAGACAAGCTCCAAGCATGGCCCAAGATGGGATCTAAGGACAGCTTTGAGCTCAGAGAGTTTGCAGACTCTCAGGAGTTGCGAGGCTGCCATGGTCAACATCAAGGCATTGGACATTTTAAATGACTGTAATGAAAACAGGAAATTTCTTTTAAAGTTGCCTGATTGGCTAACAGCGAGATGGAACAGGATGGTTATCCAAGAAGAAGAAGAGCGTAACCAATTCCCCTCCTTCAGCCAATTTGTAAAGTTTCTGACAAGAGAAGCGAAAATTGCCTGAAACCCTGTTACATCACTACAGTCACTGAAACAAGGTGAGACTGAAAAAACAAAATGCCCAAGATATCAAAGCTTTGAAGCAAAGGCACTGACCACATGTTCCAATGAAAAGACTGTCATAACATGTATTTTCTGTGAGAAGTCAGGGCATACTTTGCATAAATGCAGGACGTTCATGGAGAAAACTGTTTCAGACAGAGTCAAGTTTGTTCAAACCGGAAAGCTATGTTTTGGTTGTCTCAAGTCTGGTCACTACTCAAAGAGCTGCAACAGTAGGAATGTGTGCGACGTGTGCCACAAGCAACATCCTACATGTCTGCATGAGGAGCGAGCCAAAGAAGGACAAAGACCACCACAAGCCAAGCTAAATGAAGAAAAGCCAAGTACAAGTCAACAATGGTACAAAGAAAGACCTCAATCGACACAATGCAAAGAAACAACCACAAACTCTACTTCACATAGAGTAATACTTCATGAAGCTAACACACAAACAACTGCAATAATTCCTGTCTGGCTTTCATCCACGACTCAACCAACACAAGAAGTCCTTGTTTACGCTCCGTTGGATTCTCAAAGCGACACAACCTTTGTTATAAGGGAAGTAGCAGAAGCATTGGAAGCTACCAAAGTCAAGGTCAAAGTCAAGCTCTCTACTATGACCACAGTAGTAAGCTCTGAAAGAATAGACAACTTACAAATCCGTACTCTGGTAAGAAGATATCGTTACCACCAGTCTATACTCGGGATTTCATTCCAGCCAACAGAACACACATACCAACAGATGGAACTGCAAAAGCGTGGTCCCATCTAGAGCACCTCCAAGGAAAGATTGCACCTATGCAGGACTGTAAAGTAGGTCTGCTCATTGGGTACGACTGCTCACAAGCCCTGCTTCCAAGGGAAGTTGTGTCTGGCGAAGAAAGTCAGCCTTATGCACAGCGTACAGACCTTGGATGGAGTATTGTTGGCCATGGGAATCCCTGTGTAGACATCGGAATCAGCCATCGCATAGTATTGAGACGAGTAACAGCAGGTGTGAAACGTTCTGTTAATCTCAAAACTGAAGTACACTATGTGAGCCGAACCCAAGTAAAAGAAATGACTCCCTCAGACATAAGAGTTCTTGAATCAGACTTCTCAGAAAAAACTGGAGAACATGACCCTGTGTCTCAAGAACATATCAAGTGCCTGTCGAAGTTGAGAGAGACCATCACGCAAAAGAACAATGGTCACTACGACATACCGTTACCATTCAAAGAAAAGGAAAAGAAAAGAAAAGGAAAAAGAAAAAAAAAGAAAAAAAAGAAGAAAAAACGACCTGTCAGAGAACTCAAGGTGGGAGAAATTAAGGAAGATGATCCTGAACTCCACAAGGCTTTTGTGTGCAACACTAAAGCAAAGGAAAACAGATCATCATTGGATCGCCTACAGAGATTCTCGGAATGTGTCAAGTGTAGAAAGTACAGAAGACGTACTGAAGAACAAAGAATGGGTGACTTACCACAAGATAGATCGGAAGCAACTCCACCCTTCACTTACGCTGGCATAGACTGCTTTGATCCGATCTATGTGGAAGGGAGGAAGAATCTCAAAATATATGATCTCTTACTTACCTGTCTATGTTTAAGGGCCATACACGGGGTCAGATGGTAGGGTGAGAAAATTGAAATTGCCGGTTAGTGACACCACCTTAAAAGGTAAACCTATAACTAAAAGTGTTCCTTGATACCTGTACAGAAGGTTATAACGCTACTCGAAGCAGACTAATTTAATGTTTTGCCTAAAACTTATGTTAATAATGATATTTACATTTAGTCATTTAGCTGACGCTTTTATACAGGGCGACTTACAAGTTCTGTACAAGTCCCCAGGAGGGGCACAACTAGCAGCTGAATGACCACAAGAAATATTTAATTTACAAGATAACCAAATTATGTTCAGAGAAATCCCACGTGTGTGCGATTTGGTGGGAGTGTAACTGTGGCCATTATATGGTTTCATCATTTATGTTATTTCAGTTTGTAAGTGTAATATTTGAGAATGTATTTATGTTTCAGTTCTTATTTTCTTTATTATTTAATTTGCTACAATTTATAATATATTCATTTTGACGTCTGGTCATACATGGTGTCCCTTTAGGCTGCTGTCGCGTTTTTACCTTTGGAACTGATTAAGACACCTGCGAGCAAGCGGCAGGGATGGTCGGAGACGAGTTGTACAGGCTCTCCTAATTCCAAGAGTGTACCACTATGTGTACCACTATCAAGACTGTTACCAAGAACAGAAGAATAAGACCCCTTTTTATGTAGCATGCAGCCAACGAGGTATTTAATGTTTGTTTGTATTTTGCTTTTCTGATGTGTTGTTTTCATACCGTGTATATTATTGTTTGTGTTGACCTGACGCGACTTATGTTTCTGTTTAAGTTTTCACGTGGATTGGAGGACCAAGCCTTTAATAAACCCGTCGAAAGGAAACCACTTGTGTCTGCAGTGCTTGGAAGGAGTTACAGTTCCATTCACACCTGTACTGCCCAGTACAACCACAGTTGACACCATTGGCCACTGAGCAACTCCACTGGAGCAGTTGATTCAAGCCATGTCACATAGTTCAAGTTTGAAATGATTCTTTCTGTTTTGCTCCTGAGAGTGCTAGATACTGTACTGTACTGGTAATATTATTTATTTGTGTTAACTTCTGAATAAAACAACTTATTAAACACAAGTACATCTTATTGAACATTATTTTGATATTTCATTACCAATTATCATAGCAAAACAGCTTTTTCAAACAGTCTGTAATGCATTTTGGAAACGGGAGATGGGCTCATGGTGTAATGGGCCACCTGGCCTGAGAAACATAAGGAGGAAAGAAAAAGTAAGGACTTACTTCTGGTCATTATTTGGGTAGAACACACATATTTTGAATGCCTTCGGCAGGTTTTTTTTCTTTTTTTTTAGCCATTTTAATCTAGATTAATCTAGATAAAATCCAAGATTGCAGATAGATTAATCTAGATTAAAAAAATTAATCTATGCCCACCTCTAATATATATATATATATATATACACACACACACATAATAAAATCGATTTAGTTATTTTTTGCATATCAATGCCCACATTCAAATTTTTTAAAGTGCTAATTTATAAAATACTAAAAGCGTTTAAAAGCATGTAAGACAACATTATAAACTGAACGATCGTCGGCTATAATTGGTTGTCTGAAAAGGAGCGACAGTGAAAAGTTCAAGCGAGGTTCCACAATTTTGCCGTCTGACAAAACCTGAAGTGTTTCCAAACTGGGCTTCTTATTAAATTGTTCAGAGTGCAGATGACTCGCTCCGCTGACAAGTTGGTTCTGAACTCTGCCATCATTGTTGTTGAATTATTGGCTTGTTTAAGCTCAAAGGACACCAGTCAATCTATATTTCATTTTCAATGTGCTATGAAATGAAAGTAACGTCCTCACTGCTGTCCGTCATGCAGCGCATTGAGCGCAACGACTCACGTGAGTAATCAAGAGGAAGACAGACATTGTAGTTGCTGCTTTATTCTTTTCTTTCACAATTTAATGTTTTTTTACAAGTAAAAAATGCATCAAATATTGATATATATATTTTTTAAATCATTTAATAGTTTATTGTCGCACCTGGTCGTGCCTTCTAACCTGCTCCTTCTTTGCTCCGAGAGCAACACAAAGGCTGGACACACACACAGCAACCCTGCCTCTTTCTCACTCAGTACTAGGGCTGTCACATTATTTTCGAATAAGATATATTTTTTTGTATTATTATTATTATTATTATTAACACATTGGACGCAAGACCCGACATAAGTCGGGTTAACTCGCCGAACGTTGGGTGCCAAACCCGAGAAAAGTCGCGTTTTTATCGTTATTTCTTTTATTCGATATTTCCCTTCATAATCCATCCATCCAGCCTGATGAATCTCTCTGGCTCAGCCTGTACGTCGAACTAAGAAGTCCAGTCCGGGTTTTCCTTCTCGGGCAGGACAAGCATTTATAACACATGGATTGGGGAGACTTGGGGAGACTTGGTTTTGGTGGATTAACTTGGCAACACGACCGACATCAATACTTGAAAATGGCGATCAGATAATTGGAATATTCTTTTTGCAGTACATCATAGACAAGGTAAGGGCTATATGCTATCAATCTTGCGTTGATCCGATAATTCCTTCCCCGCGATCGGAGCGTGTGTCTGTAATGTACTGTGTAACGTATTCCGTTGGTGACGATCGAAGCATAGAACCCCCCACCCTTTCATGCATACATGATGAAACATAATACTGATAATCTAGCGTTGATTTCAGATTGATTGTTGATCCAAGCGAGGAATGGCACGATTTATAGTGAAATGCAGTAAAACGCTGTTTGGCGGCGTTTCCTGCGATTACACATAATTACTCTAAAACTATACTCATATTCACCACGGTATAAAACAGAAATGTATGGATGAAAAAATTATCTTTTTTGCATCTTGACCGAAAGAAACTCAATGACAATCGACTATATTATTAGATCCATAGCTATAATATTTAATATAGTTTTAGCACTGCAAACACCGGCATGTATCCCCATTCATTACAGCGCTGGCACACACGGCCATACGCCCACAGCAACCTCTGGCGCTGAACCTGAATTTTATATAAAATAATTTAAACAGTCAGGTCATATAGGTGAGACTGTGCTGAAAAGAATGATACCAAACATACCATGGTTGCACTGAAATTCGAATTCGAACTAGTCTACAATTCTGCAACAAATTTCGAATTAGATTTGTTAAAGTGACAGCCCTACTCAGTACTGCTCTCAGTTCTCGCTAGGGATGGGTACCAAATTCGGTACTTTTAAAAAGGTACTTACTGAAACACGTCGGTACTACAGAGTATCGATGCACGTGAGATACCGCTAAAAAAAATATATATATATCTTTTTTTATATAATCTTTTTTTGACACTTATTTAGATTTTTTTTTTAACTTTTTTCTTTTCATGTCAACGTTCACACACACACAATATACCGTAATTCCTCCGGGCTTGTATTTGTTTCAACTGTAGCGGGTACCAGGCTTTTATTAGGAGGAGGCATGTATAAGAGAGAGGCCTATATTTCAAATTTTCAAACAGATCATAATGAATAAATCAACATTTTGTGTCAGTTTGAACCCAGTAAAATGTACTGGGTTCATTTATTGAAACCAAGTAGGCTACTGTATGAAATAGTAAACAGTGCAATTACAGGTGGTCACTGGTCATTTCAACGTTTTCAAAGTGAAATCAAGTAACTTTACCTTAGCAGCTCCGGGTACAGTAGGTAGCAACGTTAGCTCTCATAACGTTAGCCAGTTAGCAGCTCCGGGTACTGTAGGTAGCAACGTTAGCTCTCATAACGTTAGCCAGTTAGCAGCTCCGGGTACTGTAGGTAGCAACGTTAGCTCTCATAACGTTAGCCAGTTAGCAGCTCCGGGTACTGTAGGTAGCAACGTTAGCTCTCATAATGTTAGCCAGTTAGCAGCTCCGGGTACTGTAGGTAGCAACGTTAGCCCTCATAACGTTAGCCAGTTAGCAGCTCCGGGTACTGTAGGTAGCAACGTTAGCTCTCATAACGTTAGCCAGTTATGCAGCTCCGGGTACTGTAGGTAGCAATGTTAGCTCTCATAACGTTAGCCAGTTAGCAGCTCCGGGTACTGTAGGTAGCAACGTTAGCTCTCATAACGTTAGCCAGTTAGCAGCTCCGGGTACTGTAGGTAGCAACGTTAGCTCTCTTAACGTTAGCCAGTTAGCAGCTACGGGTACAGTAGGTAGCAACGTTAGCTCTCATAAGGTTTCCACTCGGAAAGTAGTGTCGCCATGCTTGCTCTGTTGTTGTTGTGTTACGTGCCGCGCGCGACCCGTGTTCCATACGGAAGTAAGGAGAGGTTCGCTCATGCGTATATTAGTAACCCGGTTTGTATTAGGAGGTCGGCTTATAATAGCTTAGCTCAACAGCGCACCCGGTCATTAATAGAGAGTCGGTTTTTCATTGAATACAGGTCACTATTAGAGGAATTACGGTACGCTTACCTAGGATTTGACTTGATTCAACAACAAAGCAGTCGGGGCAATGGCAAGCCGAAAACGGTCGAAAGTGTGGTTATTTGAAGTTAGGATTATTTATTTTTTTTACAACTGAGGTAGGTAGATTACATTTTTAGAGACTAAAGTACGGAAAAAAGGTACCGTTGGGTACCGGTATCGATTCACGGGTATCGGTACCGTATCGGTTCAAATGTGAACGGTACCCATCCCTAGTGCTCGACTCATCTCATGCGCTCCACTTACATATTTAGTAGGGGTGTAACGGTATGCGTATCCGTACTGTACCGCCTCAATGTGGTCCTCCGGTACAGTACGCGCAGTGCACCGAACGATTGCAACGGTACGGAACCTTTTTTTGCTGAACTTAAACCCCCCCGTCCCAAATATAACATGCACAACTAACCGGATGTTGTTTGTTCATCCCACGCAGCCACGCTGAACGATAGCTGTAATTCAGCATAGCATATTAGCCTTAGTATGGCGAGTGCAATACTAACTGACAAGCCAGAGCTAGAAGATGCTCCCACAACATTCAAGTCTCCCGTTTGGGATCATTTCGGATTCCCAGTTAACGACAGTAATGGCCAAAGACAGGTGGATCGCACTAAAGCTACGTGCCGGCTAGCCCCTTTCGTGACCGTGATGCAAGCCTTGCATCACAGAATCACGAAAGGGGCTACGTGCCGGCATTGTTCAACTTTATTGCAAACTTTATCACGCATTTGAAACGGCATCACCCGAATGTGAATATCACTGGTACAAGGAAGAAAGAGACCCTAGTGCAAACCCAGCTCCCCGTGGCATTCAAGCAGCATCTCGCTATTAATTCAGACCGGGCCAAAGCAATAACAAACGCCATAGGTGTTTTTATAGCAGCAGATCTGCGACCATACTCCGTTGTCGAGAACACAGGGTTTAAGCACATGTTAAAAGTAATAGAGCCCCGCTACCTAGTTCCCTCTCATCCGTATTTCAGCCAGCAAGTCATACCAGCTCTGTATAAACAAGCACACGCTACAGGTGTCCACGACTTATCCAAGGCATCTGCTATATAATAATCTTCAGATTTACTTTAAGTGGATTTTGTGTACCGTTACACCCCTAATATTTAGTAGGTCTCGTCACTCTGGTCATAGCTAGTGAATCTTGTCAGTCTTCGGTCAGTTAGTGGGCTTTGTCAGTCTTCGGTCAGAGTTAGTGGGTCTTGTCCCTCTTTGGTCTTGTTGGCATGATGTTCGCTTACTAAAGAAGGCAAGTGCAGAGCCCACACAGGAAATATTTAGCATTTGAGGCAAATTAACAAGGAAAAGCAAAGGATTCCAGCAGCAGCCCATACTGTGTGAAAGTGATGCTACAGAACAGTGCCAAGGAAGGGTTCTAGCACAACTAATTTAGCAAAGCACCTAACATAAAGGCCGACAAACCGACCTCTGTAAATTAAAATTACGTGATTTTCGTGAGGTTGGTGACAGGTCCCAGCTCTGTGGGATGGGTTAGATGAAGATGGGGGGGATCCCAGTGAAGATATAAATGCAATATATTAACATAACAGCAATTTAGTGAGTTCATTTGAGTGAGCATGTGGATAAGCACCATGAACCATAGTGAATCCTGGCCTGGCGTGTGGATAAGCACCATGAACCCTAGTGACTCCTGGCCTGGCATGTGGATAAGCACCATGAAACTTAGTGATTCCAGGCCTGGCACGTGGACAAGCAGTTGGCCTAATCCTTGGTGAACGTCTTGCGGAGGTGAACTCACTGTTACTGTAACTTACCGAAGTCGACCCGGGTTAATATACACTGCATAGGATGCTCTGTGGTGTGTCTGGTTGTGGTGGCTCCACTCTCGTAGCACGATGCGCACAAGTCGTAGTCGTAGCAAATTAAACATTTGTATCGCCGCCCCCTGAAGTTGCCTTTCAAACATGCATCGCAGCTCACACCTGGGGCAAGATGGAGACAAAAACAAATGCATCATAAGGTACAACACCACTTTACAAAAATTACATAATATAGGCTATCTTTTAAATAAAATAAAAAATTATGCATTTTCCAATTGTTCACTCAATCTCTTATGGCCATTATTCATTGATGTTATGAGCATGCATAAGCTGTCACTCAATAACCATTTCCAAAGCAATAAACCCCGAGACTGGTAGCCTAGTACCCTCCAAATCTCCGCTCACATCTCATAATTATAGCACAGTATCCATGACATTCACATAATCAAAGCTGTCCGTCTCAACAAAATAATGATTAAAGTTAATTAGCATGACAACAGCTAGCAGTCCAGAAATGTGTGAAATAAAGTTGTTCTTCAGCAGTATCCACACAGTTTTGAGTGCAGTCGCGCAGCTTGGCTGTATTGTAGGCACTCGGAGGTCGAAACTCCCTCATATCTCCATTCATAGCTAGCCATCTAAGCGGCAAGTGACAATTGAGTGATTGAAAATGTTATTAACAGATTGCAGAATGGGTACAATACAGTACGGCTCAATACACACAATTGTTAAGGGGATGCAGACCAGAGAAAGACTTTCGTCTTGTTTACATCAGGGTCCCCCATTTATTTTCAATTCCTCAAGACATTTATGACATACACATATACAGTACTGTTACTAGGGATGGGTACCGAATTCGGTACTTTTAAAAAGGTACTTACCGAAACACGTCGGTACTACAGAGTATCGATTCATGCGAGATACAGAAAAAAAATCTTAAATTTTTTTTTGTCAACGTTCACACACACAATATTATGCTTACCTAGGATTTGACTTGATTCAACAACAAAGCAGTCGGGGCAATGGCGAGCCGAAAACGGTCGAAAGTGTAGTTATTTGAAGTTTGGATTATTTTTTTTTGACTGAGATAGGTAAATTACATTTTTAGAGACTAAAGTACAGAAAAAAGGTACCGTTGGGTACCGGTATCGATTCACAGGTACCGGTACCGTACCGGTTCAAATGTGAAAGGTACCCATCTCTAACTGTTACAGACATTTATGACATACAAGATATACAAATATACAGTACTGTTTTAAAGAGACAGAGATCATAAAAGAAAATATATACATTTGTGGGGGAAGAAACTGTACATTGGAGGGGGTTGGGTGGGTGGGTGGGGGTTTGGACATTTACGGTGGCCAGTTTCGAATTTGTGCTCTTTGAGAGCGGTTTTGAAGGAGGGTAGGGATTTACATTCTTTTACAGCTCTGGGTAGGGCATTCCACATTGTTGTGGCATAATTGCGAAACGTGTTTAGTCCCTAGTTTGAGCTGAATCTGGGTTGAACATGATTTGTGGAACTCCCTCTGGTGTGGTGGTTGTGGAATTCACTGACCTTTGGGAAGTATTTTGACATGTACATGGTTATCTTAGTGGTCTAGTGCAGGGGTCCCCAACCTTTTTTGCACCACAGACTGGTTTAATGTTGGCATTATTTTCACAGACCGGCACTTCAAGGTGTGGCAGCTCTGTAATAAACTATCGAATTATATGGAATTTGTTAAACTTATCTGTTCTTAACTTATTATTAAACGTATTATTTATTTATCCCAAATGAAGGTTTCCGAAAGTCCGTCTGTGGGCAGTCGGCCCGACATTAAACAGCAGACTATTATAATCACATTTAACGTGTTAAGAATTTTATGAGCGAACGAATTTCGTTAGATTGGACATTTGTATTAATTACATCAAGTGGAGAACTGAGAAATTCAGCACTACTGATGAATGATACCGTTAATACGGCACAGAGAGCGAGAGAGACAGACCGGGCAGAGCAAATCAGTAGGATGGGCCTTTGATTTTCAACACATGAACAGCAGCACCACGGCAGGTGCATAACATGAACAGCAGCAACAGAACAGAATTTTAAGTGCATGAAAAACACAACTCACCATAACGCAGAATCATTGTGAGCCCTGGGCTTGTTTCTGTTTCGGTGTCCTCCAAAATCCCTGCTAATGTTTGAAACATGTCAAATATCCCTCTGTCCACTCGCCGCCCTCACAATTCCAGCTTGGCTTTGAATGCAGCTACTTAATCTGCCAACTTGAACACAGTTGTCATTTTCCCCTGAAGTGACAGATTGAGTTCGTTGAGCAGATTGAATATGTCGCACAGGTAAGCGACAATGGCTTATCTTTTAATCCAGGGTGCTTGGTCTCGATGTGCCGAAGCAGTTTTGAAGGCTTCATTGCCTCGTTTGCTAGCTTGTTGCCACATATTATGCAGAGAGGACTTGGCGCGTGAGAGTGACCAGTTGCGATAAACACGTATTTTAAGTATGACTCCTGGTATTGTCTATTAAAAAAAGCTTTCTTTGTCTTGGAGGTCGTAGGCTCCTCTTCTCAGTTGGTATTTTCCCCTTTGCAAAGAAGCTATCCAAAGATGTTTATTTTTTACTAATTTTAGCTAACATTAGTTTGCGGGCTTATTTTTTGAGTAACTATCGTGTGAGAAAGTCAAGTAGTTTTACAAAATAAAACACCTATCAGACTAGAATAATCAATACAACGGAAATTATTTATTCTTTCTGTGCGGCCCGGTAACAAATGCCTCACGGACCAGTACCAGTCCGCGGCCCGGTGGTTGGGGACCACTGGTGTAGTGTATCTTGTAGACCAGGCCCATTGCAAGTTGCTGTACTCTGTCGTCTACTCTAAGCCATCCTAGGTTGTCAAAATGGGCAGGGGTGAGGTGGGTTTTAGGAGTAAGGTCAAGCAGTAGTCGGACCAGTTTGTTTTGTGATGTTTGTAGTTAGGGGTGGGGGGGAAATTGATAGGTAGTAGTATCGCGATACTTTGCGTGGCGATACTGTATCGATAATTACAAAAAATAAATATATATATTTTTTTAAGGAAGTTGCATTGTTCATTTCAATACCTGTAATAGTACAGTAGTCCACACACACACACACACGTGCATTCAGTTAAGTTGGAATATGACTGTAATACAAACAGTTCAGTTTGTCAGGTACGTGCAACACAGATTACAGTGTTTACATCTGTCTGCTTGAGAAAATACCATGTTCTGCAATAAAAATTATTGAAGTGAGATGAACAGACTGCACTTTATTTGATTAGATAAAACATGTTGACAGTTTTACTTTGCAGTTGAAAAAAGGTAATAAATTTAATTTGATCCAAATAAATAAATAAAATTAATTCGCAATACTCAGCGTATCGCGATATATTTAGTATCGTATCGCGAGGTCTCTGGCGATTCCCACCCCTATTTGTAGTCTTGTTTTTAGGGCCTTTGAGGTGCTTTAATTGGTACCATGACCCGCATAGTCGTAGTACCCTTGAATGAGTGCTCCTGTTAACACTTTGGCGACCACTGGGCTTAGTCTAATTAGTGGCTAGAGGACCGGGGAATGTAAACAAACGTGTGGGTTTTTGTACAACTATATCTATGCTTTATAGCAGGGGTGTCAAACTCATTTTCACAGAGGGCCACATCAGCATTATGGTTGCCCTCAAAGGGCCAAAGACCGTATAAATGTTAATGTAATGTAAAATAAATGTAGCTACACATTTACATATTGTTAAACATGGTGTTTCTGTATTTATTACTTATTCAAGTTATACATATTGCATATTCATTTGCATAAATGTAAAAATATATGTTAGCTTATGTTATTTTAACAAATAATTTTTGTTTATCAGAACCCCATATTACTCCACCAATCAATGATCAAACCATTCAAGTAAATAACAAAGAAGAATATCATCAAATACAAGCTATGACATTAAGTTTGTTCAAAAGCTTTTTGTCACAGTCAAGAGGGGCAGAACTAACAACTGTGAGCTGCAAAGAACACGTGGGACAGATGTAGCAGATGTTACAAAAACAAATGGCTGCACACAACCTTGCAGAGGCCATACATCCAACTAATGGAAGATAGTTTAATTAACTTTAATTAACAGATTGCAGAATGGGTACAGTACAGCTCAATACACACAATTGTTAAGGGGATGCAGACCAGAGAAAGACTTTCGACTTGTTTACATCAGGGTCCCCCATTTTCAATTCGTAATGAAATTGCTATTATGTGTCTGCATGAACACACAACTGTAACTGTACTCAAAAATAACAAAATAAGGGTTGTCTCAGTTCACAACTATATTGGTAAAGTTTTGGGTGGGACTTGTTTGCGTCCCTACAGCTTCTTATTCAATTGAGCGAGATGCTCGGTTATGTCACACAGCCAGTTTGCATCTGACAGTTCAGACTAGGGCTGGGCGATATGACCAAAAACGTTATCGCGATAAAATTATAAAATTATTTTCATATAATTCGATATCGATAATTATCGTCGATATAATGTCTGTCAAGTTTAATTAACTTCTTATGCTGCTGCGAATGTCTCAAGTCGAGTTGATGTCGTCATCAGTCCGCGCACGTTAACAGTAGCCGACAAGCGGAGCATCTCATGACAATAAATATGACACTAAAACTCTTCCGCCACAATATATTGAAACGACGTCCACTGTATACCCCACCCACACTACTTAAACGTGGCCTCAGAATTCAAAACACACACATACTCGGCACGTAAATATATAAAACAACGCCGTGCAAGCTAATTAGCCTAGCTAGCCTGTTGTTTATAAGTGGTGTATTCCATGACAATGTGCTAAATATTACACTAAAATACTCTTCCGCCACAATATATTGAAACGACGTCCACTGTATACCCCACACTACTTAAACGTGGCCTCAGAATTCAAAACACACACATACTCGGCACGTAAATATATAAAACAACGCCGTGCAAGCTAATTAGCCTAGCAAGCCTTGTTGTTGAGTGAGTCCTAGTACCTCTGGGTCTCCTTCCGGATCTCGTTCGCTCTCGGCCATCTCCTTCACTGATTGGTTGTTAGCTGTTGTGCGTATGCACGTCACGTCATCACGTAACGTTGGTTGTTGTGAGTGAGTGTGCTGAGCCGAGGCTGAACGGAGCCAAGCTTGGAAATCGATATATCGAAACTTTGCGACCACGTTTCATGTTTATTTCGAGGAAATAATTTATCGCGATAGTTATCGTTATCGTTTTATCGCCCAGCCCTAGTTCAGACAATATTTCTTCAACCCTTTGTTACCTATTCCGCCTGGATCTTTTTTGTATTTTGGGCTGTAAAATTGTCAAAGAATGTCTGAGGAGTAAGTGCTTTTGGCTTTTTTCCTTTGTTACCTCAGATGTTCAACATACATGTATGTGTAAGAATGTGTAATAACTAAGGCTGTCAAAGTTAAAGCTTTATTAACGCATTAACCCACAATTATTTTAACACTGCTATTTTTTAACCCAATATTAACGTTAAAAAAAATTATTTTATTATTTTTATTATTATTATTATTATTTTTTTACCTGAGCTCTTGGGGGGCCACATCAAATGACGTGGCGGGCCGGATTTGGCCCGCGGGCCGTGAGTTTGACACCTATGCTTTATAGTGTTGCTATCTGTCCATTCTCATTGTCAATTGAGTTCATAAACCGTCCCTTCAAAATGGCTTAAAGAAAAAAAATGCATCGGTAGGTTGTCATTTTATAGCGCTGTGAATATAAGCTTTATCGCAGATTTTGTCTCATATATTTTCTGGAAAGCTAGTTATGGAGCTAATGGCTACTAACGTTATATTCAACGGCATTTCCGTTTTATATATGCTAATGAAATAACTCAAACTGCATATGATCCGGGCTGTCCCAAAGCATGTATGCATGAAAGGGCAAGCTAAGGGGCGGGGGACGTCGTTTAGTATTATTGATTACCAATACAGTGTCCGTGTAACTAGCCACATTCACTGATCAACTGCTTGCGTCTCACAGCAAGGTCTGATCCGGCTGTAATTTAGGTGAAAAAGGTCTTACCGTGAGCCCGTGGGATACCCCCGGGCATTTCCACGTTATCGATCGGCATCTGGTAGATCGATATGTCCATTGGCTGATGATAAATCCCATTATTCCATGGTGAAATCTGCGATTCGAAACGTGATCCACAGTACATTGTGTTTGTTCAGGATCCGGGTACTATGAAACTGAAACTGAATGAAAAAAAAAAGTTTTCCATTTGCCCACAAGGCATACTGCAGTGGAGCGATGGCACCCCTAAGAGGATCTGGCCGGTATTGCATGTTCTCGATTCCACAGACGAGGGTAGATCTGCAGAGCCGGTCGGGGATCTTGACCCGGTTATTAATATGGAATAAAACAATAACAACTTGCCACGGCTATATACGTGCCTCTGGTCCACAACGCATGGCACCGAAACCCGTATATATACGTGGCCAGTCCCCATTGTGTTAACACATTAACTGCCACGGAGTTTGCCCCTCTCATACCACTCTCTGCCACCACTCTAAGCCTATGGAGATGTTTACCTTCTTTGCAGGGCTATAACTTTTTAAATTGTATTGCTAAATTGACATTACTATGGCCCATTCAACATCGATTATCTATCGTTCAGGATGTAGGAACGTTATACTTTTTCATTCATAGATTTATACGAAAATACCGTCTAGAATATAAATATGTTTTTATCGTTTTCTGCAGTCATTCCTAAAACGTTAGTTATAGGCCTAAACGCATAATATAGATTATCGAATGCAGTTTATTCGTGATACACGCTATATTAAAAAATCCAACTGAATACGATCCTAAACGTTATGACTCATCATGCGCGGATGAACGGGGGGGGGTCGTTTATAATTCCGTGATCGTCAGTAAATGCTTTATGTAGTATGGGTGATATATTGATCAGAGCAGTTTGCATTAATAATAATAAACAATCACGCTGAAAATGACATCAGCGTCCTCTTACCGTTCGCCGATGAGACTGGAGGAAAAAGATCCCACTTATTTGACGTGGATCGACTAGATCCATTTCCGGTTTGTATAATAATAAACGCCCAAATCATATCGATTATTGAGTTATGGCAGAGATCCATATACACGGATGTGTGTCTAGAGTCCCGCAACAATATGAGAGTGCCGGACGCATTTCACAGATGCACGGAGATCACCAGAGATCCATTTCCGGTTGTAACTCGCCCGATCATCCACCAGGCGGCAGTATTGAAGCGTTGCAGAGTTGTGCAGGCTCCCACTGTATCAGCCGAGGCTGGGTGAGGGAATTATGAATACCATGGCGAAAAAATTTAATATGATATCAATAACGTTGTACGCCGTGGATTGGCGGAATTCGCATGACCTTGAAACCCGTCGTACAACGTGATTAGCGGTCAATGTGTTAAGAGTCTTCAAGGTATTCTTGTTTACCAGAGAGGAGATCCGGTACAAGAATCTTGTTCATTGGTTGACTTTTTTATTACATTGGTTGCCATTTTATCACAGGAAAGATTTGCCTCTAGGATGGACCCCAGGGCCCTCATTTATCAATGGTGCGTACGCACAGATATGTGCGTAACCCGTGCGTATGATCTTTTCTAAGCAAAGTGTGGGACTTTGTGCTTGACTGTGCGTATATCTACGCACAGCTCAGAGCATGCGTACCTGGCGCCAAGCGGTAGAATATGAAGACTACAACGCGGAAATAAGCTTCCGTGCATTATTTTCAACACTGGCGTGACCCGTAATTCATTATAGTTAATTGTAAAATAGCGACAGTAGTGTACAGTAATTATAACGGGCTCACGCGCGAACAAGAGGTTGGCCTGCTTGTTTGGCACAGGGGGGCAGACGCAGAACACCCACCTCCAAACGCGATTAAATATTGTTTAAAATAAAAAGCGAAATACTATTATTTTGTGTGTCATGTTTCCAAATAAGATTGGTCACAACTAAATGCTTTCTACTTCAATTTGTTGGTTAGAATAGATGACCTCCGTTGAAACTTCACTGAGATTAACACAGTCCATTTGTGAGCTCCCGCACAGACGTGATAATAATAATAGCTTCATTTTATATAGCGCCTTTCAAGAGACCCAAGGTCGCTTTACATAGGGGGGGGAAATAACAAAGTAACAAACTAGGGATGCACCGAAATTTCAGCCACCGAAAGTTTTCGGCCGAAAATGGCAAAAAATTGCCTTTCGGCCGAAAGAGTTTTTTCACCGAAAATATATCACCGAAACAGAAACAACCTGTAACCTAACGCATGTTGTTGTGATGATGTCGCGCTGTCGGGAGTCGCGCTGTTTCTATGTAAACTCTGCGTGCAACGCGTCCAATAAATGCGTCTTTAACATGCTTTTATATCCTTATTTACTATATGCCCGTCGCGGTTAATCACCGAGTGATCTAATATGCATATTATTCAGAGCGAGAGGGGGGGGGGATTGTGTTTCTCACATTGACGCCGTCTGTCTGTCGCGCGTCTACTGTGCCAAAGTCAAGAGAGCACGTTCATCTGGGGACTAGAAAGGTGCGCTCAGTAGAGCACAGATGTCCGCTGCGGCAGCCAGAGAAAAGATGGAATTAATGTACTGTATGCATTCAGAAGTGCTGAATAAATGTTTTATGGACCCATAATAGTGATTATTTATTATTTAAGTTAAGTTTTGCCATAATCATATATTTTTCCATAATCATAATGTTCCACAACATTGGTAAAAAAAAATCTATTCTATGAATCATTTTCGGCCTTTCGGTTTTCGGCCAACTGTTTTCTATTTCCGGTATCGGTTTCGGCCAAGAATTTCCCATTCGGTGCATCCCTATAACAAACATAGTGGACAGACACAACATATAAATATGATGATGGAATTCAAGTTCGCGTTTTTATTGATCACATAGGCAGGCTATACATGGCGTAGGCTACATGGCAGTGAGATTCATTGTTCTTGTACTCTCGTATTATTGTTATAGTATATGCTATTGTCAAGAAGGAAGTACATTATTTTCAATCGTGGCTTTAATTCGTATAGCCGAGAAGCAGTCTCCTATCAGCTTCATTAATCCCCGACCCATCTCAGCCACAGCATAACTGAGACCAGCTATGGAAACAAATCATAAATAGACTACTGTAAATAAAATAGCATATAACATAGGGGTGGACAGTATAAACGGTATACGGTATAAACGGTATGAATTTGCTCTACGGTATGGATTTTGACTATACCTTGTAACCGGTAGAGCAGCGCTAAAATAGCAATGACGTCATGTAACCACAGCGCGACTATTTCACTCGCATTTGCCCCTAAAAATAGATAGAATTAGTCATAGATAATAGATATGTGCAAACTGGAAAAAGTTATTTAGGAGGCTTCGCGCTGTGGGCGTGTCAACACGCAATTGTCATTTCATAATAAACATATCACCGCGGCGCACAGCAAGTTTCAATTTCAGTTCCTGGCATTTTTAACCAGTGGAGAAAGGTAAGAGATTTCCCTATCGTTTTTCTTATATGAATTATTCTACGTTAATAAAACATACCTGGTGATCAACTACAGTTTGCTGTGAACATTATGATATGTGTGTAGTGTTCTGATAACGACGGCTGGGCAGCGGGAGCTGGAAGCTGGATTTTGCGAAAAGCATAATGCAGCTGCAGAGCCGCAGAGTAGGGGCGCTTTCAGGTCCGGTCACAGGCCCGCTCAACAGTGCCCCCCACCCAACGGCTGAATTGCCAATGGCTGAATTGGAGTATTGCACTGTGTATTACTCCAATTCAGCCATTGGCAATTCAGCCGTTGGGTGGGGGGCGCTGTTGAGCGGGCCTGTGACCGGACCTGAAAGCGCCCCTACTCTGCAGCTCTGCAGTTGCATACTATTGGGATTGTTGGGAGCAGCATGGAGTCTCGACTCGGGACTTATTTTATTTGGAATATAATGACTGTATACGCAAAAGTAGCCTAGTTTTAAGTTAAAATATTATAAATCTACATGCCTTAAGGATGTCATTCTTTATATAGCCTGCCTATCAGGCAAAAAAAATTATTCTAACGGAAACACTGATACCGTGATATATACCGTTACCGTCTATGCTTCAAATTATACCGTGATATAAATTTTAGACCATACCGTCCACCCCTATAACATTATAAAGGATAGGCTATAGCAGGGGTTCCCTTTCTTCCCCGAGCCCCACGATTCCTTGGAGACATATAGGAATATGATCTAGGCTATACATGGGTCCGTCAGCGAGGAGATTTGGCCATTTGAGAATAGGCTATTATGGCCAAACGAGGGCATATAGCCTATAAATATTATTAAATGTTTTCGTAAGCGTAAAGACACAAGGACAACAGTTATATTAACGATCAAGTTAGTTTACTGTATGCAGGCTTCGCGGGGCTCCGTGTGACATGTCTGTGCCATGCTGCGTTATGCGCAAATAACTGTTGCATAATGTAGGCTATGCATATATAATTTATATAGGCTATACCTAATACAGACATCAAAATAGATTGTATGCCTCTACAAATCATATTAAAACCATGCAGGTAGAAAATTGACGG
Source organism: Notolepis coatsorum (assembly GCF_963971535.1). NCBI lineage: Eukaryota > Metazoa > Chordata > Actinopteri > Aulopiformes > Paralepididae > Notolepis > Notolepis coatsorum. The sequence continues at coordinate 159,664,825 of NC_140165.1, read as the reverse complement.
AAAATCCATCGCGATTTGGAATCAAATTGACGGAGAAGTTTAATCCCTGGGTAATCGAACTTTAAAAGAACGAAGCGAAAAAGGGCATTCATATTCCAGCATGGTTATTATTAATGACACCAACGCCAAACAGTGGTTAATGGTCTTTATTAGTGTTTGCGCTGCCCAGGCAGCAATGGTCTTTAAGTTAATAGATATCATATCCGACATCACCATAGCGTGTACACATCTGTCAGCCTGTCTCGTATTTCTCCCACACGTTCGCTCGGTTTAGTCCACTTTTCCACATTTCATGGGGGTGTTTCATTACCGTATAGGTTAATTACGGGCGGTTCTATATGCAAATACTTAAAATCGTGCACGAGCGTGGAGCGTAGAACAAATGGTATTTATCAACACGGAGTGTGCGTAGAACCCGTGTACGCACGGTTGATAAATCCTGATTTTTCTGTGCGTACACACATTCTAGATTCTGTGCTTAACACTTTGGATGCCACGCCTCCCCGTTTCAAAACCTCGTTGCGTGCCACCACCAACTTCAATGATAGCGCTCTCATATTTGCGAACGCATAAACTACATCTTAAATTATGGCTATGTGTCTAATCTGGCCGTCGCATATCAATGACTTGTTTGCAGTCAACATTGTCGAAACGGATTTTTTTCTTTTTTTAAATCGGTTCATTTCCGTTTTGAAAAACGCTCATTTCTTGAAACTTCCAGAAGATTTCAGAAGATTCTGTGATAAATGCCCTTTACTGTAATACACAAAACACGTAATTTTTCGGCCTATTTATGAATCGTTTTCAAATAAACGCTAGATTATCGATATTATGCACGCTAGAGAAGCGGGCTGAAAAATCGAATCTCTTATTTCCTGATCGCACACACACACATAGGGCCCACGTTGATATCTCTGTGAAAAAAGCTCTGATTATCCTAAAATGGTAAAATAGATTCCTTACCTCAGATCAGATGTTCTCCAAAAAGATTATTCCAATTCCTGATCGCCATTCCAAATATCGATCACGTTTATTGATCCAACGCTGGGTGGTCGAAACACCGATTCCACGCTGTTCTGATGGTCCAGAATGAATCTGATCGTCTCGGGTGACTTGTCTGAGAAGTAAAATGAGGAAGCAGGATTCCCCCCCCCCCCATGCTTTTCATTCAGTCGAATCCAATGGGGTGCAGTACCACAGGGAGACGATAGGGGGCGGTATTTTCCCAATGGAGCTCAGAGAGAGTTCCAATGGTAACGGGAGGCTAGATCGATGAAATATGAAATCGCTAATAAAAAAAACGATTAAAAACAAGATTTCTCGCTCCGTGGCACTCAAAGTGTTAAGAACGAAAATAGAACACTTTCTACGCATTATTGATAAATGAGGGCCCAGTTATGTATCCAAAGAGAATGGACTCTGTTTTACCCAGGTATAATGATAGTTTGTTAGGTCCAGAGTTCAGAGCTGAGGGCTTTTTCAACCTGCAACTTGTCCCCGTCAGAGACCAGCAGGGCTGAGTCGTCCGCGAACAGGAACAAGTTGCAGTCACAAGCTGATGACATGTCATTTGCAAAAATTAGGAACAGTAACGTTTTTTTTAATCAAAAACGATCGGTATCGGCCGATATGGCTCACGGCGATCGGTGATCGGTATCGGTGGCAAAAAACGTGATCGGGGCATCCCTACTAATGATAAAACAAATGTTGAGATTGTTGGTGAACAACTAACTTTAGGTTAGTTTTAACGTTAGCTACTAACGTTAGATGCAGCTACTACAGGCAATCAACGATGAGGAGGAAGCGGCAAAGCCGTATATAATAGAATAGCTGTGGTGCGTAGGCACGAGAGCGCAACTCGATTACCTGTTATAATAAATTAATTCATGTTTAACTTGTCCCTGTGTCCAGTCCTTTGACCACCCGTTCATTGTAAACAATGATGCATGTAATTGTATTAACGTTATTCTGTGTTGTAGCTATGCTATACGTTGTATTTCGTTTGTTAGCTATTTAGCTAATGTTGTTAGCATTGAATGAGCATCAACGAACGCTAGATCTTTAATCTTTATTTAGCTGTCCAGTTTCTCCGGGCAGTAGCGAGTAACTACTTGGGTCTAAAAATAGCTAACGTTACACTACAAATAACGCTACTTGGTTAAAAGGAGCAACACTATTGAGAAATGTAGTTAAGCTATGTGGCGTTGCCCCACGGAGCTCCCGTGCTGTGCTCTGTAGTAAGACCAGCGGCCGCCCACACGGAGAGTGACTGACGAGGGGTACTGGTTCCGCCTCATTAAAACAAACGCGCAAATAGCAATTAATCGCGCCCGTCAAAATCATTGCATTCATTTTAATTATCGCGCCGATTAATCGATTTATTGCTTATCGCGGAAGGCCTAATTATATATATATATATTTTTTTTTAGTTCAACCACGTGGACTTGGAGATCACTGTTTGAGCTTTTGGCAAGCTTTGACTGACAACCTGATCCTGCTGTGCTTAAGTAACGCTAGCTGTTGCAATGTGTCAGCCTGACAACCAACGTTAGCTAAAACAATTTGTATTCATACGATAAAGCCATCTTAATAAAGTAAACCATTCGATTACAATAACGTTACAGACAAACAGTTGACAATAAAAATGTCAACAGAGGTCGCGTGGGGCCACCCTTAACTCCAGACATTTGCTTGATGGGATGTTAAGTTAAGTTGGCTAAATGTTTGCTAATGTCAACGTTGGCTGGCCAAGTAACTAGCTTGCTAGTCAACTGTGCTTTATTTCAACGTTACATAAAGCTCGCCGTGTAGTTCGTTTCCGCGTTAAGTAAATATCGCTTGGGCGGTCAGGTGGCGTAGCGGAGATTGTGCTCGTCACCAATGCAAGAGGTTGCGGTCTCGACTCCCGGAGAGTCAGCGTTGCCTTGGCTCGGGCTGATCGCTATACTAACTCGTTTGGCTGAGTTAGGGGGAGGGGAGCCGTGGGTGGGTCCTGGGCGTTGTGGACAGCGACCCCTACAGTTCGGTCGGGGCGCCTGCTCAGCGAAGGTAGGATCTGGTGAGAGGTAGTGCGGCCTCCCACACGTTACACTCTCCCAGTGAGAATCTGCGCGGCCAGGCTGGCTGCCGGCTGGCTGCACATGCGTCGGAGGAAAGCATGCGACAGTCTCCGGCCTCTCGGACCAACAGTAGGGGAAAGTGCGCAACAACCAGGAAGGGGGTTGGGAATTGGCATAACGACTAACAGTGGGATGGGAGAAAAATCGGAAAAAGGAGGGGGGAAAAGATAATAAAAAAATAAAAAGTAAATATCGCTACACTTATCGCAACGAGGTCGACATTACCGTCAAGTTAGCCAACTAAACGGGTTGCTAGCTTGCGTTAAGTGACCACCGGGCCGAGTTAGCAGGGAGGGTGCTGCTGAAATCATGATATTAGGCTAATAACCATGGTGACACTGTAGCTGGACCCAGTTAACACTACTAGCAACGCCATCTGCGATCCTCACCGCATTAAGAGACATTCTCTTCCTAGGCACTCCCCTCGCAAACCAGCTGCTAGCTACCAACTTACTTAGCGTTGCCTGGTAAGCTAACTAGTTAGCCAACGTTAGCCCTGGGCGTTAACAGTTAAGTTAGCTAAAGTTAGCCTCTGTGGCTAATGTGTTAGCGATATCCTGCCTTGCGAGCTAGACAGACCCCTAACAGGTTTGAGAACCTCACAAGACAACTGTAAGTGGATGAGCAGGGCTGATATTGTGAAGACGTTGTGCGGCCGCCATAATGTGTCCCGGTTAGCCAATCGTAACTTGACTGCTAACGCTGGCTAGCACACGTTTTGCCTGGACAAGCTGGCACAACGAGTAGGGTAAAACTGCAGTGCCGCAGCCCCATACATAGGAGGGGCCTGTACTGTGCGTTGGGGGCCTGTACTGTGCGGTGCACTACTGCGCATGCGAGAAACAAAGTAACATATAATATAGGACACTAGAAACATAAAGTAACATACAGAACATAAGGAAAATAGGACCTAATGTCCAAAATATTTTTGTCTTAAACTGAATATCAATTGGATTAGGAGTAACCAAATAAAGCATTCAATGCAACCAATTGTCTATAGACTAGAATTTGTATCTTAAACTGAATATCAATTGGATTACCAGCCCTGACTGTTACTCTTAAAATTAACCTATTCTGGATGAGGGCCTAAATTTAACCCTTAGACTAGATTAGAATTACTTTACTTTGTTTCTCGCATGCGCAGTAGTGCACCGCACAGTACAGGCCCCCAACGCACAGTACAGGCCCCTCCTATGTATGGGGCTGCGGCACTGCAGTTTTATGCTATTGGGCACAACACGAAATGCTTGGCTTTGCTAGTGGTGGCTAATGGTACCAAGACAAGCGCGACAGCATACACACATCCCACCCCTGGCCCCTGATCGTTTTTCACTTCATAACAGTAGATTGTACTCTTACCTTCATGACGGGACATCCTATGGACACTACACAGTCCCCTGTGCGGGCTCCTGGCTTGCTAAATGCAAATAATGTAGGTAACGTTAGCTAAGGAGAGAAGCCGGGGCTGTCTGTCCCTGGCCTCTTTCCTCATGAAGGATCCGGTCTGGCACACCCCCCCTCTCCTGCGTGATTACCAAACGTAGCGCATTTCTGGCAGACGTTTCTGGTCATGTGACATGCGCGCCCAATAGCGTGACGAGCTGTGTCTTTGCTCATTTCCACGTCAAACAGCCTGCAAACTACCTGGCGTTCTATCGCCATGCTCTAAGACAAACTCTAACCTTAACCAACTTCGAACGAGTGCCTAAGCTTAACCGTCGAAAGAACTTGCCGTCACGCTCTAAGACAAACTCTAACCTTAACCAACTTCGAAGAGTGCCTAAGCTTAACCAGTGTAGAAACTGGCGTCGGCCAATCAGAGAGCGTCTGCCAGAAATGCGGCGACTTTGGGTAATCACGCCCCTCTCCTCCCCTCTCCGCCGCGTTATTTTTTTCCGTAGCCGCATTTCTGGCAGACGCTCTCTGATTGGCCACTGACTGACGTTCTCTGATTGGCCACTGACTCGTTTGTCCAATCGCGTGACGAGCTGTGTCTTTGCCCATTTCAGCGTCAAACAGCCTGCAAACTACCTGGCGTTCTATCGCCATGCTCTCTAACTCTAACCTTAACCAACTTCGAAAGAGTGCCTAAGCTTAACCGTCGAAAGAACTTGCCGTCACGTTCTAAGACAAACTCTAACCTTAACCAACATCGAAAGAGTGCCTAAGCTTAACCAGTGTAGAAACAGGCGTCGGCCAATCAGAGAGCGTCTTGACAGAAATGCGGCTACGGAAAAAATAACGCCTCCCCGCCCCCTGCTGTGTCACCGTCGAATGCATTTGCTGTTGCCGCTGTCTGACCACTTGAGGGAGTGGTTGCCCCGTGTTTAACTTCGCAGACAAGGCTTTCCAAACCTTGGGGTCTAGTAGAGGGGAGGCCGAGTCAGTCTAAAGTTCGGCCCACCGTCTATAGGCTTGAATGAAGAGACTGAGAGACCCCAAGATTTGAAGCAAACCAGTCTCAGCCAACACACAGATGTCAATGGCCAGCTCGTGAGCAGTTTGGATGCACTCTGTGAAATGTCTAGTGATGAATGAATGAATGATAACTTTATTTAACAGATTGCAGAATGGGTACAATACAGTACGGCTCAATAATACACACAATTGTTAAGCCTTATGCTGACCAGAGAAAGACGTTTGTCTTGTTTACATCAGGGTCCCCCATTTTCAATTCATAGTGACATTTATGACATACACAACATACATGACATCATGACATTTATGGCATAGGGACATACATGATATATATATGCAAATATACAGTACTGTTACCCATAGATCCTAACAGAGAATATATACATATGATGGGGAGGAGACTGTACACTAGGAGGGGGCGGGTGGGTGAGGGAAAATATACATACGGTGGGGAGGAGACTGTCTAATAGGAGGGGGGGGGGGGGGGGGTTGGACATTACAGTGGTCAGTTTCGAATTGCAGCCTCCCTGTTGACAAAGTCTGCTATGGGGCGACAATATTATGTTCATGAGGCATGGTTTCTATCTTTAGCCATAAACGGCGTGGTTTATTTCACATGCTCCACCAGTACATGATACATCCTTCTCCTCTGAGAGTGAAGGTGGAAGAGACAGAGGGGGAGTCGACATCTCCTACCCTCTACCTGGCGGCACCATTAACGGCTCCGCCTATAGCGCCCTCTTGTGGAATCAGTTATATACAATTAGACAGTTAGGCAGTTACACAGTTCACGCAGTTACTTGCAATCATATATAACCTCTAACTTTAACACTCCCACTTATGGTTGTCTAGTACACTGTACAACTTCTTCAAAAACAATTTTTTCAAAGAAAATAATACAGTTCAGAGCATCAAAAGAATATGGCAGTCAATACTACATAACAGTCAATATTTACACACCAAACATGACCTCTGCAAATCTTCTCAATTTCAGTTTGGAAACAGGCTTCGTCATAGCGTCTGCTACCATGTCGTCTGTTCGACAATAAATCAGTGTCATTCTTTCTTCTCTGATGACAGATCTGATGAAATTATATTTTATATTGACATATGTTTACATCTCTGTCGGCACACAGGGTTTCTAGCAATCACAATGGCTAGAGCAGTTGTTCTAGATAAATACATTCCTGTATTGTCATAGCTAGAGCCATATATTCTGCTTCACAAGTTGATAGTGCCACTGTGGGCTGCTTCTTTGTTTTCCACGAAACCAGTGAGCTGTTTGTGCTCAAACTCACGCAATACCCTGTGGTACTTCTTCTGTCTGTGGTGTCAGCTGCCCAGTCTGCATCACTGTAGGCTTTAAGCCCTAAGCCTTCGCTGCTCTTTCTGAAACAAAGCTGTTTATCTGCTGTACCTTTGAGATAACGAAAAACGTGTTTTGCTGTAATCCAGTGCTCCTCTGTGGGGTCAGCAAAATGCTGTGACAACTTACTCACTACAAAACATAGGTCAGGGCGAGTACATGTTGTCAAATAAATGAGGCTACCTACAGCTTCTCTGTAAATTTTTACATCAGTCAATCTCTGAGCATCCTCTTGGTAGTCTAGTTTTTGATCACATGGTGTTTCCCTTGTTCTACATTCTTGCATGTCAAAACGTTTCAGGATCTTTTCGACATATCTCTTCTGGGATATTTTTACACAATTGGCAGACTGTTCAAAGTCCATGCCTAGAAAATGTTTTAACCTTCCAAGGTATTTAATTTTGAATCTGGTAAAGCATCCACTTCTGTATTTAAACATAGAATCCACTTCTGTATTTAAACATCCGTATTTAAACATGTAATCCACTCCGGTATTTAAACCTGGAATCTACTCCTTCTGTATTTAAACATGGAGTATCCTCCTCCTGCATTTAAGCATGATGTAGCCACCCTCCTTCCGTATTTAAACATGGAGTACCCTCCTTCAGTATTTAAACATTTAGCTACGAACCTGGCTTTGTACTTGTCGTGGCCTTCAATACCCTCCTTGATTGAGTACACCCATTTCCCTCCCACTGTCTGTCTGCCCTCTGGTAACTTGGTTAGAGTAAAGGTGTGGTTGTCCTCTAGGGACCTCATCTCCTCATCCATTGCTCTCTCCCATTTACTTGATTCGGGGGACACTATGGCCTCTTTAAAGGTCTGAGGTACTCCACTGACTACTCTGTAGCAGTAATCAATGCTGGTAAGTGTACTGTCATCCTTGTCACTTTCTCTCCGGGCATAGTCTGTCAGATACTTTGGGGGTTTGTGTTCCCTTGAGGGATACCTCCCACTGCTTGGGGCACGTGACGACACCCTCGGGTGCTCCTCATAATCGTCCTCTGGGGGTTGCTGACTGTCTGTCTGCACGACCGTGCTAAGTACACTAGGCTGAGGTGTCTCTGTTTCTTCACACCTTACTCTGGAGTCCAGCTCTGGCTCCTCTGTCTGTGTCTCATTCTCACATGTTGTCTTTGTGACAAACTTGACTAGCCTGTGTTTCTGCACTCTCCCTTTACCGGGATAATAAACTAGGAAAGCGGGGCTTCCTTTGTCGTGCCCTACAAAGAGTCCCTTTTCACATCTGGACTCAAGCTTTCCTCTGTCCTGCTGGTAAGCATAACACACTGATCCAAATTGGTGCATTCTTGTAGTTAGATTACACTTCTTTCCTGTCAGTGCTGTATACGGGGTGGTGCTCGTGTGCTTATTAAAGCACCTGTTTCTGGTGTAAGCGGCTTCTTGCACCGCATAATGCCATAGACTCTTAGGTAAGTTACTATCTACTAGCTTACACCTAGCCATTTCGAAAAGAGTGCGCCATTCCCTCTCTGCCACTCCGTTCTGGTGTGGGGAGTATGGACATGACGTCTCGTGTCTTATCTTGTTCCTTCTCAACAGTGATTGGAACTCTCTATTTGTGAACTCGGTTCCGTTGTCGGACCTCAAGCATCTTATGTTACCATAAAGGGCTACGTCTGCCAGGAATTTCTCCGTGGCCTGGAGTGTGTCACTCTTTGCTTTGAGAAAGTAAGCAAACACTGCCCCTGTACACACATCTGTAAAAGACTGTACATATCTAAAGCCTCCTATGGACTCGTTGCTTACTGGACCGGCTAGATCTGTGTTAACTAGCGCATGTGGTACCTTTACTTTTTCTGTGGGATTTCTGTTTCTCGATTGAGTAAACTTCCCCTTTATGCACACTACACATTCTCTGTCAGGTCTACGCTTTTCACCTTCAATGTGCATGCCTTCTGTCACTGCTTGCAGTTTCAGTAAATCCTCGTAATTACAATGACCCATAATCTCATACCATGTCTGAATATCGTGACTGGCAGTCACGTTACACATATCATTATTATTATTACACTTGTCGTTGTCATTACACTCTGTTTGTAGATAATACATTCTCTTGTACACCTTTATGTTAAATCGCGTACCGTCAGGCTCTACAAGAAAATGTTTACCTTCATTGAAGAATACTTTGGCACCGTTCGCAGCAGCTATTACAGAGAATAGTTATTGTGGGAACGAGGGTACTTAGAGAGTAGAGCCATATGAAATCCGTTTTATTATTTCCCAAATTCCATTACATTTTTTCCCAAATTCAGTTTTTTCCATTTTAATATTTCAGAATTCTGTATTTTGCTTTTTATGCTCATTTTACCATCAGAAATAGTGTCTAATAAGTGGGAATGAATAAATGTCCACAATTGAATAAGATATAACAGTCCATTTAATGTTTTTAAGTGCTATAACTCAGAAATACAGTGCAATTTTACACAATATCTTTCAAATAATATTGTGACAAAATAAAAATACACATTTCAAGTGTAAACAATAGATACAGCTAGCTACTACTGACATTATCACAATGACAATGTCAGTAGCCTAGCTATATATATTATATTGTGATGAAATATAGTAATGCATAATTTAGGCACCTTTAGTTTAGTTTATTTCGTTTATAAAGGACAGTGTATAATGACAATCGTTTGCATTAAACAAATGGATGGGTGCACTAGATTTAGCTAGAAGCTATCATTTCCATCTATAGTCCTATGAACTGTAACATTACATAGCTATTTAAGTTTATTTAGATTATAAAGGGCAGTGTATAATGACAATCGTTTGAATTAAACAAATGGATCGGTGCACTAGATTGAGCTAGAAGCTATCATTTCCATCTATAGTCCTATAACGTTACATAGCTATTTAAGTGTATTTAGTTTATAAAGGGCAGTGTATAATGACAATCGTTTGCATTAAACAAATGGATGGGTGCACTAGATTTAGCTAGAAGCTATCATGTCCTAACGTTACATAGCCATTTAATCACAATAGTGTCGCAAGTGTTTTTGCGGGTCCAGTCGACGGAACGTTGACAGAATTTGCAAAACACCTTATCGCCGGAGGCATAAAAGTCATTAGGATACTGCTCTGCTCTGAATTTAGGGTTTATTGCGGAATTTCTTGACAACATTAACACTGAAGCAGCGAGACGCTTGAGCACTGCGTCCCACGCCTCCCCGGTCGCGTGTGCACCAAACGTTCCACCCAAAAATGGAATTTCAGTCCAGATTAGGCCAAATTCTGCAATATTCCACGTTTTGCAGTTGATTCCATTTTTATTGGTTAATTCCGCGATTCCGTCCGCGATTCCGTGAATGCGGATTTCATATGGCTCTAGTAGAGAGCGTTCTTTAATGTCACTGTACACCGGTGCCCCTCACTGTGTCATAATCACAGCACGGGCCTACTTCACTCCCCCTCCTTTTCCCCTCACGTCCTCCACACGCTCCTCTTCATCCCCCTCTCCATCCACTGCGCACTCCTCCTCATCCTCTCTTTCTCCAGTCACCCCTTTCTTCACCCTCATACGCCCAGTTGTATTCCATCCCCCTAATTCACACACGGTCAAGCACCCCACTCTCCACAGCTGCACTCAATCCTTCCCTGATGCGGGGACTATTTCTACACCTCGACGCTGACCAGAAGCTGTCGTGGTATTAATTACCACTGCCCAGGTATGACGTCTCTGCCGAAAGCTCTGCTAGATACCAACCGTGTATTTGCCTACTCTAACCTGTTTCTCTCCTGTGCCCCCAAAGGACTGCCGTCCCTGCCTGGACGTCACCTGTCCCCGAAGAGGAACACTCGTTCTCCCGCTGCAACCCAGCAGCTCCCAAGACAAGCACCAGGACCGCTTGCTCGCTCACTGCCGCCACGGCAGCCACAAGACAGAACATAACCCTGTTCTATTTCCCCCAATTCCTGTGTTGCTCATAACCCTTAGGAGTCAACGGGGCTTATTGCTCCCGTGGGCGGAGAACAAAATAATTAGAATCTCTCACAAATGCTCAGGAAGTCCCGTTTTTCAAAAATCTGTAAAAATAGAACAAAGACAATTTCGAGTGCATATAGTGTAATCTATATGTATCCTTACTTGCTAAACGTAATACGACTTGTAAATATGTTTAATTCTTGCTAAATTGTATAGTTCTAAATATCCCTGTATTCCCCGAAACTACAACGCGTCACGTACATGCACGCGCGGCGCGCGCACACACAAACAGCGCATAGGTGTTAATCACTGAGTGATATAATATGCATATTCTTCAGCGCGAGAGGGGGGGGGGGGGTTGTGTTTCTCACTGTCTGTCGTTGATAATATAATCTGAAGAGGTCCTGCATTATTATTATTATCATTCTCGAGAATACACGCAGACCCGACCGAACGTTAATTTATGAATTAAAAGTAGTCTAACATGCTTTTCATCCTCGCCCGTGTATATACCCACGTCGCGCTAAAACAACATAACTACTGTATGGCAGAGACAGAGTTTTGAATTGATTGATTGAAAAGTTTATTAACAGATTGCAGAATGGGTACAGTACAGTACAGCTCAATACATACAATTGTTAAGAGGATGCAGACCTGAGAAAGACTTTCGTCTTGTTTCCATCAGGGTCCCCCATTTTCAATTCATCATATGACACACATGACATACAGATAGACAGTACTGCTACATCTATACATTTATGACATACCAGATTTTCAAATACAGTACTGTTTGTGATACTAAAAAAATCCAGAAGAAGAGTATATACATTTGACATAGAAACTGTGCATTGGGGGAGGTTGGGTAGGTGGGGTGGGGCTGTACATTGGAGATGGGGGGGGGGGGGGGGGGTTGGGTAGGGGGGGGGGGGGTACACTGTACATTGGAATACTGACATACATTTGACATGGAAACTGTACATTGGAGGAGGTTGGGTAGGTGGGGTGGGGTTGGGTGGGGCTGTACATTGGAATACTGACAAAGCCATGCTTGGTCTTTATTGTACAACTGGGTTAGGACATTTGTAGGGGCCAGTTTTGAATTGCAGTCTCCCGTAGGTGTTCTTTGAGAGTGTTTTTGAAGGTGGGTAGTGATTTACATTCCTTTACAGCTTTGGGTAGGGCGTTCCACATTGTTGTGGCATAATTGCGAAACGTGTTTAGTCCCTTGTTTGAGCCGAATCTGGGTTTTACATGATTTGTGGAGCTCCCTCTGGTGTTGTGATCGTGGTATTCACTGACCTTTGGGAAGTATTTTGACATGTACATGGGTACCTTGGTCGTGTAGTGTATCTTGTAGACCAGGCCCATTGCAAGTTGCTGTACTCTGTTGTCTACTCTAAGCCATCCTAGGTTGGCAAAGTGTGCAGGGGTGAGGTGGGTTCTAGGAGTCAGGTCAAGTAGTAGTCTGACTAGTTTGTTTTGAGATGTTTGTAATTTGGTTTTTAGTGCCTTTGAGGTGCTTTGGTACCATGAGGTGCAAGCATAGTCGTAGTACCCTTGAATGAGTGCTCCTGCCAGAGTCTTCAGGGTATTCTTGTTTACCAGGGAGGAGATCCGGTACAAGAATCGAGTTTGTTGATTGACTTTTTTTATTACATTGGATGCCATTTTGTCACAGGAAAGATTAGCCTCTAGGATGGAACCCAGGTAGGTAATTTCATCTTTCCTTGTGACAATATTGTCACCCACTGTAACTGAGAAGCCGTCTGTTTTGCTGAGTTTGTTATTTGAACCGAAGAGAATGGACTCTGTTTTGCCCATGTGTAATGATAGTTTGTTGTCGGCGAGCCATATGCAGATTTTGCCTAGTTCCGAGCTGAGGGTTTTTTTCAACCTGTAACTTGTTCTTGTCAGAGACCAGCAGGGCTGAGTCGTCCGCAAACAGGAACAAGTTGCAGTCACAAGCTGACGACATGTCATTTGCATAAATTAGGAACAGTAGTGGTAGAGTAGTAGAGTGCGTGTGTGTACGAGTTATGAGTTATCTCGCAGTTCATTCAAGCGCGCATCACGGTGATGACAGCTCTCTAGAGTAGAAAGGTGCGCTCACAGGGGCGTAGCTGGAGATTCTGGGCCTCATGAAAGAATCAATTTGTGGGCCCCCAATCTATTAAAAAATGTGGGGCCCCCAATCTATAAAAAAATTTGGGGCATTTGCTGGGCCCTTGGAATCATCCTAACCCCCCCCCCCCCAGCTACTCCCCTGCACACACACACACACACACTCTCTCTCTCTCTCTCTCAAACAGAGAAATCAAAAGAAATCAGTACATTACAGAAGGAATTTCTTGTACAGTCTTGTACAGTGGGTGACATCTATTACTATACTATTATATATCTATATATATATATCTAAATGTCTAAACCTCGGTCTATCTAGTGTGTGTATACACCAGTATCACTGACTACCACGGCAAGCCTATAGAAAATGATTCTATTTAATAATAATTATTATTATTATTATTATAAATGTCTCTCTCTCTTTATCTTTCTTTCTTTCTTTCTTTCTTTCTTTCTTTCTTTCTTTCTTTCTTTCTTTCTTTCTTTCTTTCTTTCTTTCTTTCTTTCTTTCTTTCTTTCTTTCTTTCTTTCTCTCTCTTTCTATTATATTACTATTATATATCTATCTAAATATCTAAACCTCTGTCTATCTAGTGTGTGTATGCATGGCATCAAATCAAAGTGTGTGTTGCTGTAGGCCTGCCTGTATTGATCAGTCACACTATACCCCCATTCAGCCGTAATTGTTCCCTGCTGGGCCTTTGTTTCATGGTGTGAATTAGTCATTGACATTGACATTGACATCACATTGCATTCTGGGAAGGAGTGTAGTTCCCTTATCATTAGCTGAATTCACTGAATTCTCTTCAGAGGCTCCTGCTGCAAATTGGTAATGACTGTACCAGAATGTTTGATAGGACATTGATTGAAAACTATCGTCTCAAATTTGACAATTGATGGCTTATTTTGAAGGTATGAATCTGTAATTTTACATTATGTAACAAAAAAAAGAGAATATTCTGAGAAGGTGGAGCTAGAAACTCTAGACCTCAGGGGGTTCCACCCTTGAAACCGCTCCTATCTCTTCTCGTGTATTCAGCAATTGGGCTGTGCTCCAGACCCCAGTTCTCACACACTGTCTATGAGGCATACCTCCTCTCTCTTGCGCCAACCCGTAGGTGCGCTTCCCGTCTGCCAGCTCCATGCTGTGTCTCTCCGGGTCGAAAGTGTTGTCAAAGTTCTTGAACCGACTCCTGTCATTGATGACGTGGGACGACGCACCTGTGTCCACGATCAGTCCCTTCCTTTGGGCCTGCTGCAGCTGCGTTGGCCTGGTGACGTACGCCGTCTGCGCCCCGAAGATGAAGTCTTCTTGTCCTGCTACTCTCCGGGCGTCGTCTTGATTCGTCTCACGTCCACCGTGGCCGCCATCTTGTCCACTGCCGCCATCTTGTCCATGCGCATACCGCACGCTCTGGTCGCGTTTCTTCATGCACTCTGTCTGTGTGCCCCGTGGATTTGCAGAAGCTACACCAGACAGTCTTTGTGCAGTTACCTTTCCGATGGCCTTTTTCTCCGCATCGCCAACACGCCAGCTCCGTCGTGGGCCTGGTCTTCTCCCTCGGCGTCGCTCGGTCCTTCAGCACCCTCTCTCCCGCCTCCTCGGCGGCTGGGTGGATATCTTCTGAGGCCTTGAACTTTCCCAGCGGCATGTCCGCTGAACCGTGTGTTACCAGGAGTGTGAACGGTTTGTACAGCTCCGGTAGTCCCCTCATCACCATCGCCATCATTAGCCCATCACTTGGTGCTTCTCCTGCACTCTTCAACGCCGTAATGATCTGCTCAGCTCTGATGACGTATTCGGTCACAGTCTTGGTGTGCCCCTTCTTCAGTGCTGTTAGTGTTATGTAGAGGGACAGAACACCCACATACCCACATGCCTATGGCGGCCTTTCTCGATGGCTAGGCTGTGCTCGCTGAGTCTGTACCTAGTCCTGTGTTCTGAGCTGTGTGCTGAGCTGTGTTCTGCATGTGTTCTGTGTTCTGAGCTGTGTTCTGAGATGTGTTCTGAGCTGTGTTCTGTGTTCTGAGCTGTGTTCTGAGCTGTGTGCTGAGCTGTGTTCTGTGTTCTGAGCTGTGTTCTGAGCTGTGTGCTGAGCTGTGTTCTGCATGTGTTCTGTGTTCTGAGGTGTCCTGTGTTCTGAGCTGTGTTCTGAGCTGTGTGCTGAGCTGTGTTCTGCATGTGTTCTGTGTTCTGAGCTGTGTTCTGAGATGTGTTCTGAGCTGTGTTCTGAGCTGTGTTCTGTGCTGTGTTCTGAGATGTGTTCTGTGTTCTGAGCTGTGTTCTGAGCTGTGTTCTGTGCTCTGTTCTGAGATGTGTTCTGTGTTCTGAGCTGTGTTCTAAGCTGTGTTGTGTTCTGAGCTGTGTTCTGACCTTATATAGTGCTTTTACTAACTATATTATATTTCTCTCTCCTCTGGTCAGGGGCATTGCTGGGTCTGTGCAGCGATAACACTGTATATTGACTGTAGAACGGGAGCTCTCTCTCTCTCTCTCTCTCTCTCTCTCTCTCTCTCTCTCTCTCTCTCTCTCTCTCTCTCTCTCTCTCTCTCTCTCTCTCTCTCTCTCTCTCTCTTGCTATATGTTGACTGTATCATGCCCAGCCTCGGGCAGCGCTATTATTTAAGAATATGTTGACTGTATGAAAAAAAAAAAAAGGGAGGGGCTGTCGGGAGATGAGACTGCTGCAGCACATCTATGGGCCGAGCATCCGTCAGGGCTCTCCACGGTGTGCCAGCTGCCACCGAGCGTGGGTCAAGAGTGCGGAGATAGTCCCTGAAGAGGAAGCTCTCTGGCCTCTAAGGGCCATTCTCAGAAACCACTCTGGGGCTCGTGCACAACCTTCCAAGAGGAGCGCACTGCCGTCAAGTGGAGGAGATAAGAGGGGACATGGGGACCCTTTGAAACCAAATATAGACTCTGATAACTCCATGGTAGAGCCCTATCTCACGCCTGCAAAGTAGCCATTTTGTGGCCATTATTCTTCCACTACTCAAGCAGGTGTTGGGTATGTGTGTGTGTGTGTGCCTACAGTATGTGTGTTACTGGGTATGTGGGTGTGTGTTGGTTTGGAGTATTTTGTTGTCTATCTGCAAGGCTTTCAAGGTGGTGGAGTAGTAGGTACTTGGGGAAGAAGGTCTTACATGATTTGAATAGGCTCTGATGTGGGTGGTTAGTGAAGGGGCTTGCTTACTTTGTGTGTGGAAAGCCAGAAGATAGCGTGGTGCAAAGACAGAAAATAGTCCACCGCTCTCTGTCCTGCTGTCTCTGCCCTCCTCTCTCTGCCCTCCTGTCTCTGCCCTCCTCTTTCTGCCCTCCTCTCTCTGCCCTCCTCCAGTCTGCCTGCCAAGTGACCAGCACCTCTAAATCTCCCCCCCCCGCCCCTCAACGCTCCCACTGCTGCCCTGATAACCCCCTTCCCTCTGATCCTGGGACACACACACATATATACTCACACACACACACAGACACGCACACACACGCACACACACAAGCACGCACACACACACACACACACACACGCACTCGCGCGCACGCACACACAGACACACACACACACACACACACACACACATACACACACACACACACACACACACACACACACACACACACACACACACACACACACACACACACACACACACACACACACACACACACACACACACACACACACACAGACACACACAGACACACACACACACACACACACATACACACACACACACACACACACACACACACACACACAGACACACACACACACACACACACACACACACACACACACACACACACGCACGCACACACACACACACACACACGCACTCGCGCGCACGCACACACAGACACACACACACACACACACACACACACATACACACACACACACACACACACACACACACACACACACACACACACACAGACACACACAGACACGCATCATACTCAGTTACTTGCAATCATATATAACCTCTAACTTTAACACTCCTGTAGGTGAGGGCGGCTAGGTGGTGTAGTGGGCAAGGCACTCGCCACCAGTGTGGAGAAGCTAGGATTCGCGTGTTCGAATCCAGCTCTCCACATTGTTTTCAGTTTAGCTGGTCGTCCGCAGTAATACACATTGGCCGTATTACGGGGAGGGAAAACTGAAGGGTGGGGATCGAACGTTGTGAACAAGCGACTCCTACAAGTCGGTTGGTGCGCCTGCGCAGTAGAATCAGGAAGTGTCGGGGGCAGCGTGAGCCTCCCACGCGTTACTCCTCGACACTGAGAGATCGAGCTGCGCAGGTGAAAAGATGCGACTGCTGTTACCTCAAGTACCGGAGGGGACTTGTGCTATGTATGACTTAGTCCACATTGCAGCCGGCTTGTGGGAGGCAAGAAACAGCGTTCGTGACAGGGGAGGGTTGAATTGGATGATACGAAATTGGGATGGGAGAAAATATAGAAAAAATGGGAGAAAAAGTGGATAAAAAAAAAAAAAACACTCCTGTAGGTGCTCTTTAAGGTCGGTTTTGAATGTGGGTAGGGATTCACATCTTTTTACGCCTGTGGGTAAAGTGTTCCACATTGTTGTGGCATAATTGCGAAATGTGTTTAGTCCCTTGTGTGTGCCGAATCTGGGTTGCACATGATTTGTGGAACTCCCTCTGGTGTTGTGGGCATGGTATTCACTGACCTTTGGGAAGTATTTCGACATGTACATGGGTACCTGTGTCGTGTAGTGTATCTTGTAGATCAGGCCCATTGCAAGTTGCTGTACTCTGTCGTCTACTCTAAGCCATCCTAGGTAGTCAATGGGCAGGGGTGAGGTGGGTTCTAGGAGTAAGGTCAAGTAGTAGTCTGACCAGTTTGTTTTGTGATGTTTGTAATCTTGTTTTTGGCGCCTTTGAGGTGCTTTGGTACCATGAGGTGCAAGCATAGTCGTAGTACCCTTGAATGAGTGCTCCTGCCAGAGTCTTCAGGGTATTCTTGTTTACCAGAGAGGAGATCCGGTACAAGAATCTAGTTCGTTGGTTGACTTTTTTGATTACATTGGTCTGTTATGAACCCACAATTTTTACGTATTTTACAGTTGTTCACGATTGCTAAAACACATAATGTGAGAACTGGGGTCTGGAGCACAGCCCAATTGCTGATAGGAGCGGTTTCAAGGGTGTTTAATGTCAATTGAGCAACACAGGAATTGGGGGGAAATAGAACAGGGTTATGTTCTGTCTTGTGGCTGCCGCGGCGGCAGTGAGCGAGCAAGCGGTCCTGGTGCTTGTCTTGGGAGCTGCTGGGTTGCAGCGGGAGAACAAGTGTTCCTCTTCGGGAACAGGTGACGTCCAGGCAGGGACGGCGGTCCTTTGGGGCACAGGAGAGAAACGGGTTAGAGCAAGCAAATACACGTGGGTATCTAGCAGCAGAGCTTTCGGCAGGGACGTCGTACCTGGGCAGTGGTAATTAATACCACGACAGCTTCTGGTCAGCGTCGAGGTGTAGAAATAGTCCCCCCATCAGGGAAGGATTGAGTGCAGCTGTGGAGAGTGGGGTGCTTGACCGCGTGTTAATTAGGGGGATGGAATACAGCTGGGCGTATGAGGGTGAAGGAAGGGTGACTGGAGAAAGAGAGGATGAGGAGGAGTGCGCAGTGGATGGAGAGGGGGATGAAGAGGAGCGTGTGGAGGACGTGAGGGGAAAAGGAGGGGGAGTGAAGTAGGCCCGTGCTGTGATTATGACAGGACCCCCCCCTCGACGGGCGCCTCCCGGCGGCCCAGGCTTGTCAGGGTGAGCCCGATGAAAGTCCTGGACGAGATCTGGGTCCAGGATCATCGACCGGGAGATCCAGCTCCGCTCCTCTGGGCCGTAGCCCTCCCAGTCGACCAGGTACTGGAAGCCGCGGCCGCGTCGCCGCACTTCCAGCAACTCCCGGACCACGTAGGCCGGGTGGTCGTCTATCACCAGCGGAGGAGGGGGCTCTGGAGCAGGGGGAGACAGGGGACTGGAGACCACCGGTTTGAGCTGGGAGACATGGAAGGAAGGGTGAATGCGCATATGGGGGGGGAGCTGGAGCTTGACAACAGAGGGATTAATGAGGGACAGGATCTTGTAGGGCCCCACGAAACGGGGGGTTAGCTTCCGTGAGACGGATTTGAGTGGCAGGTCCCGAGACGAGAGCCATACCATCTGACCTGGTACATAGGCGGGAGCCGGGGTCCGGTGGCGGTCGGCGAAGCGCCGGTTCTGGTCCGCAGTCCGGAGCAGCGCAGCCCTCGTCTCCTCCCAGACCGTCCTGCAGCGACGGAGATGGTCTTGCACCGACGGCACGGCAATCTCCTCTTCCTGGGCAGGGAACAGCGGGGGTTGGTAGCCCAAAGATGACTCAAAGGGGGACTGAGGCCGCCGAAGACAGGGAATTGTGGGCGTATTCAACCCATGGCAGGAAGGCGCTCCAGCCGGAGGGGTCCCGGGCTGTCACGCAGCGGAGTGCGGATCCCAGGTCCTGGTTGGCCCACTCCGACTGGCCGTTGGTCTGTGGGTGGAACCCGGAGGAGAGGCTGACCGTGGCCCCCAGAGCCCGACAGAAATCCCTCCAGACCTGGGATATGAACTGAGGGCCCCTGTCGGAGACGATGTTAGCCGGGATCCCATGGAGCCGGAAGACGTGGAGTACCATCAGGTCAGCGGTCTCTGCAGCAGAGGGGAGTTTGGGAAGAGCACAGCCTTTGAGAAACGGTCAACAATGATGAGGATGGCAGTGTTACCGTGTGAGAGGGGAAGGCCGGTGACGAAGTCCAGGGCGACGTGCGACCAGGGCCGACCGGGGACTGGGATTGGACGAAGCAGCCCGGCGGGCGGTCGATGGGAGGCCTTTGCACGAGCACACACGGTGCACGCCAGGACGAAAGCGCGGTGTCCTCTCTCATGGTGACCCACCAGAAGTGCCTCTTCAGCAGGGATAGTGTCCGGTCGATCCCCGGGTGGCACGCGAACCGGGAAGCGTGAACCCACTCGAGCACCTGGGAGCGGACAAGGTCAGGGACAAAAAGCCGGTTAGGTGGACGTTACCTGGGTCCGGCTGGGCACGCTGTGCCTCCCTGACGATGGACTGGATCTCCCAGGTGGCGGTGGCCACCAGACAGGAAGTGGAAAGGATGGTGTCGGGGCGTGTGGGCCCCTCCTCAGGGACGAACTGCCGGGAGAGGGCGTCTGGCTTGGTGTTCTTGGAACCAGGCCGGTAGGTCAGGGTGAAGTTAAACCTAGCGAAGAACAGCGCCCAGCGAGCCTGGCGAGAGTTCAGGCGATTGGCCGTTGAGACGTAGGCGAGGTTCTTGTGGTCCGTCCAAACCAGGAAGGGGACCTCCAATCCCTCCAGCCAGTGCCTCCATTCCTCCAGGGCTAGCTTGACCGCCAGGAGCTCCAGGTTCCCGATGTCGTAGTTGACCTCGGCTGGGGTTAGGCGGCGTGAGAAAAAGGCGCAGGGGTGCAGCTTCTGGTCGGTGGCAGAGCGCTGGGAAAGAACCGCCCCTACTCCGGTGCAGGAGGCGTCCACCTCCACCACGAACTGGCGGGACGTGTCCGGCTGGACGAGGATGGGAGCGGTGGTGAAGCGCCGGCGCAGCTCGGCGAAGGCAGAGTCCACTGCGTCGGACCAGACGAAGGGCACCGAAGGCGAGGTGAGTTGGGTGAGGGGCGCCGCGACCAGGCTGTAGTCCCTGATGAAGTGCCGATAAAAGTTGGCAAATCCCAGGAAGCGTTGGAGCTGTTTGACGTTGGTGGGACGGGGCCAGTCGGACACCGCTCTGATCTTCTCGGGGTCCGCCCGGATCTTGCCGCCCTCTATGATGTAGCCGAGGAAGCCGATGGAGGAGACGTGGAACTCACACTTCTCCGCCTTGACGAACAGCTTGTTCTCTAGAAGACGCTGGAGGACCCGGCGGACATGCTGGACATGCTCCTCCATGGAGCGGGAGAAGATCAGGATGTCGTCTAAGTAGACGAATACGGAGCGGTGGAGTACGTCACGGAGAACGTCATTGACGAGGGCCTGGAAGACAGCAGGGGCGTTGGTCAGGCCGAAGGGCATTACCTTGTACTCGAAGTGGCCGAGTGGTGTCTTGAAGGCCGTCTTCCACTCGTCTCCCTCCCGCATGCGGACAAGGTGGTAGGCGTTCCTGAGGTCCAGTTTTGTGAAGATGGTGGCACCTTGCAGGGGCTCAAAAGCAGAGTCGATTAAAGGTAGGGGGTATTTGTTCTTTACCGTGATGTTGTTGAGACCCCGGTAATCGATACAGGGGCGAAGGGAACGATCCTTCTTGGAAACGAAGAAGAATCCTGCGCCGACAGGAGAGGAGGAGGGGGTGATTATGCCCGAGGCCAAGGATTCGTGAACGTACTTCTCCATTGATTCTCTCTCTGGGCGCGAGAGGTTGAACAGGCAACTAGCGGGGAGTGGCGCCCCGGTGAGTAAATCAATGGCGCAGTCGTATTGGCGATGGGGAGGCAGGGAGAGAGCCTGTTGTTTGCTGAAAACTGCTTTCAAATCGTGGTAGGCCGGCGGAATTGCCGACAGATCTATGTTCTCTTTGGGGGGCGGCGAACCGGCGCCCTCTAGTGGCGGCCGAGCCGACTGCAGACAAGCGACATGACAGTGGGCGCTCCAGCTGGTCACCAGGCCGGTAGGCCAATTGATAACGGGATTGTGTAACTTGAGCCAAGGCATGCCAAGGACAATGGGATTGTGGGGAGAGTTGGTAACGTGAAACCGAATATTCTCGCTGTGATTCCCGGATAGCAGAAGGCGAAGGGGTACGGTGTGGCGAGTAATCCACGTGAGAAGTTTCCCGTTTAACCCCCGGGCTTCACGGGGTATCGGCAAGGTGTCAGTAGCGATGTTGTAACGGGAGACTACTCCGGCGTCGATGAGGTTCTCGTCAGCCCCTGAGTCAACCAGGGCAGATAACAGGAGTGATTGGTTATTCAGACACAGCGTGGCGCGGAATAGCATATTTGGGCCAGAGCTGGGAGCGATATCTATCCCACCTGGTAGCGGGACGCAGCAGAGCTGAGTCTAGCTGGATCCCCGACTGTAGGCCAGGAATGTCAACGTGGAGGTCGAGCAGCAGGAGCGGATGGGGCCTAGGATTCACTGACCTAGGGATGGTACTCTGGTCCTTCTTGCCCTCCAGGGCGATCAGCAGTAGCTCCCCACACACCCCCACTTCCCCCAACCCTCCCACACCTGATGGCAGTAAGATGGATAATGTTTTCGCTCCCAAAAGCAGTACCCTTCCTTAATGACCTGTAGAGACCTTTAACAATGAACTATAGGCAGGGGTGGGGAAAGGGTTAAATAATAATGAGCATTACCCGGGCAGAAAAGGGTTAAGACAACAGACTCAGTAACAGACACACACAGTGCTCCCATTCAGTGTTCTTTAGTGAAGTCTGATTCAAGTTACAATTAATCACAGTCTGATTCAAGCTAGTGCTCTCGCTCTGTAACACAGACTAAAGTGCTTCCCACACTGGGCTAGACACAGTAACAACACCTTCCCTTTAAGGGTTTATATATACTGTTCCGCTACTCCATAGGTGGGGAGAGAGGGGAGGAAGAGGGAAGGGATAAAGGGGTTACTGAATGGGAATTTTATAAAAGAACACACATATTATTACACTCAAAAGAAATTAACAGTGGGCCCACATTTAGCAAATAAAGTCCTATCTAAAGCCGGCTTGAAATAGTTGGGGCGCCCCTATACACTGCTCTCCAGCGTTCGTTCACAGCACTCTTACAGAGCCTGCGCCCCACAGTGGACTGTCTACCGAACACGTTTCAACACTCAGAGCACCGCTGATACTTATCCAAGATGACGGACCCAACCTTAGCACCACTAGTCCGGATGCTAAGATGGCCGACGGAGATTCCGCGATAACAGCCAGTGGGGCGGAGTAGACGCTGGGGCAGGTGATGCTGGGCAACGGCTTGGAGAGGCTGGAGAAGCGTGCAGTGTAGTGGCGTCCTCTGCTGGGCTGAAGAGGTGGGCCGGCGCGCGTGCTAAACTGTGGTACTCGTCTAAACACAGCTAAACTGTGGGTCGTGTTGAAGCCTCCTGCTATGGCGCCTATACACAGCTAACGCAAGGTGGCTAATGTCTACCACCTGCTCTTCGACGATGCTCGCCTGTTGATTCCTTCACAGTGTCTCTGGCACATGAACCAAACGCTAAGCTACCGCAGATATTTCGAGGATAACCCGTTGTGTAACTGAGCTTATCCGACGCATTAATCAAACGCTCAACTACTGCATGTATTTCTGGGATAACCCGTTTTGTAGCTGAGTCTGTTGCTCGCATGCTCACTCGCTGGTGCTCCCGTTGTAGACGTCCTTTCTCCTCCGTGTAGAACGCCAAAGAGGAAGTTCCTCTCTGCTGCACTTGACGTCAGTAGGAGTTAGATCATTTTGTGTACTGTACTGTGTAGGGACTGTCCTGCTCCACTAGGGGCAGGCTTTTCTCATTCACTAGGCTGGGGGCGGGGCTGGCTTTTCTAATTCACAGGAGCGATCTTTTCTACTCTACGTTGGCTTTGAGAGTTGTGAATGAATGAATGAATGAAAACTTTATTTAACAGATTGCAGAATGGGTACAATACAGTACGGCTCAATACATACAATTGTTAAGGGGATGCAGACCTGAGAAAGACGTTTGTCTTGTTTCCATCAGGGTCCCCCATTTTCAATTCATATAGACATTTATGACATACACAACATACATGACATTTATGGCATAGGGTATTAGGGACATATAGGTATTTAGTACTGATACATTTGTAAATTGTGACATAACCGGTATTCAAATATACAGTACTGTTACCCCTAGATCCTGACAGAGTATATACATATGATGGGGAGGGGACTGTACATTAGGAGGGGGTGGGTGGGTGGGAGAGAAATATACATACGGCGGGGAGGGAATATATACATGTTTGATTGATTGAATTGATTGAAAACTTTATTAACAGATTGCAGAATGGGTACAGTACAGTACATAGATGTAGCAGTAGGCCTACTGTCTATCTGTATGTCATGTATGGGGACCCTGATGTAAACAAGACGAAAGTCTTTCTCTGGTCTGCATCCCCTTAACAATTGTGTGTATTGAGCTGTACTGTATTGTACCCATTCTGCAATCTGTTAATAAAGTTTTAAATCAATCAATCAAAACAGCTCAATACATACAATTGTTAAGGGGATGCAGACCAGAGAAAGACGTTTGTCTTGTTTACATCAGGGTCCCCCATTTTCAATTCATCATACTGTGCAGGACAGTGATGCAACAGTAGCAGGACAGTGGATCACAGTGATGTACTGTAGCAGGACAGTGATGTAGCAGGAGTCAGGACATTGGATCACAGTGATGTACTGTAGCAGGACAGTGATGTAGCAGGAGTCAGGACATTGGATTACAGTGATGTACTGTAGCAGGACAGTGATGTAGCAGGAGTCAGGACATTGGATCACAGTGATGTAGCGGATCACAGTGATCATTTTGTGTAGTGTACTGTGTAGGGACTGTCCTGCTCCACTAGGGGCAGGCTTTTCTCATTCACTAGGCTGGGGGCGGGGCTTGCTTTTCAATTCACAGGAGCGATCTTTTCTACCACATTGTACAACAGAACTGCCGAGTCCCGAGGCTGGTAAGTGCTAGTTAAAATGTACAGTAGTGCACAAACTCTACGTTGGCTTTGAGAGTTGTATTATACTGATATAAAAGTTATGCTGTAGGTTGTATGTGGGAGGGGGGCGGGGGGCTGCGTCGCCCACAGTATTTGGTTAACGTTACTGTGGGAAGTTATGCTGTAGGTTGTGTATGGGGGCGGGGGGGGGGTACGTCGTCCACGGTCTATTTAACGTTATGTACAGTAGTTGTGTTTGATTGATTGAAAACTTTATTAACAGATTGCAGAATGGGTACAGTACATAGATGTAGCAGTACTGTCTATCTGTATGTCATGTATGTCTGTCCTGATGAATTGAAAATGGGGGACCCTGATGTAAACAAGACGAAAGTCTTTCTCTGGTCTGCATCCCCTTAACAATTGTGTGTATTGAGCTGTACTATATTGTACCCATTCTGCAATCTGTTAATAAAGTTTTCAATCAATCAATCAAAACAGCTCAATACATACAATTGTTAAGGGGATGCAGACCAGAGAAAGACGTTTGTCTTGTTTACATCAGGGTCCCCCATTTTCAATTCATCATAAACAGGGGTGTAAAAAGTACCCAGAAATTATACTTTACTACTACTATTATACTAAGTACACTGTACAACTGTACAAGCAAAACTGTACATTGGAATATTGACGAAACCATACTTGGTCATTTACTGTACATTGGAGGGGGTTGGGTTAGGACATTTACAGGGTCCAGTTTCGAATTGCAGTCTCCCGTAGTTGCTCTTTGAGAGTGGTTTTGAAAGTGGGTAGTGATTCACATTCCTTTACAGCAGGGATCAGCAACCTTTTTGATACGAAGTGCCATTTTAAAATGTTCTTGTTAACCAGTGTGCCATATCAATGTTAAGGTTAATTATGACACCACATCACAATGTAAATCTCCAACAGATCTGTAATTCTATTCCATCCATATAGGCAACGTGCATAGCAATAGTTTTAATAACCATTTTCCTCTCATAAATATATAAGAGAATGCTGCCGTCTTTATGAGATGCTTGCTTGCCATACCTGGACACATTCAGCCTTGTCTGCCTCATCCTTTAAAGTTCTCATGTTTGGTCTCAAAATGGCGTTTAACACTCAATGTTCGGCAAACAACAACAGACTGACCCTTCTCATTGGCTCTGACCATGAAATATCCCTGGTATATCAGTCAACCTACAGTACCATAAATAACAGGCTGTGCAACTGCCAATGGCTGTGAAAGAGGTAACTGCATGGGGAGGTAACTCAACATTTCCAAAAAGGTTCCTCTTACACATTTGCTAGTGTGCCATGTTGGTTTAGATAATGTGTACCAATGGTGGCACTCGTGCCTAAGGTTGCTGACCCCTGCTTTACAGCTTTGGGTAGGGCGTTCCACATCGATGTGGCATAATTGCGAACCGTGTTTAGTCCCTTGTTTGAGCCGAATCTGGGTTTAACATGATTTGTGGAGCTCCCTCTGGTGTTGTGATCGTGGTATTCACTGACCTTTGGGAAGTATTTTGACATGTACATGGGTACCTTGGTCGTGTAGTGTATCTTGTAGACCAGGCCCATTGCAAGTTGCTGTACTCTGTCGTCTACTCTAAGCCATCCTAGGTTGTCAAAGTGGGCAGGGGTGAGGTGGGTTCTAGGAGTAAGGTCAAGCAGTAGTCTGACCAGTTTGTTTTGAGATCTGCCAGGTTATGACATTTATGCTTCTACCTAAAACTAGGTTATGTGAGTAGCTGGGATTGGTTCAGGTTCTGATATTGCTGTACAGGCCAAGATTTCACTGATCGCTTTAGTACTTAGACACATAGCACTATGTTGTATCCTCTCACCAGGCTCCAATGCAATGGGGCACATTTTCACATGATGTTGCTGTCAATGACGCATTATACAAAATGGTCATCAGTAGTGGCCACAGAAATAAACCCATATTCCATAATGGGACTTGAGTATACTGAATATTTGACCATACCAAATACCAAATATATTGCCAAAAGGAAAGGCCAATTTAAATTAGTATTAGCAACAGTAACAGTGTATTGCACTACTATTACTACTTGTTGTGAAGGGCCAGATTAAACCGAATATATATATTTATTATATATGTATATTTAATTGTATTTGTATATTCTCTAATATTCCTTGATATCCCTTGTATATTCCTTGTACAATATGCATTGAATATCCATTCTAGCCTACTGAACATCCCATAATAGTCTCCATTCTACTATTGGTCGAGACCTTGGTGCCAGGCTGCCATACCCCCCAGACCCAGTTCAAACGTACCGCTCAACATGTACGAACAAGTCCTAGTTCCGCGTAGGAATCTGGCTACCGCACCACTAACGGTACTATTTGTTCATAGTGCGTATATATACTGCGCTACTAAAGTAGGACTTCCTTTTTAGTCCAGTTTCTTACCCTCCAATAGAGTGACAGACGTAAAGCCTCCCCGCGACGCCACGTGTGGGAGTAAGGCCAAGTTCGGCCTACCATCGGTATTGAGACATCGTGTATATTAATATTTGAATAGTCATATTTGGCACTATATCGTCGAGTTGGACGTAGTCTATTAAGCTAATAATAGTCTATTCATATGTAGTGCTTCGTGCGGTGAGAATACTATCGTAGTCAGTACCCCATCGTTTCGGGCAGAGAACTGGCTGCTTATCCAGGGTGGCCGACCCCATGTGAGGCTGCACCCGAGGAGCCCCAGAGCCGACGAGCGAGTGGACCTGTATACCGGATTATTCTACCGACGACAGTCCGCCTTCCCAGGCACGGATTATGCTTTGTGTACAGTGATTATTCCATGGATAAAGACCCCCGACACTGCCGTGTGTTGGAACCCCCCCCCCCCTGGAGAGGACGCAAGGTGAGGAGGCGCTCTGCAAGACGAGGTCGCTTCACGTCTCTCCTCCGTGGACCGGAGAGAGCCGGCCCACAGAGAGTCCAGCTGCTTTCATCTGTGGTCCAAGGATCGCTGGCGCATTGAACTGCACTACTGTGGGTTCACCCAGGATACCCTTAGCCGGACGAGGCAGCCAGACTCTACCCCCCCCCCCCCCCCTCCTACTCCTGTTGTCTTACAAGCGACCGGAATACCCCCCTAGTGTATCCAGTCTTATAATCATTAAAGTATCATTGCTGTTATTCCTTAACTATTCCAGGTCGTATATTTACCACCTGCGCCATCAGAGATTGGACATTCTCTATTGATATACCGACGAATACTCTTTGCCATAAAAGTGCATACTATTTCAATTCATAAATGTAATTAAGTGATTAAGTGCTTGCTCTACACACCATTGCTGTGTAGGAATAAATACATACTTCGACTTCGTACATTTGTGTTGGATCCGTTTCATCTACGTGAGAGTGTTTATCATAATATATTTATGCCGAGTACTGGGTGGCCGAATATAAAGTACAAAGGTAGTGGTAGTAAGTATCATATCTAGTAATACAGTCAGGGAATTGTACCCCTCAGTTACAATTGGTCCTTCGAGCCGGAGGGTAATTAGTGTAATATTAATATAGTGTTATTAATATCGAAATGGCCTATGATGAACACTCCACGAAACGATCCTCCTAACCAACGCCCGCAGCGCGAACGACGGCTCCCTCAGTACTTAGAGGCTTACGCTGTCAGTCAACAACCCAGTCTTCTACTAACAGTAAACGCGGTAAAACTAGAAAGTAAAAGTATGTCTAACCCCAACGCCCAGACTACCCCGACCATAGAGGCCCCTACGGGTTCTAATGTAACTGACCAAGTTCACGGTGGGGACCAGTGGGAACCAGACATGACTTCACACCCCGCCAGTACTGAAGAAGTAGTCCCCGATGAGTCCCGGGAGGAATACAACGCTACCGAGAGAGAACTCGGCACGGAAGAAGACGGGGAGAGCACCGTGGAGATAGAGCTCCAAGGCTCCGCAAGGAGTACCCCGAGGGAAGGCTCCCCTATACAACCGCCTTCTCCCAGCGAGGCAGAGAGGACCCTACAGCAGGCCTTCCTCATCAGCCTGAACGCCGCTGCTGAACGCGACCGACTGCAGATCCAGCAGCGGAGCGAAGAAGAGCATATACGTCTAGAAATAAGACGCATTCAGAGGGAAGAGAATGTGGCCCGAGACCGAGCAGACAGCCAGCGAGCAGCTGCTGGTGCTCTACGGGACGCAGAGCGCGACAGACAGCAAGTGCAACTAATAGAACAGCTGATCAGACGGACAACACCCTCTCCCCCCGCCAGAGGCTCCAGGAACTCGTCTAGACACACCTCCAGGGCGGCATCCCCTAGCCGAGTAAACAACCCTGAACTTGACCAACAGACGAGGTCTATACCCCCCACAGACCACCTCCCCCCACCGGTCCAAGCGAGACCTAGCAACCGGGAAGGAGCAGCATATCCTGTGGAGAGGCTAAACCAGAGACTACAAGCACTGGATGACCTAACTGAAGACGAAGAGGAAGAGGAGGAGAACCACGCCCGACGACAGCACAGTACTCTACCGGACCAGGAGGTCCGGTACAGCCCAGGCTATACTCCCGCGGAGCTGCGCTACAGACCCCCGACTCTATACCCGGGTGAGCACGACGCACGACCCGCACCGAGGAACAGCACCTGGACAAGCGGGCCATGGTACACTGCCGGTACCAGCCCATACCAAGGAGCGGGAGGAGACTCGCCTAGGAGGCCTCTCCCCCAACGCTCGCCGATGTATCCACAGTCAGCGTCATACATTGGCCCGCCTATGGTACCCGACTTCACCCAAGAGAACCGGGCCCAGTATACAGAACTCTGCATGTGTCTGGAGACCATGTTGGTGGATGTATTGGATGAACGCCATAAATACGCCATCCTACTGAAGCACTTAAAGGTACCCCGCGCACATAATATAGCGCTCGCCTACGCGACTTCCACCACCCCATACACAGCAGCGCTGGTAGCATTGGACCAGAGGTATGGGCGCATATGGGATTACGTGATCCAGGAGATCCGACACATCGACCGCTTACCCCCAGCAATAGACAATCGAGCACTGGACGACCTGTCCATCAGAGTGCAGTCCCTGGTAGGGATGTTGGGAGCGCAGAGAGAGAAGGGGAGGCATGAACTTTACGCCAACTCAAATGTGGAAAGGATCTTGGAGAAGCTGCCGCCCGCTCGACAGGAGCGTTTTAGGCGGCAGAGAGACCACCGAGACCCGAATGGCCCCGAACCGAACCTCCTCGATCTAGCAGACTTCCTGGCGAGAGAAGTCAGCAGCCTACGGCTAGATACATTCGGACGGAGCACCCCTGGCTCCAGAGAAGGAACCAGACGACTAAATGATGGAAGAAGATCGGTGACTGTGATGCACCAATCGGAGTCAGTACCGAGCAGCAGGAGCCACAGTACCCCCTCCAGAACGGAGAAGTGGAAGATAGTGTGCCCCTACTGTGAGAAAGAACACTGGCTAGCGCAATGTGACTCCTTCCCCAAGCTGAACGCGGAGGAAGCAAGTCAATGGATAAAGTCCAACAAGCGCTGTTTTCGCTGTGCGCGCTCACACATGGCAGCCGAATGCCGCTTAAAGAAAAGGTGCACCAAGTGCGATGGAGCCCATCTGGACATACTTCACGACAGTAACAGACGGCGCCCTTCACCCGCACCATCCAGCAGCAAAGCGAGCGTCATGTACATCGATCCCGCCAGCAGCAGTGGAGCCCGAGTACTCCTAAAAGTAGTGCGTGTGACACTAAGCTACCAGAATAAAGTCCTGGACACTTACGCCGTCCTCGATGACGGGTCAGAGAAGACCCTTCTGCTCGCCTCCGCTGCGGCCCAGCTAGGGCTGCGGGGAAGCGAAACCCAAATGACAATTCGGACAATAAGACGAGATTTGAAGACGATAAAGGGCGAGAATGTCTCATTCTCTATCGCAGCAAGCGGCCAGCCTGAGCGACGGTACCAGATTACAGACGCTTTCACCAGCCAAGAAATAGGACTGTCGCGGTACACATACCCCGTCGCCAAGCTGATGGAGAAATATGCACATCTGCGCAAGTTACCGATCCCGCTCATAGACAATGCTATGCCGACCCTGTTGATAGGCTCCGACCATGCAGACCTCATTGTCCCGATAGACCGGGTTCATACCGGACCCCGAGGCTGTCCTGCAGCAGTCGAGACCCGTTTGGGATGGACTCTCCAAGGCCCGCTCGCCAAATCTCTCAACCGAAGTACAGCCACTAGATGTCTCCACTCCCGAGTCACAGAGGGAGAAACCGCACTCCTGCAACACGTAGAGCGGTTATGGACCTTGGAACAAATGCCCTTTAAGAACGGAAAGAAAGACATTCGCTCTAAAGATGACATTTACGCCATTCACCTCCTCGAGACAGGGACCAAGAGAGTCCCGGTCAACGGCGTGTTGAGATACGCCACGCCACTCCTGCGGCGAGAAGGAATGCCTACTTTCCACGCCAAGACAGACGCCACAGAACGGTACCTGCTGAACACGGAGCGGCGCTTAGCCAAGAACCCCGCCCAAGAGAGTGTATACCGCGCTGAGATTGAGAAGCTCATCACAGCGGGACACGTCACAAAGATGGACATTAAAGAGGCTGACCAGACCACTGAATCGTGGTACGTGCCTCACCACAAGGTCCATCACAACGGTAAAGACCGCATAGTATTTAACTGCAGCTACCAGATCGGATCCCAAAATCTGAATAAAGAGTTACTGCCCGGTCCCACACTCTGCCCCTCCCTACTCGGCGTTCTACTCCGCTTCCGCCAGGAAAAGGTGGCCATCAGCGGGGACATTAAAGAAATGTTCCTGCAGGTGAGATTAGTAGAGGAGGACAAGCCCCTGTTACGGTTCCTATGGAGAGAGAAGCCAGGAGATGAGCACCCAGCCATCTACCAATGGGAAGTCCTCCCCTTCGGAACGACGTGCAGCCCCTGCTGTGCTACATTTGCACTACAGAAACATGTAGCAGAGGACCCAGCAGCGGACGAAGAGGTCCGACACAGCGTAAAGAACAGCTTCTACGTAGACAACTGTCTACAAAGCCTTTCAACCCAGGAAGAAGCCGAGGCTCTCCTGATTAAACTCCGCGCCTCATTGATCAAAGGCGGCTTTGATCTCAGGCAGTGGGCCAGCAGCGATCCGCAAGTACTGCGCAGCCTCTCATCCGAGGACAAGGCAGCCAGCAGCGAGACCTGGATGGCTACAATCCCGGGAGAAGCCCAGGAGATGACCCTGGGATTGGTGTGGCGATTCAAAACAGATTCGCTTCACTACAGACACAAGCCCCTGACTACGGAGCAGGGAAGGCCGGCGGCGGCGCCGACCACCAGACGGAGTGTGTACACAACACTCGCCCGACAATATGACCCGCTAGGATGTATTCTACCGTACACCACCAGGGCAAAAATGATTGTACGAGCATTGTGGGACAAGGACCAGGGCTGGGACGACCCCATTCCCGCACACCTTGCATCCACCTGGAGAGAGTGGGAGATGGAGCTCCACTCACTCCCAGGCGTTAATATGCGCCGAAGCTACTTCCCACCCACGGTGAGGCCAGAGACATGTAAAATGGACTTACACGTCTTCAGTGACGCCTCAGAGGTCGCATACGGATCAGTAGCCTACTTGCGGGCCCAAGAAGAGGGGGGAGAGATCTACACAGCATTTGTCCTCGCCCGCTCGAGAATAGCCCCACGCAAGCAACAATCTATCCCACGTCTAGAGCTCTGCGCAGCCCTAGCCGGAGCGCACCTAGCCACGCTCATCCAACGTGAGCTCACCATACCGGTGTCTAGAACAATCCTGTGGTCAGATTCCACGACAGTACTCGCCTGGATCAAATCGGACTCATGCAAGTACAAAGTCTTCGTGGGAGTCAGAGTCACCGAGATTCAAGACTTAACCGAAGAGTTAACCGGAGAAACAGAGTGGCGCTACGTTGATACAAAACAGAACCCAGCTGACGTCATCACCCGGGGAATGCCCCTAGATGACCTCACCCGTCGCAATGTCTACAGTGACGGCCCAGCATTCCTAAAGCTCCCGGAAGGAGAGTGGCCCACGCCTATCCCGAGGGAAGCCAGTCAGGAGGAGGCTGAGAATAAGAAGCCTGTGTTCTGTGGATTGAGCACTGTTATCTCCGCAGACCCCAACATAGATGATTGCACTACCATAGAGAGTGCACAACAAAGGACATTCCTACTGCACTACCTACCGTCTCTACAGACCCGCCAGAAGTGGGTAAAGGAGAGAGACAATTTGACAGAAGGAACAGTCGTCATGATTATTGATCAATCACTGCCCAGAGCTATGTGGCCGGCCGGCCGCGTAAGCAAAGTGATCACCGGTGCCGACGGCAAGGTCCGAGCAGCTGAAGTGCTTGTCCAGGGTCGCACTTACACCCGTCCCGTGGCGAGGCTCATAGAACTTCCCCGACTCCCAGACACAATCGATGATGACCATGACCCTATAACCCTATGACTTTGTGAAGTTGACTGACCCCTACAGCAAACCCTTATGTGTAAATAGACAACGCGATTAATCTGTCTCTGCTTAACTGATTAGGTCTGGGACCAATCAGGGGGTGGCTGTTGTGAAGGGCCAGATTAAACCGAATATATATATTTATTATATATGTATATTTAATTGTATTTGTATATTCTCTAATATTCCTTGATATCCCTTGTATATTCCTTGTACAATATGCATTGAATATCCATTCTAGCCTACTGAACATCCCATAATAGTCTCCATTCTACTATTGGTCGAGACCTTGGTGCCAGGCTGCCATACCCCCCAGACCCAGTTCAAACGTACCGCTCAACATGTACAAACAAGTCCTAGTTCCGCGTAGGAATCTGGCTACCGCACCACTAACGGTACTATTTGTTCATAGTGCGTATATATACTGCGCTACTAAAGTAGGACTTCCTTTTTAGTCCAGTTTCTTACCCTCCAATAGAGTGACAGATGTAAAGCCTCCCCGCGACGCCACGTGTGGGAGTAAGGCCAAGTTCGGCCTACCATCGGTATTGAGACATCGTGTATATTAATATTTGAATAGTCATATTTGGCACTATATCGTCGAGTTGGACGTAGTCTATTAAGCTAATAATAGTCTATTCATATGTAGTGCTTCGTGCGGTGAGAATACTATCGTAGTCAGTACCCCATCGTTTCGGGCAGAGAACTGGCTGCTTATCCAGGGTGGCTGACCCCATGTGAGGCTGCACCCGAGGAGCCCCAGAGCCGACGAGCGAGTGGACCTGTATACCGGATTATTCTACCGACGACAGCCCGCCTTCCCAGGCACGGATTATGCTTTGTGTACAGTGATTATTCCATGGATAAAGACCCCCGACACTGCCGTGTGTTGGAACCCCCCCCCCCTGGAGAGGACGCAAGGTGAGGAGGCGCTCTGCAAGACGAGGTCGCTTCACGTCTCTCCTCCGTGGACCGGAGAGAGCCGGCCCACAGAGAGTCCAGCTGCTTTCATCTGTGGTCCAAGGATCGCTGGCGCATTGAACTGCACTACTGTGGGTTCACCCAGGATACCCTTAGCCGGACGAGGCAGCCAGACTCTACCCCCCCCCCCCTCCTACTCCTGTTGTCTTACAAGCGACCGGAATACCCCCCTAGTGTATCCAGTCTTATAATCATTAAAGTATCATTGCTGTTATTCCTTAACTATTCCAGGTCGTATATTTACCACCTGCGCCATCAGAGATTGGACATTCTCTATTGATATACCGACGAATACTCTTTGCCATAAAAGTGCATACTATTTCAATTCATAAATGTAATTAAGTGATTAAGTGCTTGCTCTACACACCATTGCTGTGTAGGAATAAATACATACTTCGACTTCGTACATTTGTGTTGGATCCGTTTCATCTACGTGAGAGTGTTTATCATAATATATTTATGCCGAGTACTGGGTGGCCGAATATAAAGTACAAAGGTAGTGGTAGTAAGTATCATATCTAGTAATACAGTCAGGGAATTGTACCCCTCAGTTACACTACTACTGTTAACTGTTAACTGTTACCCGTTATTGCACAAATTTATTGTTACCTGCTACCTGTTATTGCACAATTTTATTGCACAAATTTTTTTGTATTGGATTCTATTATATGTTGTACCAATTGCACATCGTTGCGGGCAAGACCACCCGCATTTCATTGTATATCCGTATGCCGTGACAAATAAAACTCTTGACTTGATCTCATATAAAAGGCCTTCTAGTAGGCCAGTTGACTAACTCACATAATTAGCATCATATAGCCACAATACTAACTAACAATGCTTTACTTTTTTTCTTTCCTTGGCATGTCTCCCAGGGGGCCCGGAATCACTACTTACTGGTCTGTTTAGTCCTATCTCATTCCTCATCTCTCCTGCTCCATCCCTCATCTGCTGACTGTGGTCATCCTGTCCTGGGTGTGTTTGGTCTCCTGCTCCACTCTTCTTCAGGCTCTGTGATCCTGCACCTTTTTAGGGTGGAGGATATCGGCAGCCATTGGACGTGGTTGGCTGCCTGAATTTAGCTTAAGTCTATTGCTCTTTTTGCCCAACAAAGTAACTGCAATTTTTTTGAGGACCAGCACCATGAAAGGACAAGACAATCTGAATGTGTGCACATAACCTCACCATGCTCACTGAGAACACCTGCACAATGAGGATTACAGTTGATCACAAATGATGTGCTTGTTTATGTGTTGTGCTTGTAGTAGTAGTGTTAGCTTGTGTGCTATTTGATTGTTATTATTTACACTGTTTCTAAACAACTCCTAACTGATCAGAAAAAGTTACTGGAATATGTTGTTTCTTTACACATATGTTGGATTATGTAATTGGTTTGTCTTTTTTATTGGTTTGTCATGACAAACCAATTACATAATCCAACATATGTGTAAAGAAACAACATATTCCAGTTAACGGTATATTTTTTTAATGATTCGTTACGGCGAAATCAATACTTCCATTTGTATAAATTGCATTAAGCGGACCTTAGTATTGCTGCCTGGCTGAGGGGCTTGTTGCGGCTCATGTGCATGTGCACGCTCGGCCAATCAGAGCAACGCGGAAGGGCTTGTTGCTTACCGAAAGTATTCACGCGGTTGGGGCTCCTTTTGCACAAATTACTGCATCAATACAGCTAAATATATACTTTTCCACGATATTCTAATTTATTGAGCTGCACCTGTACATCACTGTGCTCAGGAGGCAAAACGATGTCTAACATGCCTGCCATGTATCACAAACAATACTGTATTTGCAAATCTGGTATGTCATAAATGTATAGATGTAGCAGTACTGTCTATCTGTATGTCATGTATCAAGTTTCAAGTTCAAGTTTCTTTAATAGTTGTCATACAGAAGTACAGAATACTTTTATACAAAATGCTTCTTTCTGTTAAGCTCCAGAGACTGTGCTAGACAAAAGATAAGTGAAATAAAATAGTATAGCATGTAAAAAAAAATAGAAGTAAAAATAGAAGTCACGTACGTAGACACAGTGTAAGGGCCATATGAGTGTTTTGATTATGTCGGTAGCTTCTCCGATATATATATATATATTTTGTAATTGTGTTTAGTTTAAGGCACAATTAGGCGCCGGTGTGTAGAATATTAGAATTCATTTTGTCTAGAATAGTGTCTTATTTATGTTTGAACACTAGAGGGCTCACCGCCTCCATTATAGCCAGCTGGAAGTCATGAGATTACTTGAATGTAATTCAAGCATATATACCTTTAGGAGTTGAACATGAAGTAGTATTTTAACTTTGGGTGGAATAAAGTTTTAGAAACATTTGGGATGAATACACCTTTAAAGCTATTTGTGGGAATACACATACAAAAATAAAAACGAAAGAATGGAAAAACATGCAGAACTGATCGCTAATGCTGTCACGTCCCTGATGAAGATGAACAGGAGCACTTGGATTGGCAAGGTATTGTATTGGAGCGGACCCACGACAGGATGAAGGATGACAGGATGGGTCAAGCGCAGATGACATTTCAATGGCAACCCCCCCAAAGGAATGCGTGTGTGCTGCCCATCTCACATGTGTTACAAATAAAGACTTCATAGTCCCATTTCATTCATTTATTCATTCAAACGATTTGGGGTTATAAGCTTTAAAAGGATTTGGGGAAGACACCATAACACAATTGGGTATTCGAACCTTTAAAACCATTTGGGTGGAATACACCTTTAAAATGATTCGGGAAGACACATTTGGGTATTAGAACCTTTAAAACCATTTGGGTGGAATACACCTTTAAAATGATTCGGGAAGACACATTTGGGTATTAGAACCTTTAAAACCATTTGGGTGGAATACACCTTTAAAATGATTCGGGAAGACACATTTGGGTATTAGAACCTTTAAGACCATTTGGGTGGAATACACCTTTAAAATTATTCGGGAAGACACATTTGGGTATTAGAACCTTTAAGACCATTTGGGTGGAATACACCTTTAAAATGATTCGGGAAAACACATTTGGGTATTAGAACCTTTAAAACCATTTGGGTGGAATACACCTTTAAAATGATTCGGGAAGACACATTTTGGTATTAGAACCTTTAAAACCATTTGGGTGGAATACACCTTTAACTGTCCTGCTACTGTTGCATCACTGTGATGTACTGTCCTGCTAACCATTTGGGTGGAATACACCTTTAACTGTCCTGTGACTGTACACCTACTGCACTGCTACTGTACACCTACTGTACTGCTACTGTACACCTACTGTACTGCTACTGTACTGCTACTGTACACACCTCCTGCACATTGTGATGGGGCTGTCCTGCTAACCATTTGGGTGGAATACACCTTTAAAATCATTCGATTTGGGTTATAACCTTTAACACTATTTGGGTGGAATACACCTTTAACTGTCCTGCAGCCATTTTACCACTGTCCACTGTACTGTACAGTCCTGCTACATCACTGTCCTGCTAACCATTTGGGTGGAATACACCTTTAACTGTCCTGCTACTGTTGCATCACTGTGATCCACTGTACTGCTACTGTATTATAACCTTTAAAACAATTTGGGTGGAATACACCTTTAAAATCATTCGATTTGGGTTATAACCTTTAACACTATTTGGGTGGAATACACCTTTAACTGTCCTGCAGCCATTTTACCACTGTCCACTGTACTGTACTGTACAGTCCTGCTACATCACTGTCCTGCTAACCATTTGGGTGGAATACACCTTTAACTGTCCTGCTACATCACTGTGATGTACTGTCCTGCTACATCACTGTAATGTACTGTCCTGCTACATCACTGTCCTGCTACATCACTGTGATGTACTGTCCTGCTACATCACTGTGATGTACTGTCCTGCTACATCACTGTCCTGCTACATCACTGTCCTGCTACATCACTGTCCTGCTACATCACTGTGATGTACTGTCCTGCTACATCACTGTCCTGCTACATCACTGTGATGTACTGTCCTGCTACATCACTGTCCTGCTACATCACTGTCCTGCTACATCACTGTGATGTATTGTCCTGCTACATCACTGTGATGCTACATCACTGTCCTGCTACATCACTGTCCTGCTACATCACTGTGATGTATTGTCCTGCTACATCACTGTCCTGCTACATCACTGTGATGTACTGTCCTGCTACATCACTGTCCTGCTACATCACTGTCCTGCTACATCACTGTCCTGCTACATCACTGTGATGTACTGTCCTGCTACATCACTGTCCTGCTACATCACTGTCCTGCTACATCACTGTGATGTATTGTCCTGCTACATCACTGTGATGCTACATCACTGTCCTGCTACATCACTGTCCTGCTACATCACTGTGATGTATTGTCCGGCTACATCACTGTCCTGCTACATCACTGTGATGTACTGTCCTGCTACATCACTGTCCTGCTACATCACTGTCCTGCTACATCACTGTCCTGCTACATCACTGTGATGTATTGTCCTGCTACATCACTGTGATGCTACATCACTGTCCTGCTACATCACTGTGATGCTACATCACTGTCCTGCTACATCACTGTCCTGCTACATCACTGTCCTGCTACATCACTGTGATCCACTGTCCTGCTACTGTTGCATCACTGTCCTGCACAGTACAGGACACAAAATGATTTAACTGCCTCTCCTTGACGTTGAACTCGTTCTTCTTCGCCTGATGTCCTTCCTCCCCAGCGACCACCACCGCCCCCTGCTGGCACCTGTAGTCCTGTCTCAATGTTTTGAAGAAAGATAATCAAAGAGCAGCAAGTTAATAGTCAATGTCGGGGAGGGGTGATCAAAGAGAACCGCACGTTAAGTGTCCATGTCCGGGTAGGTATGATCAAGAGCGGTCAACTGGTTACAACGTCCTCGTGAACACAGGAAATGCAAAAGATTAACGTTAGCCACCCTGAATAATAACCAGACATATTCAGGTGGCTACATATGTATCCTTATGCTATCTTGCTATATCCATCTATATACTGTACTATACAAGAACCACTCCTGTTCTTTTTTTTAAGTGACCTTTTCATTGTGTAAAGTGACCGTTGAGTGTGAGCGTGTGCAGCATGTGTGTGTGTGTGTGTTCGTGCTAAAGTGACTTAGTGTGTGAGCGTATACATATACAGTATGTGTGGCACGGTGGTGTAGTGGTTAACACTGTCGCCTCACAGCAAGAAGGTCCAGGGTTCAATTCCCGCTTGGGGACCAGGTTTCCATGATGCCAGGTACCCAGGTGGGGTATCTCCCAGGCCTTTCTGTGTGGAGTTTGCATGTTCTCCCCGTGCTCGCAAGGGTTTCCCCCCCGATAAGATAAACCCAATGAAAAAATATGCACAACAACAGATCGCTAACGCTGTGGCGTCATTGACGAAGACGGACAGGAGCACTTAGATTGATCCCCAGGGCGCGGCTCACGTTGACACCCTATCTGCTCCCGGCTGCCCATGGGGGGAAGGACGACGGGATGGGTTAGGCGCATAGACTCTATCGCATCGGCGACTGAGAAAAAGACAATGTGTGCGTGTGTGTGTGTGCCGCTCCAATTGCATGTCCAGTTCGTTGCATGCCGATTAAAGACCCCCTAAAGAGGTCCTGCATTATTATTATTATTATTATTATTATTATTATTATTATTATTATTATTATTATTATTATTATTATTATTATTATTATTATTATTATTATTATTATTATTATTATTATTATTATTATTATTATTATTATTTATTATTATTATTATTATTATTATTATTATTATTATTATTATTATTATTATTATTATTATTATTATTATTATTATTATTATTATTATTATTATTATTATTATTATT
This sequence comes from Notolepis coatsorum, assembly GCF_963971535.1. Lineage (NCBI taxonomy): Eukaryota > Metazoa > Chordata > Actinopteri > Aulopiformes > Paralepididae > Notolepis > Notolepis coatsorum. The sequence continues at coordinate 159,624,776 of NC_140165.1, read as the reverse complement.
ATTATGATGTGTGTTGTGTGTGTGCTCATGTGTGCTTGTGTGTGGAGAGTTCAGTGTTCAAGACTCTGATGGCCTGGGGGAAGAAGCTGAGCCGAAGTCTCTCTGTCCTAGTTACTGGTGTGCGCAGGCGTTTGCCTGACCGCAGCAGCTTGAACAGGCTGTTGTTGGGGTGGTGAGGGTCTTTCATTATTCTGCAGGCTCTGGATTTGCACCTCTTGTTATATAAGACCTGCAGGGGTGGTAGTGCAATACCCGTAGTACTCTCAGCTGAGCGCACCACTCTCTGTAGGGCCTTCTTGTCCTGTGCCTTGCTGTTTCCATACCAGGCAGTGATGTTTCCAGTCAAGATGCTCTATACAGCTCCGGAGTAGAAGGACTGGAGTATCTTCCCCGATACTCTGAACTTCCTTAACTGTCTCAGATGCAGAGGCGCCTTCTTTACGACTGAGTCTATGTGTGTTGTCCATGTCAGGTCCTCTGAGATGTGGACCCCCAGGTACTTAAAGCTGCTCACCCTGTCCACGGTAGCCCCGTTTATCCACAGTGGTGTGTGTGTCCCCTGCTGTGTTCTCCTAAAATCCACGATCAGCTCCTTGGTTTTACCAATGTTCAGGAGCAGGCTGCGTGCCAGTACATCAACCTCCTCCCGGTAGGCCTTCTCGTCGTTGTCAGAGATCGGCCCCACCACCCTCCACAAACTTCACTATGGAGTTGGAGCTGAACTTGGCCACACAGTCATGTGTGTAGAGTGAATACAGCAGGGGGCTCAGAACACAGCCCTGGGGGGACCCGATACTCAGGGTGATGGTGTTGGAGGTCTGACCCCCCACCCTGACCGCCTGAGGCCTTTCACTCAGAAAGTCCAGTATCCAGGCGCTCAGAGCGGAGCTCAGACCCAGCTCCCAGAAGTGCATGTGCTTCTGCTCAGAAAGGAGGTGGAACGGCATGCCCCATGAGCACTGCACCACTGGGTAAAGGAAGAATGATTCGCCAGGTATGTCATAGAACTCTTTTGCTTGAAGACCTTTTTTATCATATATGGCTTCCAGAGTATGAATTCCCCTCTTCTCCCATTTGGGAATATTAATAGGTTTGTGCCCAACAAGTAGTTGCTTGTTATGAATAATTGGAGAGTTTTTCCGCATTTAACCGGACCTCTCTACATTACGCCACGTTTATATAACGTGAGATATGATTGGTCCATATCTTAGCTGGCATTTTGATATAGGCATAGTGGTGTATACTACATCTTGTAGTCTTTGTGGTGAGACCGCTGCTGCTTCTAGGGAGCGCCATGCCACAGCCATTTCAGGCTCCAGCTAGTTTATCAAGGACCTCAGAGAGAAAGATCAAAAATATAACTTCAGGGGATTGCTAAGCCCCCATCCTGTTTCCTATGTTGAGTGGTAGTTCTTTTGATTCTCAGGCGTTTATTATTCCAAATTAATTTGGATACCATAGTTTGAGTCTTACGCCAGTGGTCTATTGGAGGAGGAAGAGGAAGCATTGAGCTGACAAAATGTATAGTAGGTAGTATATTCATTTTAATTATGGATGCCCGGGCCTGTAACGAGTTAGGGAGGCTCCGCCAACTATCTAGGACCTGATGTATTTTATTATATGTGCCTGTGAAGTTAAATTGATTTGTCTGATTCAGTGTGGGAAATATCTCTATGCCTAAGTACTTAAAATGTTCAACTATGGGGATGTCAGCCGGTAGTTGCACCGCTTTGGCCAACTCATTAACACATTAACTGCCATGCTTCTATCCATCAATGTATGATCACTGCCACCAGTCTAAGCCTATGGAGATGTTCACCTTCTTTGTAGGGCTATAACTTTTTAAATTGTATTGCTAAATTGACATTACTATGGCCCATTCAACATCGATTATCTATCGTTCAGGATGTAGGAACGTTATACTTTTTCATTCATAGATTCATACGAAAATACTGTCTAGAATATAAGTATGTTTTTATCGTTTTCTGCAGTAATTCCTAGAACGCTAGTTATAGGCCTAAACGCATAATATAGATGATCGATTGCAGTTTATTCGCGATACACGCTATATTAAAAAATCCAACTGAATACGATCCTAAACGTTATGACTCATCATGCGCGGATGAAAGGAGGGGGGGGGGTCGTTTATAATTCCATGATCGTCAGTAAATGCTTTATGTAGTATGGGTGATATATTGATCAGAGCGGTTTGCATTGAAAAGAATAAACAATCAAGCTGAAAGTAACGTTACTGTCCTCTTACCGTTCGCCGATGAGACTGGAGGAAAAATATCCCACTTATTTGACGTCGATCGACTAGATCCATTTCCAGTTTGTATGGTGCAATAAACGCCCAAATCATATCGATTATTGAGTTATGGCAGCGATCCATATACACGGATGTGTGTCTAGAGTCCCGCAACAATATGTGACTGCCGGACGGATTTCCCAGATGCACCGAGATCACCAGAGATCCATTTCCGGTTGTAACTCGCCCGATCATCCACCAGGCGGCGGTATTGAAGCGTTGCACTGTTGTGCAGAGTCCCACTGTCTCAGCAGAGGCTGGGTGGCGGAATTATGAATACCATGGCGAATTTTTTTTATATGATCTCAATAACGTCGTACACCGTGGCTTGGCGGAATTCGCATGACCAGCAAACCCGTCGTACAACGTTATTGGCGGTCAATGTGTTAAGAGGAAGACAAGCTGATTTGGGCCAATTAATCTTGAAGCCCGATAATTTGCCGAAGTCATCGATTATATTAAGTAATTTATGGGATGATTGGGAGGGGTCTTCGATGAAAATTAATAAATCGTCTGCATATAGAGCAATTTTGTGTGGTGTCTCATTGATCATTATAGGGGCGATTTCTTCTGATTGTCTAATGTTCAAGTTTCAAGTTTCTTTAATAGTTGTCATACAGAAGTACAGAATACTTTTATACAAAATGCTTCTTACTGTTACGCTCCAGAGACTGTGCTAGACAAAATAAGTATGAAATAAAATAGTATAGCATGTAATAGAAGTAAAAATAGAAGTCACAGTGTTCAGTATAGACATATGTACAATGTTCGATGCAGAATAGAAGTAACTGAGTTACCATACAATATACAATATACTATGCAATGTACTAATATACAATACTATATAGTGCAAAGCAGAAATGGGATGAGGTACAATTTAGGTACAATTTACAGTAAGGTACAATTTACAGTAAGGTGTACGAGTTGTAGTGCAAATCCTTTACCAATAAATATAAAGTGTGTTTAGGTGATCTAAAGTGTGGAGAGTGGGTGCTGCAGTGTGTTGTTTGTTTAAAGTGAGTGTGCGCGTGTGGATGTGTGTGCTGTGTGCATTTGATGGTTGTTGCATAGTGTTTATTGTTCGTTGAGCAGCCTGATGGCCTGGGGATAGAAGCTTCTTCTGAGTCTATTCAGTGAATGAATTGGGCCAGCGGTTCGAGGGAAAGCATGAATAATCTGGGGCTCAGCGGACAACCCTGTCTGGAAGATCTAGACACCGGGAAGAGTGTGGAGCATAATTTGCCTGTCATTATCATTGCTGACGGCGAAGCATAGAGAACCTTGATCGTATATGTGCTGAAGGGTCTGCAATTAGGTAAAATTAGACCTAAAATAATCCCCCTTTAAGTTAATATGTGGGAGTTAAGTTATTATTTACCACATAATGTTACACTGTCTGCCTATTGATTGCATCTCAGGTTATATGACGGTGCTGCCATCTAGTGGGCCAGAGGTGGTTTAGTGTTCCCTCGTATCTGCGTCACTTCCTCTCTATGAGCTTGTGACGTTGAACTTGACCGGACACGGAAGAGAGCGGACGTACACACGGCGTTGCTCTCGTTAACGTTATAAGTTTGACGGTGACCAAGTATGTAAAGTGGCTTACCAAGCGGACATTATACCACCAAGAGAGAGTGAGTTTTAGTACCCAGCTAATTTGATGTTTAGTAAACGTCTGGGATTAGCATATTACAGCAGACTATAGTATTCCCCATCTATCGTTACCAGTTAGCCGAAGCTAGCTAGCTCGGCGCTAATACCTAAAGTAGCTTCGGCTCATGCTTCGATAGCTGCTCTATACTGGACATATCAGTCGATATATAACACAGACCAGAGAACATTTAGATAAGGTCTGTGTCGCTGTAAAGGGGCACAACTAGTCCTAAGAAGTAGCCATAGCAGTAACCTGTGGTACAGAGGGGACCAGCGTGTCTGCAGCAGCTTTCGGCGTGCGCCGTGCAGCACCACGGAGCGGAGCGAGACACTCGGACCACCACAGCGGAGCATCTGGTCTGCAGGAGCAGACTGGGGGCGCCTATTGGACCGGGCAGCGTCTTCCCGCCCTCATCAACACGCAGCGGTCTACTACTCCTCATCACCTCCATCTCTCTCATCCTGCAGAGGGAATTGTTCCTCTGTCACAGTGGTAACCGCGGCAACGTTTGGCCAGAACACTTTATTAGAACTATTTGGGCGCCCATCTAAATTTAGTAATAGTATTTAATTAGGCTTTGTGTAATGTGATAACAATATTTTGTATGTATCTTTTTCCCCTTTTTTGCTTATATAAAAGCATTATGTTTCAAACAGTTTCCTCGCTCTTTCTAGTTTAGGTGACTCCATTTTAAGTTATTCACTCAGTTGTGTATTTGGTACAATTAGTTTAAGAGTTAAGGCATCCTACCACACCCCCTAAGGTGATAATTATATACAGTCCTCTAAGCTCCCGCACAATTTGGTCCTTCGAGCCGGATTTAAACCAGATAGGATGTCACAAAAGAGCGAGGTAGGTTCAAAGGGTCCCCCCCCCCCCTTCCCTGAAGGGAAGACACGTGCTCCTAGGGAGCGTAGATTACCCTCCCGACTAGATGACTGTGTCCTGGGTACACCCAGTAGCCCTAGTTCGGAGAGCAATCAGCATATGCTAAACACATCAGCTGACCGGACAGTAGGGGACTTTACAACCCAGACGGCAGGCACACCCCAGCTAGTAGAGGGTGCTGCTGCCACACCACAGTTAGATCAGACGGCAGGCACACCCCAGCTAGTAGAGGGTGCTGCTGCCACACCGCAGTTAGATCAGACTCTGAGAACAGAGTAAGACCCGACTGACACCCCCCAGCGGCCTGAAGAGAAGAAGAGACACCAGGTGGCAGTCTCGTGTAGTAAAGACATCACTACCTTCTCGCCACTGGATACCGCCAACCAAGATGAGTATGATGAGCAAGATGAGTCTGAAGAAGAAGAGGAGAGTGACTCCGCTGAAAACGACTCGCAACCTGGAGAGGATATCAATCCCCCAGACAGAGTGGAGCCACGCGGCAGGCAGGACTTCAATCACTTCCAACCGGGAGAGTTCTTCGTAGACACTCGCAGAACTAGTAGGCCCCCCAGCAGAGCACAAAGCAGAGGGAGCGTTACAAGCCAAACAGAATTCATGTTCCAATGCATGCAACAACAACGCGAAGATGCGCTCGCAAGAGAGGCTCAACGACGCCAAGATGCACTCGCAAGAGAGGAGTGGCTCCAACGAGATGCGCTCGACAGAGAGAGAAGAGCCGCGGAAGCACTGGAGCGGGAGCGCGATAGAGCGGCAGCCCAGGCCTTGGAGTACACCCGGCTCGCTACCGCCCAACTGCAATCGGCCTCTGCCTCCAGGCAATCATCAAGAGCATCCACTAGGAATAACTCACCCCAGCGCCGCCAGCCTGAAAGGGAGGAGCACCCGGCTACGTATCCCCGACCCCGAAGAAGGGACAAGGCCGACTCCGAAGACCTGGAAAGGCGACTGGCTCGTCTGCAGGAGGAATATACGGCACCAAGAGAGGCGCCACCCCGCTCTCAATGTGAGCGGCTACCCGCCACACACAAAGCAACCTCCAGATCCCATCAACATTGGCCCGTAACTGCACCGGCCCCTAGGTACGACCCGCTCCCACAGCGCCCACCAGGGAGCGCCATCCCATTCTTCAAAGACAATTCTAGAAGTCAGTACCATGACATGAGGATGTGTCTGGAGTTCCTCCTGGGCGCCGCCAACCACAGCGAGCAACAGAAGTTCCTCGAGCTGTCTATGCACTGTACGCTGCCTGCGGCCAAGCTCATATGCACTGCCAACGCATACTCCCCCACCCCCTATACTTCGTCTCTCCAGGCCCTGGACGAGCGCTGGGGACGCCCGTGGGACCACATAGTGGAGGAGATCCACGAGCTGGGAGAAATGGCAGACATAAAGGACGACCACGCCCTGGACGCATACTCCTTGAAGGTACAGGCTCTGGTGAGCCTCCTGACGTTCCAAGGAGCCGCCGGCCGCACTGAGCTCTATGCAGGCTCCAACGTAGAACGTTTCGTCAGGAAGCTTCCAAAGGAAAGGGAAGAGAGGTTCCGACGGGAACACGAGCGTTTCCACCCCCAACAGCCACTGTCTACCCTGATGGAGCTCTCAGAGTTCCTGAAGTCGGAGATGAGGCACATCCGCCTCCCCAAGCGGGAAGAGCCGAGAGGCAGTGGACGAGACAAGTCCGACCGAACGGGGCGGCCCGTTAGGGTGCTGACCACCGTACATGAAACCACATCAAAGGAGCACCAAGGGCCCCCGAAAGGCCAACGAGGCTTCTCCTCCCAGAAGAAAGGAGAGAAGAAGACTCCGCCGCCATGCCAGTGCTGCACAGAGGTCCACTGGCTAGACAACTGTCCCGTGTTCAAGGAGAAGACTACAGAGGAAAAGAAACAGTGGATAATAGAGAATAAGCGGTGCTGGAAGTGCGCCCGTGAGCACAGAGCAAAGGACTGCACCCTCAAGGGACCCTGCAGACAGAGCGGGTGCGGGAAGATCCACCTCACGGCCCTCCACGACCTCAACAATAGAGACGACAAGGCTAAGCCTTATGTGGCGGAAGTCCGTGATGAGCCCTCTAGAGAGCTACGCAACTACTACGTGGGCCCCGTGAGAGGCAGCACTCCCCGCGTGCTGTTGAAGATTGTGCCGGTGGTCCTGCGGAACCGCGACAAGACTCTGGAGACCTACGCGGTTATTGACGATGGCTCGGAGCGCACGCTGCTGATGCGTGAGGCTGCCATCGCCCTTGGACTCGTGGGCGACGCAGAGGAGCTGGATCTCCTCACCATCCAACCAGGGCGCACCACTATTCGAGGAGAAAGTGTGGCCCTCACCCTCACACCGGCCGGACGGCCGAAGGAAGTCTTCAAAGTGAGCCGCGTATTCACAGCTGCCGGGTTGTGCCTCTCCAGTTACGGCTACCCGATGGAGTCCCTCATGAAGAGGTACCCACATCTCCGTAATCTGGGGATCAACGCTGCAATGGAGGTGAAGCCCACCCTCCTGCTCGGCTCCGATAATGTGAACCTCACTTTACCCAAGCACATCATCCCGGGTCCACCCGGATGTCCCGTCGCCCTGGAGACTCCGCTAGGCTGGACCCTGCAGGGCCCCATCAGTCTAAGAAATCTGAACGCCCGTCAGACCCACTGCCTCTTCATTGGAGCGGGGCACGAAGACGAGGCATTGCTGGAGAATGTTCAGAGGTTATGGCGGCTGGACATTGCTCCATACAAAAACGAGAAGATACACACTCGCTCCAAAGAAGATAAGGCGGCGATGGATCTTCTCCAAGCCAAGACCAAGCGTGTCTGCGTGCGCGGTGTCCTCAGATACGCCACACCGCTCTTGAGAAGAGAGCCCATGCCGACCTTCAAGGTTCCCCCAGGAGTAGCGAAGCCGTGTCTGCTTAGCACTGAAAGAAGACTCAGCAGAGACCCCGAGACGGCTGCCGCCTACGCCACAGAAATGAGCAAGCTCATAGAGTCTGGACTCGTCAGGAGGCTGAAGCCTGAGGAGGCGGAAAGGAGTACCGAGTCATGGTACCTTCCACACCATAACGTTAAGCACAACGGAAAGAACAGAGTGGTCTTTAATTGCAGCTTTCAAGTGCGCCAGCAGAACCTCAACCGCTATCTCCTGCCCGGTCCGACTCTGACCCCTCCTCTCCTCGGAGTCATGGTGCGCTTCCGACGACAGAAGACCGCCATCAGTGGCGACATCAAACGCATGTTCCATCAGGTGTGTTTGCTCGACGAAGATAAGCCACTCATGAGGTTTTTGTGGAGAGAAAACCCAGACGACCCGGAACCGTCCATCTATCAGTGGGAGGTGCTGCCCTTCGGGACGACCTGCAGCCCGTGTTGCGCCACCTACGCCCTGCAGCTTCATGTCGACGACGGCGCCGCACCCCCCGGAGTCTCCGATGCTGTCCACCACAGTTTCTATGTGGACAACTGCCTCCACAGCGTGGAGACCGCGGAAGAGGCCTACAAGCTGGTGCATGACATACGCACCTTCCTGGCCACCGCTGGCTTTGAGGTCCGCCAGTGGGCCACCAACAACCCTGAGGTCGTCCGAGACCTCCCAGACGAAGCGAAGGCTGACAGCAGCGAGACCTGGCTCTCCCAGTCAAGTGAGGACGCCCAGGAAATGACTCTGGGTCTCCTCTGGCGTTTCAAGTCTGACACCCTGTGTTACCGGCAAAAGAAAATCGAAACTCGCCATTACGTAACCAGGAGGTCGATCTACAGTACTCTGGCGAGTCAATATGACCCGTTGGGTTACATCAACCCCTACACGACTCGTGCCAAGGCTCTGGTCAGCGAGCTGTGGACTGAGGCGAAGGGATGGGATGACCCCCTACCAGAGACACTCGGGGCGAAGTGGAAGAAGTGGGAAGAAGAGCTCCCCACCCTCCAACAGATCGAGTTTCCCAGGAGCTACTTTCCCTCGAGCGTCAGTCTGACCAGCAGCCAGCTCTCCCTTCATGTATTCTGTGACGCGTCTGAGAAGGCATATGGTGCAGTAGCGTACCTGCGCGCGGTGGAGCCCGACGACACAGTCCACGTCTCCTTCATTCTTGCACGCTCAAGAGTTGCACCCAAGAAGCAGCAATCCATTCCCCGGCTGGAGCTCTGCGCAGCTCTAAGTGGAGCCCAGTTGGGAAAGATGCTGAAGGAAGAGCTGCACCTCCCCCTTCACGCGGTGTCGATGTGGTCTGACTCCACAACAGTCATCCAGTGGATCCAGTCGACTTCGTGCAGATATAAAGTATTCGTAGGAACAAGGGTGACAGAGATCCAAGAGCTTGTGGGGATCAGCTGCTGGCGATACGTTTCGACAGATGTCAACCCGGCGGACGTGATCACCAGAGGTGCGACCCTCGAGGAATTGGCACATCCCAACCTCTACCACCGTGGACCCGACTACCTACGCAAGCCAGAAGAAGACTGGCCTTCTCCTCCGAACTTGGAGAACGCAGAGGTGGAGGTGGAACTTAAGAAGTCCATCTTCTGCGGCCTCACTGGACTCCAAGACCCTTCAAATACTGACGGTCCCAAGGTTGAGGATTGCCAGACCCTAGAAGAGCTCCAAGTACGTACCTTCCACCACCGGAACCCCGGTCCCGGAGACCCGACCCCTCTCAGCGCTGACGACTACGCCGCAGCTGAGATCATGTTGCTGCAGAGGGTGCAGCGGGAGGTCTTCCAGATCGAGATGGCGTGCTTGGGACGGAAGATGGAGTTACCAAGAGACAGCAAGCTGAGGCTACTGGCCCCCGAACTGGACGAGAAAGACCTCATACGTGTCGGAGGCCGCCTACGACGGGCTCAGGGCCTCACTGAGGACAGCAAACACCCCATCCTACTCCCCTCGAAGCATCCGGTGACTAACTTGGTGATTCGTCACTATGACACCAAATTGTATCACCCTGGAGCGGAGCGGCTCTTCGCGGAGCTCAGGAGAAGGTTCTGGATACTTCGCGGCCGGGAGGCTGTGCGGCGTTACCAACGGTCATGCACAGACTGCCAGAAGCTCAGAGCCCAACCCATCATGCCACGAATGGCTGACCTCCCATCCTGCCGCCTCCGTCTCCAAGAAGCGCCCTTCCACAACACGGGCATGGACTGCTTCGGGCCCTTCACCATCAAGGCGGAGATCGGGAGAGCAACTGCTAAGAGATGGGGAATCATCTTCAAGTGCCTCACCACGAGAGCCGTCCATCTCGAGGTGCTGGCTGAAATGACAACAGACAGCTTCCTCCAGTCATTCCGTCGATTTACTGGAAGGAGAGGGCGACCCCATACCTTATGGTCTGATCATGGGACGAATTTCAAGGGAGGAGAAGCTGAACTCATCAAGAGTTACCACCAGATGAGTGAGGAGTTGAGGGACGAGCTGGCCTCCCAACAGGTCACCTTCTCCTACAACCCTCCAAATGCACCCCACTTCGGTGGAACGTGGGAGAGAGAGGTCAAGTCAGTAAAGGCTGCTCTAGCAGCCGCGCTCAGAGGACAGGTTCCGAAGGCAGAGGTCTTCAACACCGTGCTGGTGGAGATTGAAGCCATTCTGAATTCCAAGCCACTGGGGTACGTCAGTAGCGACGCGGCCGATCTCGACCCCATAACACCCAACAGCCTTTTGATGGGGCGGCGAGACGCGGCCCTTCCCTTTGCGGTCTACGCCTCCACCGAGATCATCGGCAGAAGACAATGGAGGTATAGTCAGGCTCTAGCCGACCAATTCTGGAAGAGGTTCACCACCGAATATCTCCCATCGCTGCAAGGCCGCCGCAAGTGGATCACTGAAAGAGGCAACCTAGAACCAGGAACCCCAGTCATGATCGTGGATCAGGCGCTTCCCCGAGCCCGCTGGCTCACCGGAGGGGTGAAGAGTGTGGTAAAAGGGCAAGACGGAAGAGTCCGCTCGGCTATCGTGGATGTCGGAGGAAGAACATACCACAGACCAGTGGCTCGACTGATCCGACTACCCCCGTACTCTGACTCTGACCAGCCTGAGTGACTACTAGACATTCAGCAGACCTCAGTACTGATTAGCGCCGCAAATCAGGGGGCGGCTGTGCTGAAGGGTCTGCAATTAGGTAAAATTAGACCTAAAATAATCCCCCTTTAAGTTAATATGTGGGAGTTAAGTTATTATTTACCACATAATGTTACACTGTCTGCCTATTGATTGCATCTCAGGTTATATGACGGTGCTGCCATCTAGTGGGCCAGAGGTGGTTTAGTGTTCCCTCGTATCTGCGTCACTTCCTCTCTATGAGCTTGTGACGTTGAACTTGACCGGACACGGAAGAGAGCGGACGTACACACGGCGTTGCTCTCGTTAACGTTATAAGTTTGACGGTGACCAAGTATGTAAAGTGGCTTACCAAGCGGACATTATACCACCAAGAGAGAGTGAGTTTTAGTACCCAGCTAATTTGATGTTTAGTAAACGTCTGGGATTAGCATATTACAGCAGACTATAGTATTCCCCATCTATCGTTACCAGTTAGCCGAAGCTAGCTAGCTCGGCGCTAATACCTAAAGTAGCTTCGGCTCATGCTTCGATAGCTGCTCTATACTGGACATATCAGTCGATATATAACACAGACCAGAGAACATTTAGATAAGGTCTGTGTCGCTGTAAAGGGGCACAACTAGTCCTAAGAAGTAGCCATAGCAGTAACCTGTGGTACAGAGGGGACCAGCGTGTCTGCAGCAGCTTTCGGCGTGCGCCGTGCAGCACCACGGAGCGGAGCGAGACACTCGGACCACCACAGCGGAGCATCTGGTCTGCAGGAGCAGACTGGGGGCGCCTATTGGACCGGGCAGCGTCTTCCCGCCCTCATCAACACGCAGCGGTCTACTACTCCTCATCACCTCCATCTCTCTCATCCTGCAGAGGGAATTGTTCCTCTGTCACAGTGGTAACCGCGGCAACGTTTGGCCAGAACACTTTATTAGAACTATTTGGGCGCCCATCTAAATTTAGTAATAGTATTTAATTAGGCTTTGTGTAATGTGATAACAATATTTTGTATGTATCTTTTTCCCCTTTTTTGCTTATATAAAAGCATTATGTTTCAAACAGTTTCCTCGCTCTTTCTAGTTTAGGTGACTCCATTTTAAGTTATTCACTCAGTTGTGTATTTGGTACAATTAGTTTAAGAGTTAAGGCATCCTACCACACCCCCTAAGGTGATAATTATATACAGTCCTCTAAGCTCCCGCACAGTATACATTTCTTTCCAAGTCCCATGTCTTCCAGTACCGTCCAAAGATATGACCATTCCAGTCTGTCAAAAGCCTTCATGGCATCCAAAGACAGAACCGTGGCCGGAGTTTAATTACTTTTACGGTTGTTAATTACATGTAGTAGTCTCCTAAGATGATCTGTGGCTAGTCGACCTTGGATAAATCCAGTCTGATCACAGTGTAGCAGCACTGTCATATACTTCTGCAGACGACGGGCTAGTATTTTGGCAAACATTTTGAGGTCGGCCCCGAGAAGGCTCAGGGGCCTATAACTGCCGCAGTCATTAGGGTCCTTGTCTTTCTTAAGTAGCAAGGAAATCAAGGCTATGTTAACGTCTCTCGAGAATCCCCCCTGTTCAATAGCATGTTGAATCATCTTGAACAGCAATGGGCCCAATTGGTCCCAAAATGCCAAGTAAAATTCAGGTGGGATCCCATCCCAACCCGGCACCTCACTTAGATCAGTACGAACAAGCACTGAACGACGGGCTGTCGGGCTCTTTATGCTGCTGGTGCTTCTCCCTCCGCATGTGTCCCCGCTAGGGGTGTAACGATGCATCAATTAATCTAAATGCATCGATTCTAATGTGACGATTCAACTGCATCGATTTGAAAATGTTAGAATAGATTATAATAAAAATTAATCAAAAATAATTTAAAATGTAAATGTTTTTTTTTGTTGTGTGTATTGTTTTTATTGACCTATAGTCCATTTATGCTGAGTGAATCAGTTCCCCCAGCCACATTTGTCTATTCAAATTTTTTGGGGGAATTGACGGATAGAAAATGTATAGAAAATAGGGATGTCCGATATTAAAGTAAAATGTGATATCGGAAAATATCGGTATTGGTTAAAAAAAAAAAAAAAACAATAACAATATTTGCTATATATATATCCAGTAAAATTATTAGTTACCTGAAATTATTCAGTTTTTTGGGGGGGGGGGGGAACCCTGCATATATCGGTATCGGTTGATATCGGTTGATATCGGTATCGGAAATTAAGAGTTGGACAATATCGGAATATCGGTATCGGTAAAAAAGCCAATATCGAGCATCCCTAATAGAAAATTAATCGAATCAAATTGAATCGTGCTCAAATGAAGAGATTTCATGATGCATTGAATTGTTGCCTGAATAATCGTAATCGAAATTAATAGCTGTGAGGTCGCATCGTTACACGTACTGCATCACTGAGCAGAGTTACAGACTCTGGTAATCTTCCTGGACTTAAAATGTTTACACTTATTACTGTACAGTATACTGTATATTTTAGAATGTACATATCTTAGAATGTATATCCCTGACATACTTCTATTCTATCTATAGAAGGGTTTTAAAACGTTTAAATACATAATGTTGGGGATTTAAGACTCAGTCTGCCATTTCAGCCCAGGCTACTAAAACTAACTGTATATTGTTGTATTCCTTGCCCAAACGGATTGTCATCATGGAAAACTCCTATAAACTTTGACATGAGTTTCACTGAACAGCGAAGATCGCTGTCCTCGAAGAGTTGGGAAATCAACGGATGCAGTGATTTTGGGGGCATCTTTAGCCATGATAGCATAGCCTACGACATCATTTCGATGAATTGATGAAAACTTTATTTAACAGATTGCAGAATGGATACAATACAGTACGGCTCAATACACACAATTGTTAAGGGGATGCAGACCAGAGAAAGACGTTTGTCTTGTTTACATCAGGGTCCCCCATTTTCAATTCATAGTGGCAGTCAGAGATGCAGTTTGAGATGTTTCGATTCAAAGGAGCTTTTCGGGTGGGCAGGTGTGTATTATTCAAGTCCTCTGTGATAGTAAGCAGTAGGCGCTCATGTACACAACAACAACAGTGGTGTTATTGTAGCCAAGACCTTGCGTGAGTGAGTGAGCCCATTCTTCCCCTCGTCCATTGAAACTAGTCCGTGAGCTAAGCTGATGGCTTGGCAAATCGCCAGGCTGAGAGAGGGGACTGCATTCGCAGCCCCGGTTAGAATGAGGTAACCCCCCCCCCCCCCCCCCTCACACACACACACACACGCACACACACACACACACACACCCACCCACCCACCCACCCACCCACCCACCCACCCACCCACCCAACCCCACCCCACCTACCCAACCTCCCCCAATGTAGGGCCTACAGTTTTTACGTCAAATGTATATACTCTCTTTTCTGGACTCTTTTTGTATCACAAACAGTACTGTATTTGCAAATCTGGTATGTCATAAATGTATAGATGTAGCAGTAGCCTACTGTCTATCTGTATGTCATGTATGTCATGTGGTGTAAGCCAATAGCCTAGAGGAGTGGGCGGGACTTGAGTAGAGTTCGGAGTGCAATTGTGTATGCTCACGACATGTTGTATGGATATACACGGAGGTACATTAAAAGCTATAACTACGGTACCTACTGTCTGACTGGCTCATTGAGGTATATAGGAACACATTACACGACATGGTGTCTGAAGTGGACCTACTTTGAGCCAAGTTCGACGGGGGATTTCATAGTGTTTGTTCGAGGCTAACGGGAAGCTAACCAGCTAATGCCAAGGAGGAGACGGCGCAGGAGGAGAATAATGGACGAGGAAGCACAAGCAGTACCTGCGCAAAATGCGGTAGTTCTTCCGTCCGCAACTTTCACTATAAACCCTCCAGAACCTTTTGACTTTTCTAAACCACAAGAGTGGGAAAAATGGAGCAGGAGGTTTGAACGCTTCAGACTAGCTAGCAACCTGAACAACTCACCCGAAGCTAACCAGGTAAACACGCTGGTTTACTGCATGGGGGATGAGGCAGATGACGTGCTACGCGGTCTCAGCTTGACCGCCCAACAGCGGGAAGAATACAGCGCAGTGAGGGAAGGATTCGATGGCTTCTTTATTCCCAAAAAGAACGTTATCTATGAGAGGGCCAGGTTCAACAAGAGGATGCAGCAAGCATCAGAAACTGTGGACTCATTCATTACAGCACTGTATGCTTTAGGTGAAAACTGTGAGTACGGGGGGCTGCACAATGAACTGTTACGGGACAGATTGGTAGTTGGTCTCAGAGACACAGGGCTATCAGAGAGGATGCAGTTAGACAAAGATTTAACCCTGACAAAAGCTATTAACATGGTGAGGCAGTCTGAGGAGATTAAGAGACAACAGACTGACCTAAGGAGTGAGATGACTAGTAGTAGCAAGATTGAGGTGGATGCAGTGCATGCTAGCAAGGGGAAACCCTGGGCTGTAAACAAAGGACAGCCACATGCCCAGGCTAAACCAAGGCAATGGCCTCCTAAAGGAGAGGATTATAAATCTTGTTTCAGATGTGGTAAACCTTCTCATCCAATATCACAGTGTGCTGCTAAAAATGTAGTCTGTCACAACTGTGGTAAACTGGGCCATTATGCTAAAGTATGCAAATCAGCCAGTGGTGTGAACGCTGTCACAGAGGACAGTAGTAGCATATTTTTAGGTAGTGTGGAGGCAGGAGATGACCCATGGACTGTAGACATCGGCATCAGAGACTCCAAGGTCAGATTTAAGATCGACACAGGGGCAGATGTTACAGTCATGCCAGAGCAGGTGTATGAAAAGCTAGTTCAGTCAGGCTCAGAGCACACGCTGATCAGTCCATGTAAGCCACTGTTTGGGCCCGGACGGGTGCCACTAGAGGTGAAGGGAGCTGTGAGGGAAGTGTTGTGCTATGGAGACGGGACTGTAACTGAGGATGTTTACATAGTCAAAAACCTCCATACATCCCTGCTGAGTAGACCAGCCTCTGTCAAGCTTAATCTAGTAGCTAGAGTAGATAGCATAAGCTTAGACACAGTGAAGGAGAGCTACCCAAAGCTCTGGGAGGGGTTGGGTCTGTTGCAAAAGGAATACACAATCAAGCTCAAGCCTGATGCCAAACCGTTCGCACTCAGTGTTCCACGACGAGTGGCGCTCCCATTGATGGGAAAGGTCAAGACGGAGCTTAAACGGATGGAGCAGCTGGGGGTCATCACCAGGATCGAGGAACCTACAGACTGGTGCTGCGGCATGGTCGTAGCCCCGAAGAAGGCGAAGGACGAGGTCCGCATCTGTGTGGACTTAACCCCTCTGAATGAGGCCGTGTGCAGAGAGAAGTTTATTCTCCCCTCAGTTGACCAAACCCTCGGCATGCTAGCAGGAGCACAACTCTTCACCAAACTGGATGCTAATATGGGGTTCTGGCAGATTCCTCTGGCAAAGGAGTCTGCACTCTACACTACATTTATCACCCCATTCGGCCATTACTACTTCAATCGACTACCATTTGGAATTTCTTCTGCCCCAGAACATTTCCAGAATCGGATGGTGACAGAGGTCACAGAGGGTCTCGAAGGAGTCGCCTGCCATATGGACGACGTCCTCATATGGGGCTTATCTCAAGTGGAGCACGATGCAAGGGTGCATGTTGTCCTGGAGAGGGCGCAAAAGGCTGGAATCACTCTCAACATGGACAAATGTGAGTTTGGCGTGCGAGAGGTGAAGTTCCTTGGACACGTTGTCTCCGCGGAGGGGGTGAGGTCAGACCCAGACAAAACAAGAGCGGTTCAACACATGGACCAGCCAACTGACATGACTAAGCTCAGGAGCTTCCTGGGCATGGTCAACCAGCTCGGGAAGTTCATTCCTAATCTGGCGGAGAAGGACAAGCCGCTGAGAGACTTGCTGTCTAAGAAGAACCTGTGGGTCTGGGGACATGAACAGCAAAAGGCATTCGACAACCTCAAACAAGAGCTCTCATCTACACCTGTTCTCCAGCTGTATGATCCTAATCGTGACCTGAAGATTTCGGCAGATGCCTCGTCATACGGATTGGGAGCGGTCATGCTACAGAGAAACAATGACGTCTGGGCACCTGTAGCGTATGCCTCCAGGTCTCTCACACCCACAGAGCAGCGGTACACCCAGGTAGAAAAGGAGGCTCTGGCCCTGACCTGGGCGTGTGAGAGGTTCAATGACTTTATCCTGGGTCTGCATTTCGAGTTGGAAACAGACCATAAGCCACTGGTGAGCCTGCTAGGGGGACAGGCGCTCGACGCTCTCCCACCACGGATACAGCGGTTCCGTATGCGTCTCATGAGATACTCTTACTTCGTCACTCACGTTGCGGGGAAGAGTCTGACTACAGCCGACACCCTGTCGCGTGCGCCTCTGGGGGATGGCGGCACCGGACGGGACAAAGAGCTGATGGAGGACACCAATATCTACGTCGACTCCATCATGGATAACCTACCAGCAAGTAGCAGCTACTTACACGATCTCAGGGAACAGCTGGGCAACGACAGTGTGTGCACACAGGTCATGCAATACTGCGTGCAGGGGTGGCCAGACCGCAGCAGACTGGAAGGGCCGGTGAGGCACTACTGGGCGGAGCGCGCCGTCCTGAGTGTGCATGATGGACTGCTGCTGAGAGGCACGAGATTGGTGATCCCCTCCACAATGAGGAACAGTGTTTTGGAAAAGATACACGAGGGCCACCAGGGGGTGGTCAAGTGCGGAGACCGGGCAAGGCAGGCTGTGTGGTGGCCAGGGTTGAGCGGTCAGATAGAGGAGCTAGTTCTGAACTGTAGAGCGTGCCTCGAAGAGCGGGGTGAACACGCGTGAGCCACTCATGCCAACTACACTCCCCGACAGGCCCTGGCAGAAGCTGGGGGCAGACCTGTTCTCCCTGAACGGTAGCAACTATCTGCTCGTGGTTGACTACTACTCCAGGTACGTGGAGATAGCCAAACTAAGCCCAACAAGATCATCAGATGTCATAGTTCACTTCAAATCGATGTTCGCTCGGCATGGAATTCCAGAGACTTTGATATCTGATAACGGGCCCCAATTTTCGGGACAGGACATGCAAGCCTTCGCTGCACATTATGGCTTTGTGCACACAACCAGCAGTCCGAGATTTCCCCAATCGAACGGCGAGTCGGAACGAGCTGTCAAAACGATTAAGAACCTGCTGAAGAAATCATCAGATCCATATCTAGCCATGCTCGCATACAGGGCGACGCCTTTGAGTAATGGTTTCAGCCCAGCACAGCTACTCATGGGACGCTGTCTGCGCACAACGGTGCCTACCTTCCCAGCGGTGTTGGAGCCGGCACTTCCCGATCTCAGGAGACTTCAGCAAAGGGAAAGAGAGAAGAGATGGATGGATTCGAAGCACTTCAACCAGAGACACAGGGTGAAGAATCTCACAACGCTGTTGTAACCAGGTCAATTGGACATTGTTTATTATTTTATTAAGGATTGAAATGTCACCAAATCCTTTTACAAATGTCTCCAAGTGGTTATTATTATTTATTATTTCTTTATACCAAAGGCACTTTTATTTGAACGTAACTTGAGAAAGTTCACATTCGAGAGTTTCGCCTTCCGGGGCAATTATTAGCGCGATGATAGAAGCAACCTTTTCCGGTTTGGGGGTTCAGTTGCAACAAGCATTCAACGTGGGAGGTACGTTTGACTATTGTAGCGCGCAGCACTTTTATGTATTACTCTGTTGTATATATATTTTGTATAAGAATTCAATGTTAACAAATGATAATGACTCAATAGTGTTGTAATGAATGGTGTGGTTAGGTTATATGCACAATTGGAGGTTTTAGACGGTGTATTTCACCGTGCAATATAGTCAATTGGTTGTTCTTTGTCAACAGACTTGACGAGTGAACACATGTTGACGCTATTCCTTTTGTGGTATTTCGACCACCCATTTCATACAGGTATGTGTGCCTTAAGATGTCGATTTATTGTGTAATGTAATTCAGTTGCAACAAGCATTCAACGTGGGAGACTTGACGAGTGAACACATGTTGACGCTATTCCTTTTGTGGTATTTCGACCACCCATTTCATACAGGTGGCCTCCATTGAAGACCATCAAATAAATGATTGAACAGTGTTCACGTGTGCCGACTCATCCCTAAGCCTCTCACACAAAGAACACAACGCAGGAAAGGAGAACACGGACAGAACATCCGTTACATTGGTGCCGTGACCCGGATAAAGATCAAAGAAAGGAGAAGGTTATCAAATCGTTCACCGGGGAGCTGCCTCCAGTCAACCAACACAGCCTCATCAATTCATCAGTGGTGAGACGCTGCCATCTAGTGGCCGGTGATAAACTTTTTTTTTTTTTTTTTTGAAGAAAGGAGAAAAATGTCAGGTGGTTCCATGGACCGCGCCCAGGTAAGCCAGTGGGCTGATGAACGGTTTAGTGTGCAGTTCACTGATTGGGCTGACATGGACATGGACAATTGGAATAGTGGAAAAAGAAAGAAAAAAGTCATGTAAATAATGTTACGATTGAATGTGTAGGAAATTTAGTTATCGTCATTGTACATAATGTGAATGTTATTGATCTGTTTGGTCAATCCATTATTGCAATATAATTATTTCATTCATCCAAGTTTTTTTCTACTACAGTATTGAGTATTCCAGTTTTTTTTCTACCTTAGTGTGGGATTCTGTTTCCTCTCGATACTCAGATGCTAGATACCTCCTGTTGCAGGAGTGATAGCTCAGGTACGAGTGTGAGGGATGGAGCTGGAGCCTGGAGCACTAGAGACCCAGTATGTATTTTTATTTGGAGCCAGTGGGTGTTAGTGGGGATTTCTGTTTTTTTCTCTATACACTCAGATGCTAGATACCTCCTGTTGCAGGAGTGATAGCTCAGGAACGAGTGTGAGGGATGGAGCTAGAGCCTGGAGCACTAGATGCCCGGTCGCCTGTACGTTAATGCCAAGCAAGCAGTGCAAAAATGCTTCCGCATTCGTCACCGCACGCTAGTGCGGTAAAGCGCCCTTCTTTTCAGACAAATGCTACCGTGCGTGCACCGGCGGCGGCGTGCTCGCTCAGGTGCGTGCGTGCGCCGGCGTGCTCGCGCGAGGTGCCCGCGCATGCGCATGAGATCCCGCCTCGGTTCGACACGAGCGGAGCTCAATATATATAAGTCACCGCCCCTTATTCAGTATCTAGCAAATAGCTCAATTGGCAAGGACACATGGCTGTGGATCCTATGGCTTGTTTGCTGGCGAGTTCGAATCCCATCGAAAATATTTTTTAACGTGATTTTTTTTTAACGTGTATTCTTTCGCCGGTTAAGTTAAGGTTAAGGTTAGGCATTGTTTCGGAGTTGGTTAAGGTTAGAACGGTTAAGTTTAGGCGCTGTTAAGGAGCTGGTTAAGGTTAGAGTTTGTCAAAGAGAATGGCAATATAATTTCTATGGTTAAGGTTAGGCATGGTTATGGTCAAGGTTAAGGTTAGGCATTGTTTCGGAGTTGGTTAAGGTTAGAACGGTTAAGTTTAGGCGTTGTTAAGGAGCTGGTTAAGGTTAGAGTTTGTCAAAGAGAATGGCAATAGACAGCCTATTTCCGCGCGACCTGGGCGCTGGGCGGCGGAAAATGAAAGGCGCATTACTGCATGCCACTACGGTAAATTTTTGCACTGCTTGCTTGGCATAAAGCTACACGCTGCCCGGTCAGATAATTTTTTTTCTTAGGTGTCTATCATTTCTTTAATAAGTGCCAAGAATGGTGTGGCGTATCAGGCGTCGTGCTGGTCTAAGGGAATTCTGAGACTTGATCAATCTTTTTTATTCTCTGAACCTCTTTTGGGGGTGACTTTTGAGTCGACTAGGGGACTGGGTCCTTGTATCTTGTGCCAGTTTGGGTCAGTGATAGACTACCTACAGATACAGCACTCAAAACTCAAACCTCTCATGCCTCTCTACCACTCTCTACCACTCCTCTATTGTTCTTGACCGGGCCAGATTTCACACCTCCACTTCCTCCCACAGGCTGGGCAGATTTTCATCTTAAATTTTTATTCGTCCCAAATGTCCCAGCCCCATCAGATTTCTTAGCTTTTTTCACTGTTTACTTATCATGCATTGCAACACTAATATATGGTCAGTACCCCAAGTCAGACTGCCCATATAAAAATTATTTTGGGGGTCTGAGGGCAGTAGCCCCCGACCCCCTCCCTGGGGAAGCACTTAAGTTAACTACCCTCCCTTTGTTCCCCCAGCCAACACCCCCGGAAAATTAACACCTGAGTAGACTTAAGTGGCACACAAGCAGCAACAAGCAGCAGACAAGCAGCAGAATTGGTTTGATTTTTGAGCGCTGCGTCTGTATATATTTTTTTTCTCTTTGTATGTCCCCCTTGCTCTGCTGACACAGGATGTTGGTGAAATTTCAGGAGGGGTGAATGTAACCAGGTCAATTGGACATTGTTTATTATTTTATTAAGGATTGAAATGTCACCAAATCCTTTTACAAATGTCTCCAAGTGGTTATTATTATTTATTATTTCTTTATACCAAAGGCACTTTTATTTGAACGTAACTTGAGAAAGTTCACATTCGAGAGTTTCGCCTTCCGGGTCAATTATTAGCGCGATGATAGAAGCAACCTTTTCCGGTTTGGGGGTTCAGTTGCAACAAGCATTCAACATGGGAGGTACGTTTGACTATTGTAGCGCGCAGCACTTTTATGTATTACTCTGTTGTATATATATTTTGTATAAGAATTCAATGTTAACAAATGATAATGACTCAATAGTGTTGTAATGAATGGTGTGGTTAGGTTATATGCACAATTGGAGGTTTTAGACGGTGTATTTCACCGTGCAATATAGTCAATTGGTTGTTCTTTGTCAACAGACTTGACGAGTGAACACATGTTGACGCTATTCCTTTTGTGGTATTTCGACCACCCATTTCATACAGGTATGTGTGCCTTAAGATGTCGATTTATTGTGTAATGTAATTCAGTTGCAACAAGCATTCAACGTGGGAGACTTGACGAGTGAACACATGTTGACGCTATTCCTTTTGTGGTATTTCGACCACCCATTTCATACAGGTGGCCTCCATTGAAGACCATCAAATAAATGATTGAACAGTGTTCACGTGTGCCGACTCATCCCTAAGCCTCTCACACAAAGAACACAACGCAGGAAAGGAGAACACGGACAGAACATCCGTTACACTGTCACCAGGGGATCCGGTGTGGGTCACCGATATGAAGTCACCAGGCAGAGTGACAGCCGCACATCACACACCACGGTCCTACCTTGTCAGCGGGCCACATGGCACAATCAGACGAAACCGTCATCACCTAGTGCCTATGCCCGAACAGAGACATGAAGCCTGACACACAGTCATACACCACAGGAGGACATTCCTGTTGTGCCTGGTTCTCCTCAACCAGTACTGTCTAGTATGGACTCACCTCGGGTCTCCCCTGACACGGTCAGAACAAGGTCAGGCAGAGAGGTAGTCAGACCTCATAGACTAGATCTGTGAGCGGAACATTGTTTGATTTTTTTTGAATGTACACGTAAAGAGTGCATTGTTTGATGTTCTAATGTACACGTAAAAAGTGCATTGTCTAACCAGTTTCATAAACACATTTATTCTGTAAGTGAATGTTATGTGAAGATGTTCATGTGAAACGGGAAATGGTAATGTTATTCTAACAGGTCAAAAAGGGAGATGTGGTGTAAGCCAATAGCCTAGAGGAGTGGGCGGGACTTGAGTAGAGTTCGGAGTGCAATTGTGTATGCTCACGACATGTTGTATGGATATACACGGAGGTACATTAAAAGCTATAACTACGGTACCTACTGTCTGACTGGCTCATTGAGGTATATAGGAACACATTACACGACATGTCATATACTGATGAATTGAAAATGGGGAACCCTGATGTAAACAAGACGAAAGTCTTTATCTGGTCTGCATCCCCTTAACAATTGTGTGTGTTGAGCTGTACTGTACTGTACCCATTCTGCAATCTGTTAATGAAGTTTTCAATCAATCAATCACACACACACACACACACACACACACACACACAGGGGTGTAGCTCCAGATTCTGGGCCCCATGAAAGAATGTATTTGTAGGCCCCCAGTGAATGCGAGCGCGCGTAAGCGGACATTTTTTGGCCATTTTTTTATTGATGAAAACGCATAATATTTTACCTATACATTCGGATCAGCAGTTCAGCACCTGCACTGTTGGTGGGTGAGCCTAGTAAAGGATCTTCAATGAATGGACCAATGCAATAGTCTACCAAAGCCCCCCCTCTCTCTCTATATATCTCACACACACACACACACACACACACACACACACACACACACACACACACACACACACACACTTCAGAAACAAACATAGTATCAATGAGAGCATCAATAATACACCTGAGTGATGTCTAGTAAAAAAAAAAAAAAAAATTGTTTGGGGCCCCCCCTCAGTGCTGGGCCCTTGGAATCATCCTAAGCTACCCCCCCCCCAGCTACGCCCCTGCACACACACACACACACACACACACACACACACACACACACACACACACACACACACGGGTCGGACTCGGGAGTCTTTTAAATATTCCCATAGATGCAAGGAGGGGGGAGCTGTTGCTTTCCCACGCATGCGCAACCGGAATTTCGTGACAAAATGTTCGTCTGCTAGCATTGGACTGTGAAGTTAGGAATATCGCCAAAACGGGGCAAAACTTGATATTCGAATCGATACGATATCCACTTAAAGGGTTAATGGAATAGGCGAGATGGGAAAAATGCTCCCCTCGTTAGCAGTGTTCACGTGTCAGTCAGAAACACCTCACATTCCGAAGGGTTTGGCACCCGAGCTGCTCACAAAAGGCGCAACGTGAGACGCCTTACTACGGATTCATTCAGTTTCGCCACGCCTATGAACGTAAACAAATGGGGGCTTGACCAATGGAAGCGGGGCTAGATCAGCCGATGATCAGATGACTGAAAAGGAGAAACTATTTAAAACTAATGAGACACTTGATGCAAGTTCATACAGTTTTCCTTGGGTAGCCAACCGCTTTTCAAGCGCGCACGAAACACACCACCGGCTCTCGTTGCTCCTATTCGGACTGGACCTAATTTACCACACTTTATCACAGACCTTTACTGTGGCGAAAGTACCAGTTAATATTATATTGTATTGTGTTTTTTCCACACGTTTGTGGGTGAGAAATGAATCATATTGCCCTGTCACTGTGGATCTTCCTACATTGTTCACTAGCGGTCTTTGTGTCGGGGATTGGGGACAATGCCGTTCTTAAAGGTAAGAAGTGGCGTCTTAGTATTTAATCGAATATTAACTGTCCGCTTCTGCGCTATCGAAGCCGGGCGATTGCGATTCTCAATCATTCAATGGATGAATGAACACGAGTGGAAATGTTCTGCTCAAGTTAGTTAATAATGATCTACATTTGACGGGATTTAATAGGTGTTGCAATTAGGCAATACTAGCACAGCATGGAATACGAATGAGACATAAAAGCGGAAATGGAATTAAGATAACGTGTCCCAGAGAGGGCGAGAGAGACTTGGCGTGAAACTCAAGGAAGACGAGCCGCCACGTCTGTGTTCCACTTGGAACAACGTTCGCTCTGACATGCGGAGCGGCCACTTAGATTCATCTAGAAACTTTAGTTGTGTTCCCATAATGGGTTCCTCAAACTTCCATGGTCTCTGGTTTTGCTCGGGACCCGTTTCTACATAATTGTCTAGCCTACTTTGCCCCGAATCGGGACCCCCACTACTTATTTTCTATTATTACATTTGACAGCAGTGGGGTTCCCATTCAGGGCTCCTGTTTAGGTTATAGCAGGTTGGGTTGATGCCCATTGCCTACATACCTATTTATATATATATATATATTTTTTAGATAGATGAATTTAGCCAACATTTGAAAACGCAATAGTTTCATTTAATCGGTTTAGCCCCTGTGCCGTTAAGGGTTAAGCAAACATGTAAAAGAGTGTGGCCGTGAGACTTCTGGCCCCGGTTCTTTAGCAGAGCGCGCTGGTAAGCAGATGTAGGTCTCAGCGAGTTGCTGCGTTATAGTGTGACGTTATGTACATTACGGGGTGGAATGAGGGTTATAAAACTGGCGATTCTTAAAATGCGCCTGGAAACTTTATTATTATATTTTATTTGTATATTATTATCTATATAAACTAAAGTCCAAAAGCTGGTGGTTTATGGATGTAAATGGTGAGAATAGAATATCTGATATTAAGGTCAGTCTCTGCGTAGTGTATACAAACGGGAGTCTTGTATACACCAGAAATATTGTTATAATTGAATTGCCCTAGAAATTCCTTAAATGCCAAAAAAAAAAAAAAAAAAATCCGGTTAGACTCTTACTAGCAACGAAAAATTCATACCTTGCTCTAAAAGGTTTCCTTACGTGACCTGAATAATTTGAATTGAATCACATTTCAACAGTAATCCCCCCCCCCCTAGATGAATGGAGAGGATGTAGATGATACAAGCAGAGCCCAGTCCCCATTTATCCTCATATCTTCCCTGTTTCCTCTGCTCCTCAGGCGCGGAGGATGCCCTGGATCTGTCATTGATGGACAGTGAGGCTCTCCATCACCTCATCAGGTACAATATGCGCACAAGTCTAGATCTGGATCAGGAAGGCTGTGACCTGAAGCCTGGCGAGAAGGAGTGTCTAGAGGAGTGTGGCTTCAACGCCACAGCCAAGACCATCTTCATCATTCACGGCTGGACGGTAAATACAAGCTTCACCGAAATGCATGCAAAAGAAAACGTATGAGTGTGCACTAGTGCTTAGTTTAAAATGGACTGCCCCTTTTAGATGAGATGTAATCTAATCTAAAATGGCAGTCACTTTTCAGAGAACGTTCTGAAATTGGCATAATTCCAGGGAGCTTCTCTCCGTCTCACTCTCTCTGGCAGGAATTTGGGGTGTGTGTGTGTGTGTGTGTGTGTGTGTGTGTGTGTGTGTGTGTGTGTGTGTGTGTGTGTGTGTGTGTGTGTGTGTGTGTGTGTGCTGGTAGAGGTGGGCGTGTGAGACCTTTTTGGAAGTTGGAATGTGTCGCGAGAATGTCAGAGGTGACTGTGTGTAGGGTGTCCTACAAGGAGCTACGGATCAGCAGTCGGTGCGCGTAACTTGGTATTGGCTATTTGACCTGTCTTGGGGTATTAGTCGATGGGCCTGTCTTGTTTTGGCGTATTAGCCGATGGGCCTGTATTTTGCATAATAGAGTAGCTGTGTGCACATCCAGCCAGACCAGCTGCAGGTTAAAAATGTATGTGAAGACTGAAGGGGAAAGAACACGTCCTTGTCACCACGACAACGTGTCCAACCCAACCGGCTCCTAATCACCCAAGTGTCTGGTCTTTTTGTTCCCTCCCTTCAGATGAGCGGGATGTTCGAGAGTTGGATGCACAACCTGGTTTCGGCTGTGATGCAGAGAGAAAGCCAGGCCAACGTGGTGGTGGTGGAATGGTTATCGCTGGCCCACCAACTCTACCCAGACGCGGTCAACCACACCCATCGCGTTGGCCTCAGCATCGCCACAATGCTCAACTGGCTTCAGGTGTGTGTGTGTTTGGTGACGCCAAGGGACAGAGTACTACTCATTGTCCTGCATATATACATGTACTGTATATATCATAGCTATGTACTGTGTGTGTCTGTCTGTGTTGTGTAACTGACATGGTCTTGAGCACCTGCTATTGTAACGTCTGCATAGTTTTCCCCAGTGAACACTAATAGCCTCATGCAGGTATGTGTCCTCATTCGTGAAGTAGCTATAATCCTATGTACAGTAGGACTTGTGTATGTATATAATAAGGGTGGTGTGTGTGTGGGAGGGGGTGTATGAAGGATTAATGGTGCATCAGTGAGACGTGAGTAATCTTGGCAGCTTTGAGTGGAGATGGAGAATTTTTGAGCGGCTTTAGAACAGCTGACTATCTGCAGTTGTGGTCTTAATGTGGGCTAAACCCCCCCCCCCCCCTCCCCTTTTTAGAAGCACTAGTCTCTCCAGGTGTGCTGCTAGTCTGAGCGGCTGCCTAACACTGGGAACTTGAGACTTTCCGTTCGGTCATTTAGCAGATGGTTATATATATACACACACAGATGTCCTTCTGCATCTCCAGTGCTGCAGGAAGAGGTCACAGTCTCTCTGAACGGGCAAGACCCTCCCCCAGCAAGCTTGTCTCAGAGAGAACATGAGCAGAAGAAGTGTAACAGTTCAGAATGACCCGATAAATACCCATTGTCTCTTAAACACGGGCCGCTTTCAGCCGAGTTTAAAATGCCTAAGCCATTATGTTAGATCTCTGGCTGCTATGTTTATTCTTCGTACCTTTGGATGCCCTTTGCCAATTATGCCCCTCACAAAGTACTTTCAGATCCATGCTCATTAGGGAAAGTAGAGTAAGGAAAGTAGGCTATTTAGCAGTATTGGGAAGCGGCCAACGATCTTCAGTAGTGCCGTCACGAAAACAGGGGCCAGGGGACACGCAGCGGCTAGCGAAGAGGGGATTCAGGCGTAGTGCCACACAGTTGTAAGCGGGAAACAAAGACTGCATTGCACAGAGACGAACCAAGACAGATGGCGGAGGTGCTGTTGCATGGAAGAGAGTGTGAACGTATTCTGCCCTCGTTATCTGAACTGGGATTGGCCGGATCCCAGGCACGACTCGCTGCCACGGGGCTGAGATCCAGGGCTTGTTCAGTGTAGACTCGTGTTTGTGGCGGCAGCTGCTGATGAGGGCCTTGTATCTCTTCTCCCGATAGGACGAGAAGCAGCTACCTCTGCAGAACGTGCACATGATTGGCTACAGCCTGGGGGCACACGTGGCTGGCTATGCGGGAACATATGTACGGGGGACCATTGGCAGAATTACAGGTGAGTGTAATTAGGGCTGCACGATTAATCGATTTTTAATCAAAATCGCGATTTGGAATGATGCAATTATCAAATCGCAAAAAAAAAAAGCACAATTAAAATTTTTACTTTTTAAACTTTTTTTTAACCAGGAAGTCCCATTGAGATACAAGATCGGTTTGGGAGAGGGAGGTAAGGGGTTTTTAGATTGTGTGTTGTGAAGTTTAGACTTCAGAGGGAGAGTAAAGTACAGAAAAAAAGGTACAGTTCGTTGGGTACCGTATCGATTCCCAGGTAAAAATAAACATTTTCAGGCTCGGTGTCCCGAAAAGACCCACCGCGTAGGCCAGATGCAAGCCGCATTTTACAATAAACCTTTGTGGGGCTGCTTATTTTTTTAATTATTATAATCGCAATATCCGTCAGAAAAATCGCAATTAAGATTATTTCCCAAAATCGTGCAGCCCTAAGTCTAATACAGTATGATGTTGTGCTTTGCTTTGATCCTTGTTCTCCAGAAAACCTCCTAAATGGGGGTTTGGGGTAAAATAATTCCATATCACCCCACTGTTCCATTCCTTTCCAGATTTAAAAAAAGATATTCCTTTATTGATCCCCTTGGGGAAATTCGGGCTTCATAGCGGCATTGGGGGGGGGGGGTACAGGTATTGGCAGGGTAATGGAACAAATGCATAAATATAGGCAATAAAATATGAATATAAAAATATGAGAAATAAACTGTAAATAAGATGAGTCTGTATGACACATTGCTGGCCTAACAAAAATAATGGTTGGTTTCAGGTTGCCGACCGACCCTGCCGATTTAGGTGCGACCCAATATATTTTATGAGTTTAAAAAAAAAAAAAATACATTAAAAAAAAAAAAATCATAATTTTTTTTTTTTTTTTAGAATAAAGTTTCATAGAAATCTTAGTCAAACATTTAGTATTATGGATATTAAACATGCTGGCAGAGTACATGCATCCATGTTGTGGTGAACATTTTAACCCTTTCACTGCCACACGACAGCCGGTTAACCCTTTCACTGTGACAATACAGAAGGTTAGCCCTTTACTATCACACAACCGACGGCGATGCTCCATCATTAGCATCATTAGCTCCGCATCCGCGGAGCTAATGATGCTAATGATGGAGCATCGCCGTCGGTTGTGTGATAGTAAAGGGCTAACCTTCTGTCGTGTGGCAGTGAAAGGGTTAATTAAATAAAGAAATTCCCTATCCATAGTCGCCGTGGGAAAGAATAAAAAAAAAAAAAAAAAAAAAATTCCCTACCTACCCATGGCCAAACTGACAACCAACCTGAAACCAACTATTATTTTTGTTAGGCCCAAGTGTCCTCTTGCTACAGCTAACGGCTGGTCTCTGGTCTGCACACCAAGTGTCCTCTTGCTCCAGCTAACGGCTGGTCTCTGGTCTGCACAGGGCTGGACCCTGCGGGGCCCATGTTTGAAGGTGTAGAGGAGCTGAAGCGCCTCTCCCCCGACGATGCAGATTTTGTCGACGTCCTGCACACCTACACCCGCGAGGCTCTGGGCGTCAGCATTGGGATCCAGCAGCCGATCGGCGACATTGATATCTACCCCAACGGGGGTGACGTGCAACCAGGCTGTGCGTTGGGCGACGTGCTGGCCATGGCACGAAGTAAGTACTCGGGGAAATGGCAGCCAGTCCGACCTACTAATTAGCGTGTGGCTCCTGCTGTCTCTGGAGAGCATTTCTCTATTTCAGAAATGGGGCAATATGAGTGAAAGGGTGTTTATAATTAATTGAGCTGTTGTATATTAGTGCCTTTGCGTTGCCAAATGGGCAGTGGCTTTATTGGGGGAAACAGGCTTTTTTTTTTTTTTTTTAGCTTATGGGGTTATGCCAACCCTCCTTTTTTTTTCTTTCTTGCCCTTTCTGTTTTTCAAGGCATTTGCTTTGATACGCCAATATTCTTGTCTCATGTTGCTATAGAACGGTCCTTTTTAACTCTGACCTTTGCTCCTGTCGCTTAGATTTCATGGAGGTGATGAAGTGCGAGCATGAGCGTGCCGTGCACCTCTTCGTGGACTCCCTGATGAACAAGGACCACATGAGCTTCGCCTACCAGTGCATCGGCCCCGACCGCTTCAAGAAGGGCATCTGCCTCAGCTGCCGCAAGAACCGCTGCAACAACATCGGCTACAATGCCAAGAAGATGCGCAAGAGGCGCAACAGCAAGATGTACCTGAAGACACGCGCGGACACTCCCTTTGGAGGTCAGTGACGAGGCTTGAGGAAGGGCTTTTGTAGAGGAACTATTTTGCACATTTCCAGGTCTTGGGGGGGGGGGGGGGGGTAAAAAAAACGAATAATTTTGAAAGTCTTGAGATTCACCACCACACTGTGAATTACTGTATTAGCACTCGATGTCTAAAACCTTATTAGTCTTTAGTCAACCCTTTTTATAAAAAAAAAATTACATTTTTAATTTAAGATTATTGCTTTTCAGGAGAGTACCGATGAGCAACTCTATAATCGCTCACAATTTTATCTCTGTAGCCTGTTGTTTTTACGCTGCCTCAACATGTTGACCACGTGTTTTGTATTTTCCAGGTTACCACTACCAGATGAAGATGCACGTGTTCAACAGGAAACAGGCCAACAACGCAGATCCGACCTTTCAAGTCAAGTTGTACGGCGCCCACAATGACTCGGAGAACATGTTTGTTGACGTGTGAGTAACACATCTGCATCTTTTTTAAACCCAAGACTTCTGGTCACTCTTTCTGCTCCTGAATACTGGCTTGAGCCAGATGAGGTTTAACGGTTTCTTTACAGACACTTCCGTGAAGACTGCAGGAAGTGCAAGAAAATTGCTGTTAGAATTCCATTCATGTGTCTATTCCAGGAAAGTACGATTTTGTTGCTGACCCATCCTGGGGCAAATGCAACATTTCCATTGAATAAATCAATCAAATATGACTTTATTTAATAATCCCACCATATGCAACTTTTCTTCCTCCTGGAGTGAGGTCACATCAGTGTCGTGTTGCAATTGTCTTTGGTTGAAAATATCCAAATCATGTGTCATTGGTAACCCTTTTAAAATAATCCATTATTTATTTTTCATGGGAAAAGTAGGTAAAGTGTTTTTATGGTTGTCACAATTGTGCCTGGTGGGATAACGTGTTGCATCTACCATTTATACACTGAATTAACATTTCTCCTCTGGACCACTGGCTGGCCCCTCTGGCTTCTAGAGGCTCTTCTGGCTGGCCCCTCTGGCTTGTAGAGGCCCCTCTGGCTGGCCCCTCGGGCTTGTAGAGGCTCTTCTGGCTGGCCCCTCTGGCTTGTAGAGGCCCCTCTGGCTGGCCCCTCTGGCTGGCCCCTCTGGCTGGCCCCTCTGGCTTGTAGAGGCCCCTCTGGCTGGCCCCTCTGGCTTGTAGAGGCTCTTCTGCCTGGCCCCTCTGGCTTGTAGAGGCTCTTCTGCCTGGCCCCTCTGGCTTGTAGAGGCTCTTCTGCCTGGCCCCTCTGGCTTGTAGAGGCTCTTCTGCCTGGCCCCTCTGGCTTCTAGAGGCTCTTCCGGCTGGCCCCTCTGTCTTCTAGAGGCTCTTCTGGCTGGCCCCTCTGTCTTCTAGAGGCTCTTCCGGCTGGCCCCTCTGTCTTCTAGAGGCTCTTCCGGCTGGCCCCTCTGGCTTGTAGAGGCTCTTCCGGCTTGTAGAGGCTCTTCTGGCTGGCCCCTCTGGCTTGTAGAGGCTCTTCCGGCTGGCCCCTCTGGCTTGTAGAGGATCTTCCGGCTGGCCCCTCTGGCTTGTAGAGGCTCTTCTGGCTGGCCCCTCTGGCTTGTAGAGGCTCTTCTGCCTGGCCCATCGGGCTTGTAGAGGCTCTTCCGGCTGGCCCCTCTGGCTTGTAGGATCTTCTGGCTGGCCCCTCTGGCTTGTAGAGGCTCTTCTGGCTGGCCCCTCTGGCTTGTAGAGGATCTTCCGGCTGGCCCCTCTGGCTTGTAGAGGATCTTCCGGCTGGCCCCTCTGGCTTGTAGAGGCTCTTCTGGCTGGCCCCTCGGGCTTGTAGAGGATCTTCTGGCTGGCCCCTCTGGCTTCTAGAGGCCTAAGGCCTTTCTGGCTGGCTGGCCCCTCTGGCTTGTAGAGGCTCTTCTGGCTGGCTGGCAAATGGCCTGTCTCTCCCTCATAGTCCATATCTGACCCATCGCTATGACAATCACTGAGAACAGCATCTTTCTCGTTTTCGAGGGATAACTGCAATGTTATGTGTCTTGTCTGGGCATCACCTTGATCCAACATGTCAAGAATTCAAAGTTTAACTAAAAGAAAGAACTGAGTAGAAATGTAGGTAGAACAAGAAGTATCTACTACATAGTACCTACTAGGGCTGACCTTCGATATTCTTTTTGGAATTCGAAGCTTCGGGGCCGAGATTCGATTTTAATTCGAAGCTTCGTTTTTTTTTTTTTTTTTTTATAAACTTTTTTTTTAATGTTGTGGGACTTGTACATCACTTTGTTCAACTTTGTCAGTGCTGTAAAGTTGAAACCTTTTTAATTCTTAGACAAACTAAACACTTTGCTTCCATGAAATATTGTAAGCAGTCATTTGAGGCTTTATAAAAGCAGCACAATGAACACAAATCTGTCAGTGCCGAGTCCGACCTCATCTTAAATAACAAACGGCATTGCTTGTTGTAATTAACAAAGAGGCAGAGTTGATTTAGCATATAGCCTATATATATTTTTTACATTATCGAATTTTATTTTCATGTTCGAATCCCATGCCCATCGAACGAAGCTTCGAAGTACTTAAGACAGCCCTAGTACCTACTACCTACTGTAGATGCACTGCGTCACTCTTGTTACCGTCAATGTGTTTACTCACTATATGACGACCCTGAACAAAGTTGAGTAAAAATGCATTTATTGCTACTAGACACCTTAAACATCATGTGCGCCAGATAACTTTGTTCTATCTTTATGTTAACATACTCGTCTAACCTATGACTCATATTTCATTGAGACCCGTTTATTGTTTCAACATTAGCTGGAAATGCATTGGTACATCATTCAGTAACATTTCTAGTGCCATATAACTTGAATGTGTTTTTAATATTTTATTTGATATGGTCACTATTGTGGCCGATTGGGATTCAATATGTTCGATATCAAGTTGCTTCCATTGCTAAGTCCCACCTTCTGCTTCATTTGGAATACTCAACACAAAAAGAATGCGCTCTGATATGTAGTTCTGTGTGTATTGGGCTTGGTCCCTGACATGGCCTCCATCTTCTTCTACCCCCAGGCCTGACAGCATAGGTATGAACTTGACCAACACGTTCCTGGTGTTCACGGAGGATGACATCGGGGACCTGCTGAAGATCCAGCTGAGCTGGGAGGGCGCGGCCGACTCCTGGAGCTCCTTCTGGAAGAACATCAAGAAGTCTGTCTGGTCCTGGAACTCCTCGCCCACCAAGCCGGTGTTGGAGGTGCGGCGGATCCGCGTCAAAGCTGGAGAAACGCAGAAGAAGTAAGTGTGGGAAGAGCCCGTCTGTCAGTGTTGTAGTCAAGTCACTAAGTCTAGAGTCCCCAGTGTTCGAGTCCGAGTCACCAAAGAAGAGTCAGAGTCAAGTCCCCATTACCCTAGTCTGAGTCCGAGTCCAAGTCATCAAGGTTGTGTCCACTCCACTCTGGCAGTCAAAGAGCTGACATACAAATACAAAAAAAAATGTCTACATTAAACATGAATGACACAGCGGTCACCATTTCAAAGGGAGTTTATTTACTTTGTGACACAATGGCCAAACAAATGCACTAGCCATCAATATCTTATGCCAAATTATTAGGGCCTATTACAAATATATTTTTTAAATAAATAACTATTTATTAATTAACAAGTCTGAGTCTGCACCTTCTGAGTCCCAATGCAGTCAATGCTCGAGTCCGAGTCATCAGCACTCAAGTCCAAGTCAAGTCACGAGTCCTGAAAATCAGTCCAGGGCCCTCATTCATCAATGTGTTCTACGCACAGATCTGTGCTTACCCTGTGCGTACGATCATTTCTAAGCAAAGAGTGGGATTCATCAATTTCAACTTGAACTTGACTTCGTGCTTACATCTACGCACAGTTCAGACCTGGCGTACCTAGCGCCCAGTGGTAGAATATATTATTACAACAAGGAAATGAGCTTCTGTGCATAATAACACTGGCACGTTCTGTACGAACCGTAGTTCATTATAGTTCATTGTAAAATAGCAACAGTAGTGTAATTATGGTCAAAACCCTATAAATAGCATTTGGAATAATAGATCTTTCTCTCAGAATGAATGCAGCATGGTTTATATAGCGTTATCGGAATATACGGGGTGTAGGCTACTGACTGACTGCGCTCCGCGTAGCTTGATTGATTGATTGATTGAAAAGTTTATTAACAGATTGCAGAATGGGTACAGTACAGCTCAGTACATACAATTGTTAATTGGGGATGCAGACCAACTTTCGTCTTGTTTACATCAGGGTCCCCCATTTTCAATTCATCATAAATCATAAAGCTCAACTCGTTATTATTCTGCGCAGACCGCAGAAACACGGGAACGCTTTGATTATATTTAAAAGGCTTTACGTTAAACGAAACAAGTGGAACTTCGAAGCTGTAAGCAGAATACAAGTCATATGAATATAGTGTTCTTCCCCCTTTTTACTGTATAAGAAAGAATAGAAAACGCATTGCAATGACACTATAGTGGACAGACTATGTATATGATGGGATTCAAGTTCGCGTTTTTGTTGCTCATAGGCATGCTGTCAGAGTATGATATCTTAATCAAACATTCTAGAACATTTGTCGTCACAGATCATGTCCTAATAGAACATAGGCTATGGCATGGATCGTGATATTGTGTGGACTGTTATTATTACTGTACACCGGTACCACCCATTGTGACAACAGCCTTGTGAGTCCCGCACACAAACATGATGGAATTCAAGTTCATGTATTGAAAGGCAGGCTATCATACATGCAGTGAGATTCATTGTTCTTGTATATGCTCTCCTATTATATTGTTTATATAGGCTACCCAATACTGACATCAAAATAGATTGTAGTATGCCTCTAGAAATCATATGCAGCAGGTAGAAAATTGACGGGAGATCCATCGCGATTTGGAATAAAATTGAGGAGAACTTTAATCCCTGGGGTATTAATCAAACAACACGGGGAAAAGGCAGTCATATTCCAGCGCGGTCTTTATTAGCCGACAACAAAATAGATGCATCTAAAAATCATATAGCCAATCGAACACAACTAATAAAGGCATTCATATTACAGCACGGTTATAATGACACACAACCAACGCCAAACAGTGGTCAACGAACGGTCTTTATTAGTATTTTGAGCTGTCCAGGCAGAATTGCAGCAATGGTCTTAGGGAGCCGTTGATATCTGACATCACCGTTTACGAGTCCGCCTTTTATTTATCCCACAATACGCGATAGTGTCTTCTTGGTTCGACAGCAGTGAACAATCTTCGTGGAGTTTCTTAGGGTTCCGCTCGGGTCCGTCCATTATTTCACATCCCATGGGGGGTGTTTCCTCATTTTCATGACCATATATGGATAATAAACAAAGTGGTATTCATCAACACGGAGGACCATAGAGCCTGCGTACGCACGTGTGATGAATGCCGACTTCCCTGTGCGTACGCTAGTTCTACATTCCGTGCTTACGTGTGGAAGTAGGTCAAGTTCTACGTCCACATTGATGAATGAGGGCCCAGGACTCTTGACTCAAGTCCTACAACACTGCTGTCTGATTGAACACACAGTTTAATGTCCAATCTTAAACTTTTAAGTACCAATCCAATCCACTGCTCTTATACCGATATATACTTTATTTTAACCTGGTATCGGACCGATATCCGATACCTGTAACCGTGCATCCCTAGTTGGATTATCAGGATATTGCTCTCACACTTTTTTTGTTTTGTTGAGACTATCGTTTGTTTTGTTTTATAGGTTCACCTTCTGCGCCGAAGACCCTGCAAAGACAGAGATTTCACCGGGGGAAGCCATAACATATGTGAAATGTCGCGATGGCTGGGAAATTAAACCAAGCAAAAGGTAAATGTTGTGACCTGTCATTTGTCTAGTAATCCACTTGAGTGATATGTGATGGCAGTGAACAGTTATGGTTAACACGAAACAACACTGTTTGCAGTTTCTATGAAAAAGATTAGCAAATTTAACAAACACATTCGTTTTTTTTACAGACTGCATATGTAAGGATTTAGCACTTCCAGACAAGCGACACATCGTCACCACGGGGACCCTAGGCGGGATGTAGAGAAGGACCGCCTTCTCTTGATTTTAGCACTTTTGATAGGAGGACTGATTGGCACACAGCGGGATGGGGCTTAACGAGGGCCCCCCCCCCCCCTCCGGAACCCGGATTGGTTCAATTGGTCCCCGGTCACACCGACTCTGGGCTCTGTCCATTGGGACAGATGGAAGATAGGCACGTGGCCCAGCTGTGGAGTTGGACTGAAGCGTGTTAGGATCGCGTGAGGATTCGCAAGACGTTCCCTTGTTGCGGACTAGTTTGACTCAGACTAGTGAAGTAGTGTAATACACGTCTGTGTCATTGGAACGTAGTCGCTTTACTGTAAATGTTGTTCTTTTTCTCTTTTATTTATAAAGAATTGAAGCACTGCAAGACCAAGCTTATTTATCGACCCGAAGCACCCAATACTGAAGCACATATTGAACACATTTCCCTTTGCTGCAGTATTCATTGATGTGTGTGTATCTCTGATTTGTGTGTTCTCATGTGTGAGATTGTGTGTGTGTGTATATATGCGTGTGTGTGTGACCAAGAAGTGTGCCTTTCTGCTGAGTGAGATTATTGTGATACACTGTATAACAGAAGGAGATGACTGAGCTAATTGCACATGATCTTTCACAGTTTCTGTGCAAAGTGTTGTTGTTATTACTGTATGTGCCATATTTTGTGGGTGTGTTCTGTACATAATGTAAATAACATTTTGGAAAAATAAAATTCACTTATTTGTAATAACATTAGCTTGATGAGCATTATTTTCCTAAAGGGATAGTTGTCATTTTTGGAACCCTATACCTGTTTCTTACATGCCAATGATGTTGATCAGTAGAGTCCTTTCTCAGCACAATCCATTCCGTTCCTCATACCAGCTGCGGAGAGTTG
Source organism: Notolepis coatsorum (assembly GCF_963971535.1). NCBI lineage: Eukaryota > Metazoa > Chordata > Actinopteri > Aulopiformes > Paralepididae > Notolepis > Notolepis coatsorum. The sequence goes on along the minus strand of NC_140165.1, from coordinate 159,587,709 downwards.
GCCACAAACTAGGGATGCTCCGATATTGATATCGGATATCGGCCACGATATCGCTAAAATAGCTGGATCGGGTATCGGTAAAAAAAATATATATATATCGGATACATTTGTTTGTTTTTTATATATAGAAATAACGAGTACATTTATCTGTTAATTTGTTACATTTGGTTTCACTAAGTTAGCAAAGTAATGTTTTAAGTCAAGCCTGATGTTGCCTTGCACAAAATAATGATCCCAGTCTCTTCCACACAGTGAGGCATACAGTTTATTAATTGAACAATCTGTATTTTCATTTAGCTGACTTTTATCCAAAGCGACTTACAAGTTCTGTATGACAAGTCATCAGGAAGGGTACAACTCTATCACCTGAGTAACAATGTTCATCAAAGTGTTTAGTGCTACAGTGTAGGTTAGGATATTAGGACAAGTGCATGACAGTAAGGTTGGTTATGGGTATCGGATCTGTACTCTTATCGGCTGATACCCAAAGCCAGGTATCTGTATCGGGACTGAAAAAGTCGGATCCGTGCATCCCTACCACAAACCAATGCAAAGTCAATGGGGTCAAGCTGCTGCCTGTCTAAGCTGACTGAGGCTTGGTGAGATTTACTCTGCGTGCGCTGTGCAGTACATTTCCGTGAGCCTCATTCTGCTTGGACAGACGGGAGCTTGTTTGGTTTGTGGCCAACTATCCAGAGCTACTGTAGTATGAGAAACCGCTAGGGATGTTCTGAGAAAGGACTACTGATAAACATCATCTACTGATCAACATTATCTACCGATAACGCAACCAGAGAAGGGAATGACTTATTAAAACATTTGGTAAAGAGTGGCCATAGCAATAGGCAATTCAACAATAAACACAAGAAATGCAATTCCAGTAATTGAATAATGGGAGGCGGGTTGGAGGTGATGTTCTTTGGTATAAAGAAAGATTGTGATGGATCCAGGGCCGCCTGCCCATTAGGCAGATCAGACTTTGTGCTCAGGGCCCCCAGCCAACCAGATTCTTATTTTTCTTTTATTTGTATGACTGACTAATTAGTAGTGGAATTATTTAGCAAGGCCCTCTTGGAGAACCCCTCGAAACGTCAGTCATCGTGTCGAACGTAATTTCAACCCGAACATGTCAAAATGGCAGTTACCCCTCTGGTGTGGAGATCTGATTGGAGGTAAACCAGACGGGCCCCTAAAAGTAGGACTGGTCTGGATCACTGAATTCTCAAACATTCCACTCTTTTCATGGAACATTTCCGTCCCTGTTTGTACATGAGGCAGCATGTACCACTCATTTTCTTTGCCTTTGCCCGTAAGTGCCTTCTAAATGTCATGACTGACATCGTGAAATTCAAAACGGTGATCACAAGTGTTTTGTTTGTCTAAGATTTAAAAAGGTTTACACTTTACAGCACTGACAAAGTTGAACAAAGTGCTGTACAAGTCCCACAAAAAAATAAATAATAATAATATTTGAATTTTTTAGTCTCGAAGCTTCGAATTAAAATCCAATCTCTGCTTCGAATTCCAAAAAAATATTCATATGTTGATGTCTGCAAGGCTAGCATTCAGGGAGTATTTTATATGGATCTGTACGCAACTGTAGTTGGTGTTTTTTTACAGTGGTGTTTTGTACTGTAGTTTTAACAAAGCTGTTTTTTTTTTTTATAGTGGTGAGTGTCTTATGTATTGTGACTGTACTGTATGTTTGTCTTTTAACCACTGCACAAATGAAGTTCCGAAAGGAAAATAAAGTCATTTGAAGTTGAAACCAAACTTCAACAATTGCTGTTTGTGACCAAGTCAAACTATTTCACCATAATAGTGGAAAGTGGACAGGCACATAGACGTCCACTTGGGTTACACCTGGTCTGGGGGTAAATGTAACAATCACATGTTCATTATTATCTTGATGCTATGCACATTCTGGGAAGGGAGGGGGTTTCTCATCAACAGTTTCTCATCAACAGTCAATCTATACCCTGTAGTGATTGTACATAATTCACACATTCAAGTTGTTGGGAACTTTGGTCCCCCCCGAACGATATACCCGGTGGCACTTACTTCCACCGGCATTCATTCTAGCTATCGAGTAATGTACTGTAGCTTGTGGTTGTGCTGATGAATATTAAAGGAGTTACATTCAGCTTTGCAACACCGCCTCCGACTCCCGTCTCTCAGCACCACACTGGTGACCCCGATGTTAGTCTCGAAGAAGTTTCCGAGACCTCGACCAACATGGCAAACAACAGCGTTTTTCTCAGACTGACAGAATTTTGGGAGCAGTCGGCAGCAGCATGGTTTGCCCAAACGGAGGCGCAATTCGCCCTGCGTGGAATTGTTGATGACGCCACAAAATATTTCCACGTAGTCTCGAGCCTTAACAGCACTACAGCGGCGAGGACGGTAGGGTTCATTACAGCTTCACCTGCCCAATATAAATATGAGGCGTTTAAGATGCACCTTCTCAGAATTTTCGAGCTGTCGCAGTCAGAGCGGGCCCAACGCTTGTTAGCTATACGAGGCTTGGGGGACAGCAAGCCTTCGGAGCACATGGAAATGATGCTAAACCTACTGGGCGCCGAACAGCCTAATTTCTTGTTTATAGAGCTGTTCCTCACGCACATGCCGCCACAGGTGCAGACGGCACTCGCCAATACAGCGAATACTGATCCCTGTGCTTTGGCAGAGGAGGCGGACCGCTTCTACCTAGCCACTCGACACTTAGCCCCGGAGGTGCTAGCCCCGACATGAGCGCACACGCCCAGAGGGGGAGAGGCGCCACTGCCGTGGCCGATGGCAATAATGACACAGGCCTGCGTTATTACCATGCGCGTTTCGGCGCGAGAGCGAATTGCACTTTTGCACTTTGCACTTTTGTCAGAGCGGGAAACGCCAACACCTGTGCCCAGTAGCGGCCGTGAGTGCAGGTACGTCAAACAGGCTACTGTTTATTAACACTTTGAGTGCCGGCCACGAGAAATGTCGTTAGTTTATGGCATGCGTTGAGTGCCAACCGACGAGAAATCTCATTTTTAATCGTTATTTTTTTTATTATCGATTTCCATTCATTTTTCATCAATCTAGCCTCACGTTAACAGTGGGGATCTGTCTGAGCTCAAACAGGGAAAATACCGCCCCCTATCGTCTCTCCGGATGGTATTGCACCCCATTGGACTGAATGAAATGGATGGGAAAAAAAGAGTCCGGATTCCACATTTTACTTGTCAGGCATGTAATCCGAGCCGATCCCATTCATTGCCCACCACCAGAACAGCGTGGAATATGTTTTTCAACCACCCAGCATTGGATCAATAAACGCGATCGATATTTGGAATGGCGATCAGGAATTGGAATAATCTTTTTGGAGAACATCTGATCTGAGGTAAGGAATCTATTTGACCAGTCTTGGGATAATCAGAGCTGTTTTCACCTATATATCAACGTGCCCCATATGTGTGTGTGGCTGTGAGTGTGTGTGTGCTGATCAGGAAATAAGATAATCGATTTTCAGCCCGCTTCTATAGCGTGCATAAGTATACATATACTATCGATAATCTAGCTTTATTTGAAAACGATTCATAAATAGGCAGAAAAATTACAACGTGTTTTGTGTATTACAGTAAAGCGCGATTCCTGCAGCATAATATTTTTTTCTGAAAGTTTCAAAAAACGAGTGTTTTTCTAAATGGTATAAAACGGAAATGAACCAATTAAAAAACAGTCCGTTTCGACAATGTTGACTGGAAACAAGTCATTGATAAGCGACGGGCGTATTAGACACATAGCCATAATTTGATATAGTTTATGCGTTCGCAAATATGATCGCCCTCCATTGACTACAGTGTTGGCACTCAAGCGCCTATTTCTGGCACCCCCTGCTGGCACGGAAAGTGTTAAGGACACACTCTCCGGTCGAAAATGTCTCTGCGACACCGGAGCACAGAGGAGCGTCCTACCTGTGACGGTGATGTCTGTCCATGTCCAAAATCAGGGACCATGATGGAAATAAGTGCTTGCACTTTCTCATGTTTTTATCCCTTGGATGCTGTCTTTTACTCCACAATAAAAATCAATCAATCAATCAAACCGCCGGCGGGGACTGAGGTCCGCGACTGACGACCGCCAACGGTAACCCTATCCGCACCTACGGTACGAGGACCGTGGAACTGTGTCTTGGGGGCCAGCGGTTCACGTGGGACTTCGTCACGGCCGATATTTCGTTCCCACTACTATGGGCGGATTTCCTTTGTGCACACAGGCTCCTCGTGGACGTTAGACACGGCCGCCTAGTAGACGCCCAGACATATGCTTCATTGACATGCATGCGCGATGAAGTGGTATACAGCGGGCTAGCCAGCTCGCTTGCAGAAGGTGACGTGTACCAACGCCTACTACGGGAGTTTCCCAGCTTAACACAGCCTACATTCTCTGCCACGACCACTAAACACGGGGTCGAGCATCACATCGAGACTGAAGGAGCTCCCGTGTACGCTAGGGCCCGCCGGCTTAAACCTGACATACTAGCAGTCGCTAGGTCAGAGTTCGCCAACATGGAGAGGTTGGGGATTATCCGATGCTCGGACAGTCCCTGGGCCTCGCCGCTGCACATCGTTCCTAAGGCTGACGTCGGATGGAGACCATGCAGCGACTACAGACGCCTCAATGACGCTACTACACCAGACCGCTACCCAGTCCCCCACATCCAGGACTTCTCAGTGCACCTGGTGGGTAAGCTGGTCTTTTCAAAGGTGGACCTGGTACGTGGTTACCACCATGTGCCGGTACACCCCTCGGACGTCCCGAAGACAGCGGTGGTCACACCCTTCGGACTATTCGAATTCCTGTGGATGCCGTTCGGGCTTAAGAACGCGTCACAGTCTTTTCAGAGGCTAATGGACTCGACACTCAATGACATGCCGTTTATTTTTGTTTACCAGGACGACATCCTCGTTGCCAGCTCCTCGCCCGAGGAGCACCTGGCGCACCTCCGGTGCCTCTTTACAAGGCTTGGCTAACACGGCATAATCATCAACCCGGCTAAGTGCCAGTTTGGGTTGACCTCCATACACTTCCTCGGACACCTCATTGACAGGAGGGGGAAGCCGTTTTCGCTTTCCCCCGACGGACCGAGCACTCAGGGAATTCCTCGGGGTGGTGACGTTTTATCACCGGTTCATCCCCCGGGCAGCCCACATCATGCGGCCACTTTACGAGGCTCTGAAGGACAAGTCCCCCAACCAGCCTGTCGACTGGATGGCCGAGAGGACGACCGCCTTCGCGACCACAGCCGTTTCGTGTCGTGGAGGGCGAGAGCACTTACGCCGCTCCTCCCTCCCCGCCCCCGGATTTCCGCACGCGCCGAGGCCGGGCAGTTGTTCCCCCCCCGCCGGGTGGATTTTAACTATGGGTGAATTCTGGGGGGGCTTGTGTAGTGATTGTACCTACATTTACATTTTACATTTAGTCATTTAGCTGACGCTTTTATCCAAATCGACTTACAAGTTCTGTACGACAAGTCATCAGGAAGGGTACAACTCTATCAGCTGAGTAACAATGTTCATCAAAGTGTTGTGTGTTACAGTGTAGGTTAGTTTATTAGGACATGTGCATGACGGTAAGGTTAGTTAGGGTTAGGTATTTTATAAAAACGTTTATAAAATCTTTTTAATTTCAGATAATAGTTGAAGAAGTGCGTCTTTAGTCGACGGCGAAAGATTGGACGGGTTTCGGCTGTCCTAACTGGGGTGGGTAGTTCATTCCACCATTGTGGGGCAAGGACTGAGAATAGGCGACTTCTCTTTGATGACCCTCCCGGAGCTTGGATAGGAGTAGGTCTGAGGCGGCCAGAAGATGCAGAGCGTAGGGGTCTTGAGGGTGTGTAGTTAGAGACCATTGACCGGAAGTAGGCGGGAGCGGTTCCCTTTGCCGCACGGTATGCTAGGTCGAGGGCCTTGAAGCGGATTTGTGCAACAATGGGGAGCCAGTGCAGGTCCCTAAGAAGTGGGGTGACATGGGCCGACTTCGGTAGGTTTGAGATCAGGCAGGCCGCTGCGTTCTGAATGAGTTGAAGAGGCTTGGTGGCAGTGGCCGGGAGGCCAGCGAGCAGTGCGTTGCAGTAGTCGAGGCGGGAGATGACTGTTGATTGGACGAGGAGTTGGGTGGCTTCTTTTGTCAGGAAGGGGCGGATCCTTCTGACGTTGCTCAGGAGGAATCTGCAGGTTCTGGTTGTCGCTGCGATGTGAGCAGAGAAGTTCAACTGGTCGTCGAGGACAACACCAAGGTTCTTGACGGTCGGGGACGTGGTCACAGCTGCATTCTCGACTGTGATGGAAAGGTCGGTCAGGGGGGAGGATTTGGCCGGCAGGTGGAGCAGTTCTGTTTAGCTTAGGTTCAGTTTGAGGTGGTTGGTCGTCATCCAGGCGGAGATGTCAGACAGACAGGCCGAGATCCGCTCAGAGACGTGGATATCTGAGGGAGGGAAGGAGAGGAAGAGTTGAGTATCATCGGCATAGCAATGATACGAGAAGCCATGAGACGTGATAATGTTACCCAGTGATTTAGTGTAGAGGGAGAAGAGAAGGGGACCGAGCCCTGGGGAACACCTGTCCGCATAATTCACACAGAACTGTTGTTGGGAACTTTGGTTCCCCCCGAACGATATACCCGGTGGCACTTACTTCCACCGGCATTCATTCTAGCTATCGAGCTGATGAATATTAAAGGAGTTACATTCAGCTTTGCAACACCGCCTCCGACTCCCGTCTCTCAGCACCACAACCCACACTTAACATCCGTCCTCATTCCGTCTCCTGAAACAATGCATGTTTTCTTTTATTCTTTTTTATCTTGATACATTCCAGGAAGTCTATTTTAATAATGATATTTGAAGCCTTAAAATCCTGCTGGTTGATAAGCTCTGTGGAGATACCAATTTGGACAAATATTTTAATTCATTCTATTCAAAAGTCAAAACGAATACTCAAATTGATGATCCATATGAAAAAGAGTGGATTTGATGTAGTCTATTGCCCATTATTATTAAATGCTCACCTTTTCCAGATGAAACTCCAGCAAACGAGAAACTCCAAAACACAAAGGAATTTGTACTGATGCTATAATGTCTTACTTTTTTAATGGCATCAATCTTAAAAGATAATTCCTCTTATTTGAATCCTCCATTTTTCTCATTTCTGGCATCACACAGATGGCAGATCAAACACACCAACATTATGGGAAATGTGCTTAGTCTTCTCCAGAGTCAGACAAGAAGATAGATACTAATTTCCTCTCTGTGCGCTGAGTAGAAAGCTATCCTACAGTAGCATAGCATAAATTAATGGAAGCGGATACGAATGAGCTCGCATAGCTGTTGGCCAAAAACACCACTCCCATCATTTTAAGCTAGGTTAGCTAATCCGTATCTGCTTCCATTCTTTTGTGCTAAACTAGGCTAGCTTGCAGCTGGATAGCTTCCTACTTAATGCACTGCTCCAGATTTTGTCCCAGTATTTCAAAGCAATTCAGGATAGGATCACCCTGATCCAGATTCAGACTTTTCAAGATGACTAGATCCTGAATATCAGTGCTTTAATCCTACCGATCTCCATCTAGTGGATATGAAAAAGAATACAAGGGTGACAAGAGACCACATTGCAAAGACATCTATAATGTCTAATTGTATTTAGAAATACATAAAGGACATACAATCATAATGGAATTGTAATTAAAAAAAAATACTCCCATGAAGGCATTTCTTTTTAATTATTTCAGTTAACAAACTTTGCCATCTTATTTATATTTAAACATATATATATATATATTTTTTTTAATCAAATTTTGTAATCTTAAACTTTCTTTCAATAACAAAAACAACATCGACATCAACACGGCCCACAGCTCAATGTCCCACCCAACTATAGAGATCTCCAAATAAATAACACCCAGCAATGT
>NC_140165.1:159437259-159574759 GCF_963971535.1 Notolepis coatsorum | reverse complement strand
TTATTATTATTATTATTATTATTATTATTATTATTATTATTATTATTATTATTATTATTATTATTATTATTATTATTATTATTATTATTATTATATTATTTTTATGTGCTCTTAATTGTTCTGATTGTCTGATGTTTCTGTATTTATTAACGCACTTTGACACTTGTGAATGTAACACCTCGACGACACTGTAAATGTATTCAACCACTCAGTGTATTTATCAAGTATAAATAAAGATTGAATGAATGAATGAACAAGGTTATATTTGGAGGTCCTGCAAGCAATACCTGTGTTATTGCTTCCAGATAGGTTGGCACAGTTGGTCACCGGGCGGCTCTAAATTGTTGTTGGATTGCGCAGTACCACATGCCTCCCAGATTAAGGTTCATACACACAATGCCACATATTAGGAAACGTTGGCTAATAACACAGTAGCTGGTGCCCTCTGGGTCAGCAATGGAGAATTCACAGGAAGAGAGTCCAAGCACCTCACGTCACAAACACCTCACATCACAAACACCTCACGTCACAAACACCTCACATCACAAACACCTCACATCACAAACACCTCACGTCACAAACACCTCACATCACAAACACCTCACATCACAAACACCTCACATCACAAACACCTCACATCACAAACACCTCACATCACAAACACCTCACATCACAAACACCTCACGTCACAAACACCTCACATCACAAACACCTCACATCACAAACACCTCACATCACAAACACCTCACATCACAAACACCTCACATCACAAACACTTCACATCACAAACACCTCACATCACAAACACCTCACATCACAAGCACCTCACATCACAAACACCTCACGTCACAAACACCTCACATCACAAACACCTCACATCACAAACACCTCACGTCACAAACACCTCACATCACAAACACCTCACGTCACAAACACCTCACATCACAAACACCTGACATCACAAACACCTCACATCACAAACACCTCACGTCACAAACACCTCACATCACAAACACCTCACATCACAAACACCTCACATCACAGCAACTAACAATGCAAGTCCTCCAACATGCACCCCCCCTTGGCAAGCCTCACCAATCACATTAATAACTCCAGGACAGCTTTGGTGACATCACAATGTGGTCACAGCCCGGCTGACCGCTGAGGCCAGTGTGCTTTCAACTTACACCCATGTGATCCCAAGGAAAACTGAGGTTTGGGGGAGGTCATACCAAACATACCAACCAATAGAAATCTGGCAGGGGTTGAAAGTGTGGGAGTCACATGCTTCTCTGTGTTTCCAAGTAAGACATGTTCCAGATTTTATAGGAAGGCAAATGGATGAGGGGGGGGGGGGGGACAACTTGCCCAGGAGTGTCTTGAGTGAACAAATAAAATCATGACATATTTTACCCCATAATTTCTCCCCTGAAACAACCCTTGAGGCCTGTCCATCCAGTTGAAACCAGTTCTGGTGGGAAAACCCTACACTTGCTTCACATTGCTATCACTGAGTCTGACCCATCCACTAAAAAGCATGCTATGCCATGAACTGTGATTGGGTAGATGAAATAGCCCAGTACTTGTGTACAGCAACTCTAATATGATGGAAGGAAATACATCTTGATCATTCTGATAATGTTGATAGTAATTGTTGTTGTTAATTTGAGGGTTAAATTCTGTGAAAAAAACAAGCTAGCTCAAAATAACCATTTTGACACGTGTCCTTTGTAACACTGTAACGATCACACTGTAGTGAGACATCTCTGAAAGTACAGTTCATGAAAAAAAATATCGCAAAATGTAATTTACAATCAATATTTCCAATCGAGTGTGGCCATCGATCTCTACCCACCTACATATTATATATTATTATATATATCTATTTCCGTTCTGTGGAACTAAATACAATTAGAGCAGCATTGGAAGCGGTGTGGGGTGATCTCTACTGATGGAATGTGTAAATATCTCATCTCTACTCATGTCCTACTACAGCTGAACCATTTCGCCAAGAGCTAAAGCATGGCACTCGTTATTATTTATTGACTTATCAGCCTTCCTGTGGCTTTTGCTGGTTTTCTGAGCTCAATAAATACTGCACCTCCTTCTTCTTCTTCTTCTTCTTCTTCTTCTTCTTCTTCTTCTTCTTCTTCTTCTTCTTCTTCTTCTTCTTCTTCTTCTTCTTCTTCTTCTTCTTCTTCTTCTTCTTCTTCTTCTTCTTCTTCTTCTTCTTCTTCTTCTTCTTCTTCTTCTTCTTCTACGCTAGAGGTGCCTTCTTCACAGAATGCTCCATCAAAATAAACATCACGCCATTCTCACGTGGCCCTCTTCCTTTGACCGCTGTGTTCTTAATGTACTCCGTGCTGCTTTCTTATGTAACCCTCCCCTCCTGCCAACCAGGGGAGGGGTCAAAGGAAGAGGACCATGTGCCAGAAAGTACACATCTATAAAAACCAAAACCTGACACCCTCAATTTAAATAAACCTGTCAAAAGAACATTCTCGTCATCTTTAGATCATTTTTTTTTCTTTTTTTAAACATTGTTCATCTGAAAACTAAGAACTGATTTGAACATTTGTATTTCAATCAATAGATAAAATGCTCCCTAAGTCAGTTTGGGCCTGTGATGGACCCGTGTCACTATCTCTGGCACCAGGGTTGGGTTCCGCAGCAGTGGCCTGCCTCGTCATGGGTTATGGTCTGGTATGGTGGGATCTTCCCACTCTACTAACAGATGCATTTCATAGAACAATAACTCATCTAATCTATCAGACGCGCGGGGGCCAGAGGAGAAGGGGTCAAAGCAAGGTCTTTGCCCTCGAATAAGCGCCCACAGTGCTAACCCTTCCTACTAGGGCCGGTCCACGTACAGCCTGCAGCCGGACCGCCCTCTTCCTGACTCTGCACAAGCCATCCACTTCACCCCTCCCCTCCCCCCGAGAGGGATTCCCCATGTCAGACCATATCTAGCCCCGTGGCCGCACCCCCAAGGGTCAGCGCAGGCCATGCCCCTCTATGAGAAGCACAACTGGAGAGAGAGGTGAGCCAATTGTGGAAGAGCATGCCCATCCGCTCGACCCAATCAAGGGAGGAGTTGATGTATGTTCTACTGAATGTGATACATCAGCATGTGTTCTCATCATTTCCATCTGGCGTTTCCCAGAGATGGGAAGGTGACCCTTCCTTGGAACATCAACATATTCTTTTGTGTGAGTGATATCGTCACAATACAACTAACGGATGATCTTGCTCATGTACGTGGTGTGATTGAAGGGTTCATATAGAGACAGAGCGCAACAAGTCATACCACGCCCTCCGGAGGGGAAACAATCGATGCAGTAATATGCAACCATGGAACCTAACAAAATGCCTGTAGCTAGTTAAAAACATGAAATATCAGTATGTCAAAGCATTATTGTAGCACTCTGTGTCTACCAGAGAGCAAGATACTGTCAATATATTCAGGTTAGACACCACAGGACGGAGGAAAAGTAGTGTTTATGGCAGAAATAGTCTAGAACTAAAATGAAGATGGGGCAAGTTAGCTAATGTTAGCTATGTGTTAGCAAGCTAGTTCTAACACTATCTTGTTCTAGCACTAAGACATTTGCAAACATAATACTGTAGGCTATATAGCTTTCTGATTTATTTTGTAATGCTTACCATGACTTGGCGAAGGCTATGAGTGTCAGGGTCCCATATAGTTTTCCCACTTCTGCAGCTGACGCCTCACATCTTATTGCCTATATCCACTTTTCTCTTCCTAAAGGCTCACTTCTTTGGTTCAGAAACTTGTGAAAACTTAATTCTGGGTTCTGTACCCTGTTGGTAGTGCATCCCACCGCACAGTATATTTTTGATATTTTTCTAACATTGGATGGACGTTGCTATAGTTGGACGTTGCTAGCTGATCGAAATTACAAGGAGGCACTGTCCCGCAATATTATACTCATACAATATTATACTCATACTGACTCTCCTGTGAGGTCATGTGTGTCAGTATGTACTGTACAGTGAACTACTATAAGCACCAATGTCACCAAGCCATATTCCTGTACGTTTATTGTACTTTGCCAATAAAGTGTTTAGAATTATATTCAAATATGTACAGAAATAAAGCAAGGGCCTTGGTGTTTTGCAGGATGTGCTTCCCTTAACAAAAGGGAAAGATGTCCTGGGTAGCACAGACAGGAAGACGGCACTGTCCCGCTGTGGTTCTGGTTGAAACCCTCTGGATGCTCTAGCCCTGCCCTACTCTCTCCCTCTTCCCCATCTGATAGCCCTCAGCCCTGTAAACACAATCTATGTGTCACACTGGGCTTTGTTCAAAAAGTGGTGCAAGAAATGAATGCCAAGTAAACCGTATCCTCACTTTCCCTGTTGGACAACAGCCTAGTGTTGTAGGACTTGAGTCCAGGGTTTTCAGGACTCGTGACTTGACTTGGACTTGAGCACTGATGACTCGGACTTGGACTTGGACTTGAGCATAGTTGACAGCATTCGGACATGGAAGGTGCAGACGAGGACTCAGACTTGTTAATGGATAAATACAGTTATACTATATATATGTTTTTTTGTAATAGGCCCTAATCATTTGGCATAAGATATTGATGGCTAGTGCATTTGTTTGGCTATTGTGTCACAAAGTAAATAAATGGTGGGTCATTTATGTTTAATGTAGACTTTTTTTTTTGTATGTCAGCTCTTTGACTGCCAGAGTGGACTCAACCTTGATGACTTGGACTTTGACTCGGACTAGGGTAATGGGGACTCGACTCGGACTCAACTCGGGCTCTTCTTTGGTGACTCGGATTGAACACTGGGGACTCGAGACTCGACTCAGACTCAAGATTTAGTGACTTGACTAAAACACTGCAACAGCCACTCACATTCAACCATCGTGTCATGAGAATTAATCACTCTTTAACCACCCATTGGTGGTTTTACAACGTCTAACTCAAAGCTGAAGCACGCTGAATCTGTGGTGGCTGGAGATATATGGTTATATATATAACACCAGGAGCTTTGAAGCTGTGTACTACTGTAACTCATATAAGAGTATACTGTATACAGTACATAGTGGCTCAGGAACCTAGCTGTTGAACCAGACACTGAACCCCTAACTGCTCCTGATGAGCAGGTGTGGCACCTTGCATGGTTGCCTCTATTGTTGGCATGAGTATGTGTCCGAAAATGGGAGAATTTGAGATGTGAACTGTAAAGCGCTTTGGATAAAAGCATTACATCCATCGGTTTTCCGAATGTGAATGGGACTTACTTTTAGACACAGTATGGGATACAGTGTATGTAGTTGACTTCTGGGTGTCATTTGGTACGGTCCCAGGGGGTTCAAAGAAAATATAAATCAGAAAAATAGTAATACAGATAGGTGCAATTTCCGTGTCCGAAAACAAGTCGATGAAATTGATGAAGACTGTTTGGTGTGGCACATGACACAGTGCAGCACATTCATTTTGTTTATCTAACCGCACATATCTTAAAACAGCCAGCCCCCTTTGTAAACTACACGTGAACGATTGAACAGACACCCGGGACCTTCTCTTTCATTCTCTTGTCTGTCCGTCACGTTTAACGGCGGCTGCGACGTGGCTCAGCAGGTTTGGGCTGAGTTTCAGGGGGTTTGCGGTGAGTTTCAGCAGGTTTGGGCTGAGTTTCAGGGGGTTTGGGCTGAGTTTCAGGGGGTTTGGGCTGAGTTTCAGCAGGTTTGGGCTGAGTTTCAGCAGGTTTGGGCTGAGTTTCAGCAGGTTTGGGCTGAGTTTCAGCAGGTTTGGGCTGAGTTTCAGGGGGTTTGGGCTGAGTTTCAGCAGGTTTGGGCTGAGTTTCAGCAGGTTTGGGCTGAGTTTCAGCAGGTTTGGGCTGAGTTTCAGGGGGTTTGGGCTGAGTTTCAGGGGGTTTGGGCTGAGTTTCAGCAGGTTTGGGCTGAGTTTCAGCAGGTTTGGGCTGAGTTTCAGCAGGTTTGGGCTGAGTTTCAGCAGGTTTGGCCTGAGTTTCAGCAGGTTTGGCCTGAGTTTCAGCAGGTTTGGGCTGAGTTTCAGCAGGTTTGGGCTGAGTTTCAGCAGGTTTGGGCTGAGTTTCAGCAGGTTTGGCCTGAGTTTCAGCAGGTTTGGGCTGAGTTTCAGCAGGTTTGGCCTGAGTTTCAGCAGGTTTGGCCTGAGTTTCAGCAGGTTTGGGCTGAGTTTCAGGGGGTTTGGGCTGAGTTTCAGCAGGTTTGGCCTGAGTTTCAGCAGGTTTGGCCTGAGTTTCAGCAGGTTTGGCCTAAGTTTCAGCAGGTTTGGCCTGAGTTTCAGGGGGTTTGGGCTGAGTTTCAGCAGGTTTGGCCTGAGTTTCAGCAGGTTTGGGCTGAGTTTCAGCAGGTTTGGGCTGAGTTTCAGCAGGTTTGGCCTAAGTTTCAGCAGGTTTGGGCTGAGTTTCAGGGGGTTTGGGCTGAGTTTCAGCAGGTTTGGCCTGAGTTTCAGCAGGTTTGGCCTGAGTTTCAGCAGGTTTGGCCTAAGTTTCAGCAGGTTTGGCCTGAGTTTCAGGGGGTTTGGGCTGAGTTTCAGCAGGTTTGGCCTGAGTTTCAGCAGGTTTGGGCTGAGTTTCAGCAGGTTTGGGCTGAGTTTCAGCAGGTTTGGCCTAAGTTTCAGCAGGTTTGGCCTGAGTTTCAGCAGGTTTGGGCTGAGTTTCAGCAGGTTTGGCCTGAGTTTCAGCAGGTTTGGGCTGAGTTTCAGGGGGTTTGGGCTGAGTTTCAGCAGGTTTGGCCTAAGTTTCAGCAGGTTTGGCCTAAGTTTCAGCAGGTTTGGCCTGAGTTTCAGCAGGTTTGGCCTGAGTTTCAGCAGGTTTGGCCTAAGTTTCAGCAGGTTTGGCCTAAGTTTCAGCAGGTTTGGCCTAAGTTTCAGCAGGTTTGGCCTGAGTTTCAGCAGGTTTGGCCTGAGTTTCAGCAGGTTTGGCCTGAGTTTCAGCAGGTTTGGCCTGAGTTTCAGCAGGTTTGGCCTGAGTTTCAGCAGGTTTGGGCTGAGTTTCAGCAGGTTTGGCCTGAGTTTCAGCAGGTTTGGCCTAAGTTTCAGCAGGTTTGGCCTAAGTTTCAGCAGGTTTGGCCTGAGTTTCAGCAGGTTTGGGCTGAGTTTCAGCAGGTTTGGGCTGAGTTTCAGCAGGTTTGGCCTGAGTTTCAGCAGGTTTGGCCTGAGTTTCAGCAGGTTTGGCCTAAGTTTCAGCGGGTTTGGCCTAAGTTTCAGCAGGTTTGGCCTAAGTTTCAGCAGGTTTGGGCTGAGTTTCAGCAGGTTTGGCCTGAGTTTCAGCAGGTTTGGCCTGAGTTTCAGCAGGTTTGGCCTAAGTTTCAGCAGGTTTGGGCTGAGTTTCAGGGGTTTGGGCTGAGTTTCAGCAGGTTTGGGCTGAGTTTCAGCAGGTTTGGCCTGAGTTTCAGCAGGTTTGGCCTAAGTTTCAGCAGGTTTGGCCTAAGTTTCAGCAGGTTTGGGCTGAGTTTCAGGGGGTTTGGGCTGAGTTTCAGCAGGTTTGGGCTGAGTTTCAGCAGGTTTGGCCTAAGTTTCAGCAGGTTTGGGCTGAGTTTCAGCAGGTTTGGGCTGAGTTTCAGCAGGTTTGGCCTAAGTTTCAGCAGGTTTGGCCTAAGTTTCAGCAGGTTTGGCCTAAGTTTCAGCAGGTTTGGCCTAAGTTTCAGCAGGTTTGGCCTAAGTTTCAGCAGGTTTGGCCTGAGTTTCAGCAGGTTTGGCCTGAGTTTCAGCAGGTTTGGCCTGAGTTTCAGCAGGTTTGGGCTGAGTTTCAGCAGGTTTGGGCTGAGTTTCAGCAGGTTTGGGCTGAGTTTCAGCAGGTTTGGGCTGAGTTTCAGCAGGTTTGGGCTGAGTTTCAGCGGGTTTGGGCTGAGTTTCAGCGGGTGCACAGATGACTGAAGAGACCGACTCGGGCCTTGAACCAGAGGCAGATTTAGGATAGGAGATCCGGGGCTTAGCCCAGATAGGTGCCCGCGTTAGCGGGCACGGATTCTTTTTACTTCGACACCACAATTTTTTACTTATACCACCACCTTGAAAGTGTTAATATGCGTCTTTGTTTACGGTTTGATTATCACTGATACAAAGTAAAATAGTGCAATAGTGCATTGCAATAAAATAGTTATCATCGTATTTTTTCCGGAGGCCGGTAAGGAGTGCATTACAGTAGTCGAGTCGGCTTGAGATAAAGGCATGGATCTGGTTTTCAGCGTCCTTTTGCTTTATAAATGGCCGTACTTTAGCTATGTTTCTAAGGTGGAAGAATTATGTTTTTGTCAACTTGTTGATTGTGATTTAAAGCTTATGTCTGAGTCTACCATAACACCAAGACTTAACTCACTCAAATACAGTTAGCAGCTGGATAGACTAGATGGAAATTAGCTTCTGCTAAATCTGGTGCAAACATATTTTCATGTAACAATGATGAATTGTCAAAAAAAAAAAAAAATTATATATATATATTTTTAAATAGATTCAGGGCTTTTCAGAAAAAATTCGGGGCTTGAGCCCAAGTAGCCACCCCCTAGCCCCGCCCCTGCTGTCGATGTCCGATCCTTTTCACTTTTTTGCCAGAAGATAAGTGTTGGCATGGTGCTGGGAAGCACTTGGATACGGTGATTTTCACCGTCACAATCTAACCAACCAGATGATGCTCATTCTGTCCCTGAACCAGGTGTTCATTTTCCTTCAATGTATTTAAACAAAAAAACTCAAAAAGCAGTCAAACACCATAAAAGGTCTTAAAGTGACTTTTGGTTCCTACTCAGCAAACATGCTGTTTTTCAGAGGGTTCCTGTCCTGCAGCAAAGTTAAAGAAACACAGAGGGGGTTAAAGAAGAGGATATTTAAAGTGATAGATATTTGAAGTGTTAGTTATTTAAAGTGATAGATATTTAAAGTGATGATATTTAAAGTGTTAGTTATTTAAAGTGGTAGTTATTTAAAGTGATAGATATTTAAAGTGATAGATATTTAAAGTGTTAGTTATTTAAAGTGATAGATATTTAAAGTGATAGATATTTAAAATGATAGATATTTAAAGTGATAGATATTTAAAGTGGTAGATATTTAAAGTAATAGATATTTAAAATGATAGATATTTAAAGTGATAGATATTTAAAGTGATGATATTTAAAGTGTTAGTTATTTAAAGTGGTAGTTATTTAAAGTGATAGATATTTAAAGTGATAGATATTTAAAGTGATAGATATTTAAAGTGGTAGATATTTAAAGTAATAGATATTTAAAATGATAGATATTTAAAGTGATAGATATTTAAAGTGATAGATATTTAAAGTGATAGTTATATACAGTGATATAATAAAGTGATATATATTTAAAGTGATATATATTTAAAGTGATATATATTTAACGTGATAGATATTTAAAGTGATATATATTTAAAATTATAGTTATTTAGAAGAAGGGGATAGTAAATGAAGAGGAGAGAGGAGAGAAAAGGAGAAGTAATACGTTTGAACTTGTCTGGCTAGTATCGCCTCATCACACAAATCACTCCAATAGGAGGTTCTTATGCAGCTGTTTGAAGCCAACAAATTAATTACTGAATTACTGCTTAAATGTACAGGTAGGGGAATCTCATTTCAGTTAACTGTACCACTATAATACAACTATTGATTGACATGTACTTTTAATCTACTAGAAATATACCTTCAGTATACAAATTATTTAATTGGGTTCTCTTCTTACTGAGAACAACTAAAACACAGAACAGACATGGGCAAAAGGCAAAGGGCCCCTTGTGGACACAGGCTCTAATAGATTGGCCTTGGTGTCACCGAAAGGACAATGAATTTTCCACAGAACACCAACGATGGACCATTTCCTGAGAACCGAGACTCTTCTCCTTCTGAGGAAGTGACTTAATCATCAGTCATACCAGGGGTCATTCTTTATCTCAAGATAAGACCAAGCTTTTCATCCCCGACTTTGTGAAGTTTAAAGTGGAAATGAAGCAGTGCGATAAATACATATTCATAGCATCACATTAGTATTTAGATAAGCCACAGAAGAAGTCACGTTATAAAAATAAGCAGTTTCTAAGAAAAAACGATTTGTTGTGTACATTCTGAAGCATTTAGCATTATGGGCGCGGCCATTTTGTTGCTGACGTCATACCGTGGGTTGGGTGTATACACTCTGGTTAGCTGCCTATATTGAATGGGTCAGTCAGCAAATAAAATGTTGCCTACAAAACAACGGGACCGCGGTGGCTCTGTTTGTATTGCTCCTGGCTGTTCAAACTAATTTTACCATGTGAGAGAGAGGAAAGTTGGTTAATTTCCACAAACTACCAGTGAAAAAAACAGTGTTGTTGACATGTTGGCTCGGGCTGGCTGCACTCAGGCGGCGCGACCAGCCTGTTGGACAGGGAAGGAGGATCTGCAGAGAACACTTCATTGCCTCGGATTATGTTGTTGGGGTGGGATGTTTGTCCAGAAGACCACTAATCAGCTGAAGCCGGACGCGGTTCCCTCGGTCTTCGACAGACAGACCGGCGTTAGCTCTCGGGAGCGATCGCTAGCTAGTTGGCACCAGCCGGGGCCCGGCGTTAGCTCTCGCTAGCTAGTTAGCGTTAGCAACCGGAGCGTCGCGGAGCATTCAGCCTGCTGGCTACACAGCCTGCTGGCTACACAGCTTGTGTAGCCAGCAGGCTGAATGCTCCGCGACGCTGGTTGAAGTGGGTCTAGGTAGCCAGCAGGCTGAATGCTCCGCGACGCTCCGGTTGCTAACGCTAACTAGCTAGCGAGAGCTAACGCCGGGCCCCGGCTGGTGCCAACTAGCTAGCGATCGCTCCCGAGAGCTAACGCCGGTCTGTCTGTCGAAGACCGAGGGAACCGCGTCCGGCTTCAGCTGATTAGTGGTCTTCTGGACAAACATCCCACCCCAACAACATAATCCGAGGCAATGAAGTGTTCGCTGCAGATCCTCCTTCCCTGTCCAACAGGCTGGTCGCGCCGCCTGAGTGCAGCCAGCCCGAGCCAACATGTCAACAACACTGTTTTTTTCACTGGTAGTTTGTGGAAATTAACCAACTTTCCTCTCTCTCACATGGTAAAATTAGTTTGAACAGCCAGGAGCAATACAAACAGAACCACCGCGGTCCCGTTGTTTTGTAGGCAACATTTTATTTGCTGACTGACCCATTCAATATAGGCAGCTAACCAGAGTGTATACACCCAACCCCCGGCATGACGTCAGCCATGACGTCAGCAACAAAATGGCGGCGCCCATGTTGAAAACAGGGATATTATATTATATTTTTCAGACAAATAAGATAGATTTCACATTTGATTATAGAACCCTGTCTTACACAAGGTACACAACAAACAAACTAGGATCACATTGCTCACTGCTTCATCTCCACTTTAAAGAATAATTCACCAAATTACAACTTTGCCAAAACCGAAAGTGAAACTTTCAGATGGGATATAAACATTGCGAGAGCAAAGAAAATGGTGAAAATTGACTTTCCAATGGTTATATGAGGTAGGAATGTATCTTATTTGATCATTTATTTAACCTATAGAACAACAATAGAAAAGTGTCTACTTGAGTGAAATGTGAATAAACATAAACAAGTTGTTTTCAAGAATACTCAGTTGGATACTTTTAAATTACTTGTTGTAGAGATTATAATGCCGTCAAACAGCGACCCCTAGGCAAAAAAGCCCTGTTTGGTGTTGCACTTTGTTTTCATGTTTTGTTTTGGTCTGATGTGTGGGTTAGGGTTGAGTGGGGATAGAGGAGAGGTTGGTACTGCTGGCCACACCTCAGGCTCTGCTACGAGAGTTCTTCACAGTGTAATAAGTTCCTAAACTCCAACCCTCTGGGCAGAGCCAGGCAACAAGGTCCGTTCAACTTCAGCTTAATATAGTTCAAAACATTTATAACAATAAGGCCCCCAATTATCTCACAAATTATTTTCAGTGGAATAGGGACATGCATACCCATAACACCGGAGCCAGCATTGCTGACCTGTGTAGGCGGATTTAGGATTGTAGGAGATCCGGGGCTTAGCCCAGATATAGGTGCCCGCAATTTTTTTTTACTTCGACACCACAATTCTTTACTTATACCACCACCTTGAAAGTGTTAATATGCGTCTTTGTTTACGGTTTGATTATCACTGATACAAAGTAAAATAGTGCAGTGCAATAAAATAGTTAGCACTGATACAAAGTAAAATAGTGCAGTGCAATAAAATAGTTAGTAAAATAGAATAAAATAATGCAATAGTGCATTGCAATAAAATAGTTATCATCGTATTTTTTCGGGAGGCCGGTAAGGAGTGCATTACAGTAGTCGAGTCGGCTTGAGATAAAGGCATGGATCTGGTTTTCAGCGTCCTTTTGATTTATAAATGGCCGTACTTTAGCTATGTTTCTAAGGTGAAAGAATTATGTTTTTGTCAACTTGTTGATTGTGATTTAAAGCTTAGGTCTGAGTCTACCATAACACCAAGACTTAACTCACTCAAATACAGTTAGCAGCTGGATAGACTACAGATGGTAGCTTCTGCTAAATCTGGTGCAAACATATTTTCATGTAACAATGATGAATTGTCAATTTTTTTTTTTTTTTTTTTAAATAGATTCGGGGCTTTTCAGAAAACATTCGGGGCTTGAGCCCAAGTAGCCACCCCCTAGCCCCGCCCCTGCCTTGAACTCTCTCTGGCTACGTTAACACTGCAAGCTTTAGCGTTCAATTCCGATTTATTGTTCAGTTGTTCAGATTTTGTTTGGCCGTTCACATTATATTTTAAATGTGGCCAATATCATATTCCAGTGTGAACTGGTCACGCTCCTGAACTGACCCGCACTCACAAATGAACAATAACAAAGATGGAAAAAAGGTGACAAATGTCAATCTAAAGTCGTATGAAAGTTGCACGACTGTTCAGACTGAGGTCGCATATTTTTTTTGTTTTTTTTTTTAAATCAGACCTGTACAGTATCTGCTTCAGGGCCACTTATGAAAGTGGTCCAAATCAGAATTCAAAAGATCAGATTACATGTGATTTGGGCTGTTCACACTGTTGCGTCTGATTTGAGCCACTTTTGCCTGCAGTCTGAACATAGCTATATGGGCAGGTGACGAGAGGATCGGACCTCTGCAGTGCAGATCTGTCCTGGGATCAGTTTGTGCTGCTGCCTCTTCAGCAAGGCACTGCTGACTCTCACCAGAGAGCTGCACCCTTCTGAATTTAGTTTCTCCAAGCGGGTCGGTTGTGGGTTTCTCTTTCACACACACACACACACACACACACACACACACACACACACACACACACACACACACACACACACACACGCACACTCACACGCACACGCACACACGCACACACGCACATACACACACACACACACACACACACACACACACACACACACACACACACACACACACACACACACACACACACACACACACACACACACACACACACACACACACACACACACACACTGAAAAGGGCACTCCCACAGTATCACAGAGAGCATCACTGTTAACAGAACAATATCAGATTCAGGAACTCCATCGCATTATTCACTCCCCTCCTCTCCAACACACACACACACACACACACACACACACACACACACACACACACACGCACACGCACACGCACACACACACACACACACACACACACACACACGCACGCGCACACGCACGCGCGCACACACACACACACACACACACACACACACACACACACACACACACACACACACACACACACACACACACACAGAGTAGAGTGTCAGAGCTAAAGCCTTGCTTATTGTATGGCTTCAGAAGTGTAGGCTACGACTTTCTCATGGGAAAAAGGTCCAGAGAAATTACAAGGAATGCAACAAAAAAAGGCCCCTTGTCGGCTGAAAGAGAGCAGGGCCCTAATCTGCTTTGTGTAATCATCGCACATTATAAAATTATACCTTACGGTGCCCATTCAGAACCACTGGCCTCGGATTAAAAAGCCTAACTTTGGAGTAGGTGCACCGATTTGGCTTGTTCTCTACAGCCGTAATGCTGGAATGGGTTTGGGAATGCGTGTGTATTCGGGGCATAATTACATGTCCATGATGAATTCTTAACAGGGTCACACACATGCTGTGTTTATGGTGTTTCACTCTGGTTCCGTGGTCATTATACCCTCCAGGTTGGATTCCACTCTGATGAGGTGGGTTCTGGCCCTTCTTGAAGCCATTAGGAGTGTCACTATCTAAACATGGAATCAAACATTTAAAAAAATGTATGCTCAGCACTGTGTATTCAAATGTTAAACAGTATGGAAGATTCTCCTCTCATTGGAGAATCTGACTAGACTGGACTCTATTCACCCAAACAACTGCCTCTTTGAACTGCTGCGGTCAGGCAAGCGCTACCGGAGCCTCATGGCCAGTACAGAGAGACTCAGAAGGAGCTTCTATCCCCAGGCCATCAGGATGCTCAATGACAATGGCACTATGTAACAACCCATCATCTACACACACATCCACATGTACACACTCACTTTAAACAAACACTCACCTTACCACTCACTTTATTCACTTTAGACACTTTAACACACTTTATATTGATCTATTATTAAAGAGATTTGCACCACATTCATACCTCATTTGCACCCTACCCCAAGTTTTGTACCTCTGCATTCTACCTCACTGTTACTCATTTTACTCTTTATATATATATGAAAAAAAGTACTTACTTTCTTTTTACTGTATGTAGCACACTCTCAGGGGCTCATACAGAAACAAGCATTTCTTTATTAAGTATTCTGTATGTTGTTCTGACAAATAATAAACAAACTTGAAACTTGAAACTTCTCTTCTCTTGGTTTCTCTTTCTTCCTCACTTTAACTGGTGGTATGGTATACATCAGACCGGCAAATACAGGTACATTGGCTTTTCTTGCGGCTGCGCCTACTTTTGGGGGAAACAGACACTGAACCTCATGATCCAACATGTTCGTAAGTATCTTTAACAAATTTACAAAAATCCTCCTCCCGATGCCTGAATGCGTAAAACGGTCTTCTTAAGTGGCCAAAATGATCTCAGCTGCGCTCCGCTGAATGAAGAACCTTATAAGGAGAGGCTAAGCATTGCACCTTGAGTTGTGCTAACCCTTATGGTGGAAATATTCAACAGGTAGCATGAAAGCAATTTGCGACTGATCTAAATTGGATTAGATTAGATTAAAATGTTTTATAGCACAAGTACTATAATATCATGGTATTTCCATAATTTGCCATTATCGTAGTGACCAAAAGATGGAAATACCCTGATACTGTTTAAATGGGAAGACCCTCATAAACTAGTCTCTTTCCAAACAAACGTGGTCTTTTGTGTTTTATGGAAAGGACTGAGGTTACCGGTGACTTCATGCCATCGTCAAGTTAACCCAACCAATGTCTTTGAAGTCACATGGTTGGATTCATATGATCCAAAGACTGTAACTGGCCTGTGCAGATCAAACACGTGGAGTCTCGCTGCCAGACAGATCTCCCCTCAAAGGGGACTTCACTTTCTATCAGAGTAACAGAGGTATGGAATGAGGATTTACTGTTAATCTTTTAATACCACCATGAAGTTTCCAAAGACTTATGCATGGGGAGAGGAGCCAGGGAGGCCATCCAGCACGGACTCCAGATCCTCCAGTATTTTCACAGTAAACGTGGATCTGAAATAGTTTCCCTGGTGTTTCACACAAACCTACCCTGGTTTTATTATTATGGTGGCTTGTCTATAATTCCACGGCTTATCCCACAGAGCTACTACCGTACAACCGTATCCCCAAGTGTGTCCTACCTCACACTTATATGCATCGGTCACAGAACGGGGATCACCTACAGGCTACTACCGTACAACCATATCCCCAAGTGTGTCCTACCTCACGCTTAGATGCATCGGTCACAGCACGGGGGTCACCTACAGGCTACTTAAGCAACCAATGGGCATACAGAAGTTGCGGACTTGCGGTGGCATTTATTTGACATAGGAATGAGTAATTAGCTGAAGGCGCAGGGCCACACGTACAAGCCTTCTGGCGAAGGCGTGGCAGCAGGGGACCATGTGAGAAAACGTCTGTGTGCCTGATGTGAGATTAGCTGAGGGAAGACAATGATCTTGCAGAATTGGACGTGTTTCGAGGATAAACACAAGAAAGAATGTAATCTCCTGTAAGACGGGGTCCACATGTTAATTCCTCTGACCTTAGATATATGTGTGAAAAGAACAACCCCTTTCCCAAAACTACGATCCAAAGAACCAAAGAACTCCAAACTGGCTCCAAACAGGCGCTTGTTGCTCTGCTGATCAGTAGCGTAGAAGTAACATCTGTCTCTGCTGTACATGTAATTCTTGTAATCCATCTGTATGGTTTGTTTATGTTCCGATCCTCTGTTTTTAAGCTCTGTTTTTAAGCTTTGTACATTATAATTCCAATTCGCTCTACTGAACATGGATAATGTCTGGATGTCATTTTGCCAAATTGGCATGGCTGTGAGTGTGAATCTTTCACCTTTTACATATCTAGCTTTGGCATGGATTGATTCTTTAGATTGCTATCGCTAACAAATGTGAATTTATTGTAGTCTGCCCCGTTGTTCTGACCAAGATTCAGCTCCTTTTTGCCTCCTTAATAGCGTACACACCAAGTCTGATGTGGATGACAAACCTGTCTATATCTGCATCTCTTTCGAGTCGCCGCAGGCACTGCAGGGTCGATAAAAGGTCTTTGTCTTTCTATTTATAGTCAACGAAGGGCCTCCAGACGATGTTTCTTTATGACACAGATTACAGTTTTGGCTCCGGTTTGTGGCTTTTGAGAGACTTGTTCAGGTATTGCCATGATCCCACAGTATGATAAAATCACAATCATGACAATGATTCTGTCCACAGACGCTGCCCTCACGGTGAAATATCAGGGTGTCTCTGGGTCTTTCGGACCCCTTGATTGACACTTTAGGCTCCCATGAAAGCCTTAAAGCAACATTTTGGATGGTCTCTGGAAAAAGGGTTTTCCAAATAGTTTGTCACTGAAAACTGTCACTAAATGTAATTTAAAAGCTTATTATGTATATTATTCAATTTGCAAAACATTATTCATGCCATTGAATACCCAGTCAATTAACTTCCGTAACATTGAAGCACTGTGTGTACATTGGTACCCTCTGATCATACCAAATGTATGTATAGTGATATACAGAGTGATATGTATAGTGATATGTATAATGATATATACATTTACATTTACAGTATATTTAGTCATTTAACTTTTATCCAAAGCGACTTATAAGTTCTGTACATCAGGTCAGCAGGAAGAGTACAATTCTGGCAGCTAAGTAACATTGTTTGTCAAACAGTGTTGAACTTGGGTGCTACAGTCTTGTGTGCATAGTAGCAGAGGTGTGGACTCGAGTCACATGACTTGGACTCGAGTCAGACTCGAGTCACGAATTTGATGACTTTAGACTTGACTTGACCAAATAAAAAAATACTTGCAACTCGACTTTGACTTTAACACCAATGACTCGTGACTTCACTTGGACTTGAGCCTTTTGACTTGAGAAGACTTGATACCTTCCCCCATGCCCAACGATTAAAAATTATGTTATTAAATATGCCGTGAATTAATTAATTTCCAGCTAATAGACACTTAATTCGCGCAATCCTGGCTCCTGTGTCACCTGCGGAGACGCGTTGTGGGCATGTTTTGTTTACTTGTTAGACTGTCATGGCGGCGCCCAGTAGTTGAGTTTTTACTAAGGCTGTCAAAGTTAACGCGGTATTAACGCGTTATCGCCCGATTCTATTAACGCCACTATTTTTTTTAACTCACGATTAACTTTTAAGATTTTTATTTTATTTTATTTTATTTTTACTAGACTTCACTCAGGTGTATTATTGATGCTCTCATTGATACTATGTTTGTTTCTGAAGTGTGTGTGTGTGTGTGTGTGTGTGTGTGTGTGTGTGTGTGTGTGTGTGTGTGTGTGTGTGTGTGTGTGTGCGTGCGTGCGTGCGTGTGTGTGTGTGTGTATGCGTGCGTGTGTGTGTGTGTGTGTGTGAGTGAGATATATATAGAGAGAGAGGGGGTTGAGAGAGATGAGGAAGGGGCAAGAGAGAAAGAGAGCTGGGAGAGTGTGTGTGAGAGAGAGAGGGGGGGGGGGGGTGCGATTACTCAGCCCTTGTGTGGGTGAATGTAACAAGTTCCTAACGTTTTCTTTCCCCTATTATTTCATGCACACTTTATTCATTGTTTTAAATTTTTTTTTTTTTTTAAGTTATTTTGTGCATCACTCTGTTTTGAATTTGATGCAAATTTGCAATGCATGAGGGTCATCCTTTTGTGTTAAATGGCTGCATAAAGCAAGCATTTGTTGACTCTCATGTTGATAAGAGTATTAAAACTTGGAACTTGAAAAAGATCTGTTTAAGGTAGATAAAAATAAATAAATAAAAATGCGATTAATTTGTGATTAATCACGAGTTAACTATGGACAATCATTCGATTAATTGCGATTAAATATTTTAATCGATTGACAGCACTAGTTTTTACACATGATATTAGATATTCTCACTATTTCTCTTTTGTTGAGCACAAAGAAAAGAACGTTTTAGTTAAATGTAAATTGTGTCTTGACTCAAAGAACCTATCTACTGCCCACTTTGGATGCTGTCGGATTGTTTCAAACAATCAATTTGCGCGAGAGAAGAAGTAACGTTACAAACTTTAATAACGACAGATCCAGTCTAGTTAAATCAATGAGCCATCGACACAGTGTGGTAACGTTATCATTACATCCAAGATTGATACATGGCTGGCTAGGCAGTTGGTAGTCATAGTCTTGTCTTATAATAAAATAAATAAACAATCAGCAATGTCTTGCTTGATGAACGGCCAGCAGTAGCCTAACAGTACTGCTGCTCCTTAAACATTTTTTATTAATTGGAATTTGTATTAACAGATTGCAGAATGTGTACAATACAGTACAGCTCAATATAAACAATTGTTATGATGCAGAGCAGAAAAATACTTTAGTCATTGATCCAAGAGAGAGAGAGAGAGAGAGAGAGAGAGAGAGAGAGAGAGAGAGAGAACTCACACACGAATTAGGCCCTACCTAATTCTAATACCTAATAAACTACCTAATATACGAAATGCAGAGATGCCTTGTCATTTCAGTACAGATTTTTTATACCCCAAAATGTATTGTAGCATCCTGAATATTCTGCTAAGTATTCAGAAGTGCTGACTAACTTGTTACTTCCCCTGTGTGTATAAAGTGTCATAAACAGTGTTCCTTTTTGATATCTCGCCCGGACTAATGATGCGAGGTGCTCTTCTTTCTCCGGCTTCGATATGGACCATTAACATGACATTGAAGCATCTTTCTCCCTGCCTTGAGTTGTCCTATAGTGGGACCAGTTGCGGTCGCCAGCAGGGGGCAGTGGTGGCAGGTGGAGCGGAGGAGGAAGGAGCAGCGAGTGAGAGATGATTACCTGGAGGGCGGAACAGAAGGAAGTCCTCTTCGACAGTGAACTCGGACGTGAGAGGACGTGAACGGGCGTGTGCTCTGGACGAGCCCCGTTTGAAGAGTCCCGTTGAAGAGCCCCGTTGAAGAGCAACGGGTGATCAAATCAAATCAAATCAAATTTATTTATAAGGCCCGACAACACACGTTAATGTCCCCATGGGCCGTACAGGTCTTCTTTAAACAAGTCAAGAAGAAAACATAACAATAAGTCAAGAACAGAACAAGAACACCATAAGGTCCAAACATTTTTAGATGAATGCAAAAAAAAATGAAAGAATGCAAGCACTCCCAGACATACCCCACGCGAAGGTAAGGAAAAACTCACAAAAACCTAACAATAGGGAAAAAATCTCCACAGGCAGTGTGGAGGAGAGAAACCGTAGAAGGGCCATTCAAGGGGGGATCTCCCTTCTTAGATGTTGGTGATAGTAGTGTTGCAGACGGACAGTTGGTAAGCATGCACTCATGTGTGTAGTGAAACACAGATGAGTGCATGCAATAGCAACTGAACATTTTGAAAGATTAAAGATAGAGCTAATAGCGATAGCAACTGAACATTTTGAAAGATTAAAGATAGAGCTGATAGCGGATCTATTTGAGGCACAGGGGCGGCGCAAAGAGGGTCACATCCTCCCCGTCTTAGTCACGGAACATTCAACACTCTGGTCATTGCTCAGGGACAGCCGGAGACAGGGAGATAGGGGGCGGCGCAGAGAGGGTCGCGAACTCCCCGACATCATCGCGGGACGTCCGGCACTCCGGTCACCACTACGAGACCTCCGGAGACAGGGGGGCACGCAGAGGGGGTCGCAACCTCCCGGCCTTCATCACGGGACGTCCGACACTCCGGTCAGCACTCCAGGACAGCAAGTCATAGGGGGACAGGGAGACGGGACAGGCGTTAGACAGCTCATGTGATTGTAGTGGGCGGACATAGCAATAGATACAAGTGGTAAGCATATATGTGAATGGAGTAGATATATGAAGTAAGCATATTATGTGAATAGAATAGAAGTACTTAACCCAGCAATGAAACCGCGTTGACTGTTAATCTGTTAACAGTCTGTTAATACTGTTAATCAGTTGACAGGACCACGGACAGACGACGGTAAATAACTGATCCAAAGCCTCGGAGGTGCATGTAGAGCAGTCACTACAATCTTGGCCAAGACCCCGAGGCATCCATCACCTTAGTCAGCGCCAGGAGACAGGCACTCAGAGAGATGGGGGAGGGAGGGGGGGGAAGGGGGGGGAGGGGGGGAAGGGGGGGGGGGGGGAAGAGTTAGAGAGTTCCCATGTTTGTGGTGCTGCAAAAGAGCAGACATGTAGTACCCTGTAGTGCCATGTAGTACCCTGTAGTGCCATGTAATACCCTGTAGTACCCTGTAGTACCCTGTAGTACCCTGTAGTGCCATGTAGTACCCTGTAGTGCCCTGTAGTACCATGTAGTACCATGTAGTACCCTGTAGTGCCATGTAGTGCCATGTAGTGCCATGTAGTACCATGTAGAGCCATGTAGTACCCTGTAGTGCCATGTAGTACCATGTAGTACCCTGTAGTACCATTTTGGTCTGTGATGAAAAAGGGCCTCGCGGGAAGGGGGGCCTCGCAAAAAAAATTAAAAACAAATAAAAAAAAAGTATAAAAAAAATTATAAATAAAAAGAAAAAAAAATATTGTGCGAGGCCCCCCTTCCCGCGAGGCCCTGTGCGACCGCACTGCTCGCACACCCCCTGAGGCGGCCCTGCCTGGATGGGTGCTACACCAGAATGATGCGTGTGGTATTTTCCCACCATTCTTTGATCGTCACTATGATCCTTTTTTTTGGAAATACCATCATACTTCTTGGATGTCCAAACTTCCAGAATGAAATTAGATTGGATTAGATTCTTTAATGAATGCCAGTAGGCAGAGATCTTTTTTTGTCTGGGGTTGGTGTTGCGTATGTGGGTGTGTGAGAGTTACCAGAGGAAGGTCAAATGATTGGAATGCTTAGAACAGATAATGCTATAATAACATAATATTATTAATGATGGTAATATCATGGTATTTCCATAATTATCGTAGTGACCAAGATTTTTTGGAAATACCATGATACTGTTTGTAAAGGCAGAGCCTCATAAACTAGTCACTTTCCAGGTTTGTGTTTTTCCTTTTGTGTTTAATGGAAAGGACTGAGGTCACCAGTTAATATTAGGTTATAAGTTAGTTAGTTAGTTAGTTAGTTAGTTAGTTAGTTAGTTTGTTTGTTTGTTTGTTTGTTTGTTAGTTAGTTTGTTCGTTAGTTAGTTTCCAGAGAAAAACACATTTACATTCACAGAGATCAGAAGTGATTCATATTGTATAGCGTTTTCTCTCAAAATTGGTTTCCTTTTCGGTTTTACGGCACTTCTAGTAATAGTTGTCATTACACATATCCCAACAAAACACAAAGGGGAACATGGGGGATTTAGAAGAAAATGATGCCCCAATAGATCGGCCGCCAGGTGACGGTCCTTATCATCAGATATTTGGTATAAATATGAGATTCCGATAATTTGTGAAAACCGATCGATGACGTGCATGATACAGATGTAAACAAATGCGATCTGCAATGTAAACTGTAATGTAAACTGACCTATAATACTGCTATACTAGCTGCTATAACAAATTACTAACTAACTAACTAACTAACTAACTAACTAACTAACTAACTAACTAACTAACTAACTAACTAACTAACTAACTAACTAACTAACTAACTAACTAACTAACTAACTAACTAACTAACTAACTAACTAACTAACTAACTAACTAACTAACTAACTAACTAACTAACTAACTAACTAACTAACTAACTAACTAACTAACTAACTAACTAACTAACTAACTAACTAACTAACTAACTAACTAACTAACTAACTAACTAACTAACTAACTAACTAACTAACTAACTAACTAACTAACTAACTAACTAACTAACTAACTAACTAACTAACTAACTAACTAACTAACAAACAAACAAACAAACAAACAAACAAACAAACAAACAAACAAACAAACAAACAAACAAACAAACTAACTAACTAACTAACTAACTAACTAACTAACTAACTAACTAACTAACTAACTTATAACCTAATATTAACTGGTGACCTTAGTGCTTTCCATTAAACACAAAAGGAAAAACACAAACCTGGAAAGTGACTAGTTTATGAGGCTCTGCCTTTACAAACAGTATCATGGTATTTCCTTTTTTTATCCACTTTTTCTCCCATTTTCAATTTTTCTCCCATTCCCAATTTCATATCATCCAATTCAACCCTCCCCTGTCACGAACGCTGTTTCTTGCCTCCCACAAGCCGGCTGCAATGTGGACTAAGTCATACATAGCACGAGTCCCCTCCGATACTCAAGGTAACAGCAGTCACATTTTTTCACCTGCGCGGCGCGATCTTTCAGCGTCAGGGGTCTGTGCTTTGGAGGGGCGCCGCCGCCATCGCTTCCTGATTCTACTGCGCAGGCGCACCAACTGACCTGTAGGAGTCGCTGTCCACAACGCCCGATCCCCACCCATCAGTTTCCCACCCCCTAATACTGCCAATGTGTATTAGTACGGACGACCAGCTAAACAGAAAGCAATGTGGAGCGCTGGGCTCGAACAGGCGAACCCAGCGTCTCCAGTATTCGTGGTGAGCGCCTTGCCCACTGCACCACGTAGCCTCCCCTGTATCATGGTATTTCCAAAAGATCGTGGTCACTACGATAATTATGGAAATACCATGATATTACCATCATTAATAATATTATGTTATTATAGCCTTATCTGTTCTAAGCATTCAAATCATTTGACCTTCCTCTGGTAACTCTCACACACCCACATACGTAACACCAACCCCAGACAAAAAAAGATCTCTGCCTACTGGCATTCATTAAAGAATCTAATATATATATATTTTTTGATCAACTTTTTCTCCCCATTTTTTTATTTTTTCTCCTGTCCCCAATTTCGCATTGTCCAATTCTACCCTCCCCTGTCTCGAACGTTGTTAGGCCATGCCTCCCACAAGCCGGCTGCAATGTGGACGAAGCCTTGCATCACGTGTCCCCTCCGGTACTCGAGGAGGCAGCCGTCGCATCTTTTCACCTGTACAGCGCGATCTCTCAGCGGCGAGGGTCTGCGTGGGAGGGACACGCCGCCCTCGTCGCTTCCTGATTCTACTGCGCAGGCACACCAACCGACCTGTAGGAGTCGCTGTCCACAGCGTCCGATCCCCACCCACCAGCTTCCCACCCCCTAATACTGCCAATTGTATTAGTGTAGACACCTGAATATGTCTAACAATAATTCAATGTGTCTAACGTTAATTCCTTGCATTCTCTGTGTTCGCAAGGACGTTGTGTAACTGGCTGACCGCTCTTGATCCTCCATATCCTAACATTGACACTTAACTTGCTGACCTCTCTTGATCCTCCCTATCCTAACATTGACACTTAATAGTGGGACATGATACAGGTACCGCCAGGGGGAGCTGGTGGCGACGTTGGGCAGGGAGACACAGGTGAAGAAGGATGGGCTCAGGGCGCGGCGCCGACGGAGGAACTTCCTCTTCATCGTTTTCCAGAGAGGGAAGAGGTGGCACGGAGCTGGAGCTCCGGACATCAAGCACGCGAGATATAAACCCTGTTACGAAGCGGGTTAGTAATGAGTATGCGATAGCTTAGCTTTTAGTTAATGCGGAAGGGACATTGTGAACGAAGAAGCAGACGAGCTACTGCCGAAGTGTGTGGTAGATATTGCCCACATTGCGTTTTAGCTGAAGTATAGGCGTCATGACAGGGGGTTTACCACGACCCACAGCTTGACCCACAGCTTAGCTTCAGTTAGGCTAGCACCACAGTTTAGCCCGCGTGTCGCCCCACCCCTTCAGCCCAGCAGCGGACGTCACTACACTGCACGCTCCTCCAGCCCCTCCGAGCCGTTACCCCAGCAGTCACCTGCCCAACGTCTACCCAGCCCCGCTGCCTGCTATCACGGGACCTCTCAACGGCCATCTCACCACACGGACGGTTGGTGGTGGGAGCAGGCCCGCCACTTGGTTAAGTACACTCAAGCCGGTTACAGCGAGCGCTCCGAGTGCTGAAACTTTATCGGTAGACATTCTCTCTGTGCAGCGCAGGCTCTTTAAGGGCGAAGAGAAGCAGTGCTTTGAACTGACGCTGGTAACAGTGTTTAGGGGCGCCCCAACCTTTATTATTTTGGGGAAAAGCCGGCTATAGAGAGGACTTTTATTTGCAACGTGGGCCCACTGTCATTTCGGTTGAATGTGATAATAATGTGTGTTCTTTTACAAAAATCCCATTGAATGACTCCTTTATCCCTCTCCCTCTTCCTCCCCTCTCTCCCCACCTACGGAGAAGCGAAGAGGTTATTACTGTGTCTAGCCCAGTGTGGGAAGAACTTTAGTCTGTATTGTAGAGCGAGAGCACTAGGTGCCCAGTGCAGGAATAACTTTCATCCATGTGTAAATCATTGTAACGTAAACCAGACTTTCAGTAAAAGAGAGTTCAATGGGACCACTGTGTGCGTGTCTGTTAACACTTTGACTGCCAGGGGGCGTCTTTAGACGTCTTTGCTGGCGATGCTAAAGTTGCCGGGGGACGCTTTACGTCGTCTTTATATCAATATTTCAAAAATCTGCGATCTGATCCATAATGTCCCTCCGCTGGCCTGAGACACAAGTGTGATCTCCTCTCAATCCTCTAGCGGTTCAAGACCGCCATCTGGTGGCCGATCGGCAGATCGAAACCGGATGTCAACCTTTAACCCGGTAGGACTCACTCCATATGGGGTCCGGGCACTCGCTAATGTTAGAGAGACTCCGTCTTCACACAGTGAACATCGATCGCTGCAAATAACTCGAAAAAACAACATGATTTGGACGTATATATTATTATACAACCTGGAAATGGACCGACTATTTCAACATCCCATAATGGAAAACTGTCTACCCCACGCTGATCGCCCAACGGCCCGCAGAGACTGGGGTGAGTTTTAGCGTGTAATATTACCGTGTTCGACACTAACTGCTATGATGAACATTTGACCCACATTAGATGATTGGTATAACGCTGCCCACGGAATTATAAACGCCCCCTCGCCCATCCGGTCAACATCAGATGACGTGTAGTAACTTCTAGAAGTACGTCTAGTTGGAATTTTTTATATCGCCCCGATTGCCATCAAACTGTATTTCATCATCAATATAATGCATTTGGGGCTATATATCACGTTCTGGAGAAAGCTGCAGAAAGAGATGAAAACATACTTATACATTAGACCATACTTTACTATGAATATGTGAATGAAAAAGTTTAACGTTGCTACACAATGAACAATACATATAGGACTTTGAATGGGCCCTAATAATGGCAATGTAGCAATAGAATTTAAAAAGTTATAGCCCTGCAAAGAAGGGGACTTTCTCCATAGACAAATAGCGCTGGCAATCTATGGTATATCATTAATTTAACCTTAGGCAACCAAAGTGTTAATGTGCATTTTATCTAACCCTTTCCTTTCCGGGTAATGCTCATTACAATTTAACCCTTTCCCCACCCCCCTGCCTATAGTTCATTGGGAAAGGTCTCTACTCGTCAATCAGGAAGGGTACTGCTTTGGGGAGCGAATATATCATCCATCCTTACTGCCATCGGGTGTGGGAGGGCCCAGGAAGTATTGGGGGAAGTGTGGGTGTGTGGGGAGCTACTGCTGATCGCCCTGGAGGGCAAGAAGGACCAGCGCACCATCCCTAGGTTAGTGAATCCTAGGCCCCATCCACTCCCGCTGCTCGACCTCCACTTCAACTCTCCTGGCCTACAGTCGGGGACTCAGCCGGACCCAGCTCTGCTGCGTTCTCACTACCAGGCGGCCGTGTACAACCACTCCCATAAAGCAGGGATAATCCACCCTGCTACATTAGTATGAACGACCAGACAAGCTGGTAGCAACGCCGAGAGCTGGGCTCGAACCCAGCATCTCCTGCGTTGGTGGCGAGCGCCTTGCCCACTGCGCCACCTAGCCGCCTAAAGAATCTAATCTAATCTAATTTCATTCTGGAAATTTGGACATCCAAGAAGTATGATGGTATTTCCAAAAAAAAGGATCACAGTGACTAAGAATGGTGGAAAAATACCACAATACCTTTTTTTTGTGAGTCACGTCTAATTCTTAGAAAGGCTCAGTGTTCCTGGGAAAACAGGTGAGTGGAACATTCCTCCAAGGAAGATCTCTTTTCATTAAAAGAAGAAGAAGGACAAGGACACGTTCTTGTTGTTATCCTGCGGGGGGAATTGTATCGAAGGTGCGAGCAATGGGTCTTGTCTTGACACAGCGTTACACAACCCCTGAGGGAAGATGACAGGAGAGTCTTCTCAGATTTCACGCACGGTAGGACACTGCTACTCATACGTACATACCTAACATATACACTAAGCCACACACACACACACACACACACACACACACACACACACACATGGCAGCCCTGCCGTCTCCACTCCCATCTCCCAACTGAACTACGACCTGACCGATGAGAGAGGAGAGAATCAAAAGGAATCATGTGTAAATGTTCAGGAGACACTCCCTTTTGGGGGCAAACACAGAGTAAAACAAACCAACAACATGGAACGTGGGGGTAGAGGAAGGTTGGTTGTGGGGGGGGGGGGGTTCCCTTCACTGTGCTGTGTCTGGTATGTGTGAATGAATGGGACCGCAGCACAATGGTATGGCGGTCGAGCCCCAAGAGATACAAGCGAGGATAAGAGTGGAAGACAAAGGGTGGTCCCACTGGTGCGCTTTCTGAGGCAGACGTGAACCACTTCCGCCTCCGAGGGAGTCGAGTTACTCACTATGAAATAGTATTTCAGAAAGGATGAAAAGGATTGGGGGGAGAGAGAGAGAGAGAGAGAGAGAGAGAGAGAGAGAGAGAGAGAGAGAGAGAGAGAGAGAGAGAGAGAGAGAGAGAGAGGGGGGGGGGGGGTATGAGTTAGAACACAAACGTGTTGATTGGCTCAGGAAACAGGGCCTGATTCTAAGCCTGTTGTGATTGGCTGAGAGGTATGGCCTCACCTTAAAAGCGGGTTACTCCAGTTCAATGACATTCTGAGTTTGAGTTTCCTCCGTCCACACATTTCGCACGCGTCTGTGTGGCCCCCAAAAAAGAGAAAAAGAAAATGGGACCTACATTCATTGTATGTTTGTGGGCAGAGCTTTTCTTCTGGATAAAAAATGTGTCTGTTGAGTGTAGCAGGACACGCCAGGGGTATATAGCGTGTGGGTGGGCAGGCATCACACCACACTCTCCCGACTTGAGTGGCATTTACTTTTCTACTCTAAATCCAACAGGGTCACACCTCACTCCCTGCCACTGTTCAACCCCTGCAAGCTGCACCCGGGTACTTTTAGTACCAGTAACACCGTGTTTAAGCCTGCTTAAGTGGCAGCTCAATCGGAAGGCTTGGTTGCTCTATGGAGCTGCTGTGTTTTTTAAAGACAAGTTTACACGCCACATTGCTATGGGACTGACAAACCGCCACCTCCTCCTCCTGCATCACTTGTAAAGCCCGTGCACGCGCAGCAAAGGTTCTCCACAGACTCCCAGAGGCCACCAGCAGCTTTAAGCTGAATTAAAAAAATATTTCCCAGCCAAGGTTATTAATGCAGGGAGCTGTTGTTCTTGGCCAATCAGATGTTGTTGGCCCGTCAGGTGGTATTCCCAGGGTCGGAAAGCTAAGACCACCACCACGTTCCTCGTCAAAAAGTACGAGGTGTGCAGAACCACCTGCCAATCAGAGGCAACTCAGCTTCAAGCTGCTGGAGCCTCTGAGAGTCTGGAAGATCTTTGCTTCGCGTGCATGGGCTTGAAAAATTATTCAGCGCTCGCTCTATTTCTGCCGGGCAGGTAAACTCACTCTTGCTCATTTCCTCCGAAGTCGCCTGCTGCAGCTTTAATTGTACTCAGTTGTGGTAGTGAGTATAAAAAAAAACATGCAAACAAAGTTAATTTTCAGTCATATCCACAATCCCATTCTGCATAGAGGAGCCATCTCCCATGCCAATTCGAACCATAACCCTGACAACCCCACCCCCCGCCTCATACTCCAAACCCTAAAGCTGACCCTAATCCCAAGATCGTGACCCTATGCTCTCTTTGAATGTTAGTCATTGAATGTGTGGCAATTGGCCAAACAAAGGGACTTTGTGTTGAACTCCGCTCTCTGACATTTGGTGAGAAAATGGCGACTAGGGGCTGTTTCACCGCCTACCCTGCTTGTACTTTTGATCTTAAAACGTGTGGCACTTCCTCAGAAGCTTCCAGAGAAAAACACAATTTACAGAGATCAGGAAGTGATTCATATTGAATAGCGTTTTCTCTCAAAATTAGTTTCCTTTTCGGTTTTACGGCACTTCTAGTAATAGTTGTCATTACACACATCCCAACAAAACACAAATGGGAAAATGGGGGATTTGAAGAAAATGATGCCCCAATAGATCGGCCGCCAGGTCCTTATCATCAGATATTCGGTATAAATATGAGATTTCGCTCATTTCTATAGTCACCGATTGTGAAAACCGATCGATGACGTGTATGAGACAGATGTAAACAAATGCCATCTGCAATGTAAACTGTAATGTAAACTGACCTATAATACTGCTATACTAGCTGCTATAACAAATTACAATTGGTAACTATTGGTATCGGCAGTGTATCAGCTCACAGACCAGTATCTGTGGCAATTTTTTTTTATCAGGGCATTCCCTATTTATATTTAATTAAATCTTTGGATAAGATACCCAAACTTTCAAAATGATCTTACAGAACGATCATAGTACAATCACTTAAAATCAGCAATGTTGAAATAGCTTAACGCTAACATATGGTTAGTTAGCTATATAAACATTTCATGAACTCTGGTTTCAAACACAGGAGACCAGGGTGGGGCCTCTCTTTTCTCAGGACAGCAGGACACGGACACTGTGTGGACATCACAGGTTGCACGTTACCAACATACACAGGATTGGTTTACATACTCTCACTCCTGAGCTCAGGCCGCTCCACTTAAGCACACAAAACGGACCCAAAGTCAGCATCTGGAGGGCAGACTCTCAGCCGGAGGTCACCTCAACCCGGTGTGATTTCTGTTGCCTGATGACCGTGTGATCTGTGCATATGCTTTCTACACATCTCTGCACATTTCAAACAGGAGAGACTGGGTGGAAGGATGAAAGGCAATTTTTATTTTGGTATTTGAAATACAAAAGTATTTTCGGCGATTGGACTCCCATCATGAAATCACCCTCAGGGGGACAGCAACAGGATGATAGAAGTGAGATGAATCATTTCTTACCTTGACCAAGAGAGCAACGGCACACACAAACTTAAAAAAGACATGTTAGCTGATGGACATTAATAAGTAATACATGAAAGGAAGACAGCTGGCAATGGTTAGCATAGGTTAGAAATTACCAGGTGTAGTCAGCAATAGTTGATATAATTCAGCAATGAAAAGATTTAGTCAGCAATGGATGGCATAAATCAGCAGTGAACACTGAACAGATGTAGCCAGCAATGGATGGCATAACCATGCAAAAAACCATGGTAGTTTGATGGTAATTTGAGTTTTTACCATGGTATCAGCCATTGTATATAATTTACCATGGTACTGCCCAGGGTTATTATAGTTAACTAAAACTAAACCAAAGAAAACATTTCTGTGGAGAAAACATTTTAGTTAACTGAAAAACTAGACATGGGTTTAATGGAAAAGTGTTAATATATGGGTAGGTGGTCCTGTCAACCTCCACCCTCCTCTCAGCCCTCTCGACCTCCACCCTCCTCTCAGCCCTCTCGACCTCCACCCTCCTCTCAGCCCTCTCAACCTCCACCCTCCTCTCAGCCCTCTCGACCTCCACCCTCCTCTCAGCCCTCTCGACCTCCACCCTCCTCTCAGCCCTCTCAACCTCCACCCTCCTCTCAGCCCTCTCAACCTCCACCCTCCTCTCAGCCCCTCTCAACCTCCACCCTCCTCTCAGCCCTCTCGACCTCCACCCTCCTCTCAGCCCTCTCAACCTCCACCCTCCTCTCAGCCCTCTCGACCTCCACCCTCCTCTCAGCCCTCTCAACCTCCACCCTCCTCTCAGCCCTCTCGACCTCCACCCTCCTCTCAGCCCTCTCGACCTCCACCCTCCTCTCAGCCCTCTCAACCTCCACCCTCCTCTCAGCCCTCTCGACCTCCACCCTCCTCTCAGCCCTCTCGACCTCCACCCTCCTCTCAGCCCTCTCGACCCCCACCCTCCTCTCAGCCCTCTCAACCTCCACCCTCCTCTCAGCCCTCTCAACCTCCACCCTCCTCTCAGCCCTCTCGACCTCCACCCTCCTCTCAGCCCTCTCGACCTCCACCCTCCTCTCAGCCCTCTCGATCTCCTCGCTCTGTCCCTTCGCCGAGACGCCTGCCAGCCGTTCTCCACCAGACCATGTCTGAGGGATGCAGTTAGACAAGAAAGACGGAGCATGAGAGCTGCAGAGACGTGCAAAAACCCCCACAGAGTCGGCCCACGTCGCCCCACTTCTCAGAGAGCTGCGCTGGCTTCCCAGTGCTGCACAAGTCCACTTCAAGGTTCTTGACCTGGCATTCCATGCAACAAGGGGAACGGCTCCCTCCTACCTCCGGTCAAGGGTCTCTAACTACACACCCTCAAGATCCCAGGTTTCCGCCATCAACAAAAAACGTGTGTTTTCAATCATTATCTGCATAAAAATTATAAAAAATTGAATAATAATTACTGTCTTTTACTATTATGTACTATGCTACTATGCCTATACTACCATCTACTATGCTACTATGTCTATACTACTATGCACTTGGAGTGTAGCACTCAAGTTCGGCACTGCTAGACAAACAATACCCTTAGCTGCCAGAGGTGTACCCCTTCTGCTGACTTGTTGCACACAATTTGTAAGTCGCTTTGGATAAAAGCATCAGCTAAATGACTGAATGTAAAATGTAAATGCATGTTACAGAGCCCTCTGGCATAAAGATGGTGACATCATGGGTCTAAACTTGGAGATAAACCAAGGAAGGAAATATGGAGTCCTCAGTCTCACACAATACGGATGTCTCCCCTCTGCACATCATCTGCGACAGTTCTTCAGCCTCTGCAACGGCGCTTTTCTCCAATCCAAACACTACAGAATAGACTCTACTACTCCTCCCCAAGCTCAGTAGCATTATTTTCTGCTCGCATTTTTGGTGTTGGATGTTGAACTGTGAATGAATACACCACTCATTCAGCTCTCCTTTGACAGGTTGACCTATATACCTTGCTACAATGACAGAAGAGTGGTTCTGGATGCAGTATCACCTGGTGGTTTTTCCCCCCGTGCACCCACTCAGTCCCCTAGATTGCTGGTATCCAGTATCTTGTGAGCAGGGGTGTAAAAAGTACCCAGAAATTATACTTAAGTGAAAGTATGGGTACCGTCTCAAAATCTGACTCAAGTAAAAGTCAAAGTATCTGGCTAAAAACACACTTGAGTAAAAGTAAAAAAGTCCTACTTTTAAATGTACTTAAGTACTAAAAAGTCAAAGTAAATAATTTTTTTAAAGGGATAGACCAGGGGTCTCAAACTCATTCCATCGTGGGCCACGTTTTCATTTTAACTATACATTGCACCAGGTGAGTTAGTTGAAGAGGTGAGCCAATTAGTGAAATCATCAGCTGGTGTTTAGGCAAGGCTGGAATGAAACCAAGCAGACACTCTGCCCACAATGGAATGTGTTCTGCTATAGACAATGCTGAAATGAAAGAACGGACACTTTTTTTTGCATTAAAATGATTTAATGCACTTCTCCATTGAAGGTAAACTAACATGGACGGCATTCACATCACAGCATGAATAATATCACAATATTAAAAACAGAATGGTGTATCCTGAATAATATCACAATATTAATCACAGCATACTGGATTATCCTGAATAATATCACAATATTAAAGGCAGAATACTGGAGTACCCTGAATAATATCACAATATTAAAGATATAATACTAGGAGTACCCTGAACAATATCACCATATTAAAGACAGAATACTGGAGTACCCTGAATAATATTACAATATTAACCGCAGCATAATGCGGATCTGACTGTCTATTCTTCTGATAGCAGGTGTTTAATCAAAGATCCCCGCTTTCTAGTGTTGCACAAGGACCAATCAGCATGGGTATGGGCGGGTTCATTTTCCATTGATGGGGATTTGATTGGCTGTTTACCTGCGGTCGCAGGATTAATAACGTTAATGTTAGTTCGGCCAGATAAACAATTAAAATATACTAATTAAAATGGTTGGACCTGTGAGATTTGTACTTTGTACTTTGTAGGTCTGCATTTTAAATGTAAGGAGTAAAAAGTATGTTTTTTTTCTCTGAAATGTAATGGAGTAAAAGTACAAAGTATACAAACATAATAATACTCGAGTAAAGTACAAATCCCCCAAAACAGTACTTAAGTATTGTAACGAAGTACAATTACTCAAGTACTTTACACCCCTGCTTGTGGGCTAGCTGTGGCTGTTCTGCCTTCCGGGTTATTTTTCGCTGACCTGGTGTCAGTGCATTTTATTCCCCCCTTCCTACAATCAGTTATCCAGTTGTTTGTGCCTTTCCTCTCTCATCACCTTTGTGGTTTTTATGATAGCATATGTGCGATAGGCAGCCTAGTTTTAGCCTTCCCCTGTGTGTGTTCCCTCATTTCCCCCCTGTTAGCATAGGATGGACTACCCAAGGCACCCTGTTAGTCTCTAGAGTAGCAGAATAAGCTAACGTGTTGGCGAGCCCAGGCTTCGTGTGTAGTAGTAGTAGTAGTAGTAGTAGCACAGCTTTCCTGGTGCTATATTGTGCTGTAGAAAGTTGCCTACTGTCTGTGTGTTAGCGTGTTGTGTATAATAGTTAGTAAGTAGTACGGTACGCAGTGTACAGAGTTTCTCCTGTGTGTCCTACCCTTGTGTACTTTTGCTGACACTGAAGTCACGCATCACACACAGTGTCTACTAACCCACACAGCCAACCTGGCTTACTGCCAGGTTTTGAGGGCAGGATAGGGTTACAGTCCCCTCACGCTACTGCCTCCTGTCCAGCAGAGGGCCCCCGACACCTCCTACTCAGGGGGATTGATTGATTGATTGATTGAAAAGTTTATTAACAGATTGCAGAATGGGTACAGTACAGTACATCTCAATACATACAATTGTTAAGGGGATGCAGACCAGAGAAAGACTTTCGTCTTGTTTACACCAGGGTCCCCCATTTTCAATTCATCATAACATATATGACATACATGACATACAGATAGACAGTACTGCTACATCTATACATTTATGACATATCAGATTTGCAAAAACAGTACTGTTTGTGATACAAAAGTGTCCAGAAAAGGAGTGTATATACATTTGGCGTAGAAACTGTACATTGGAGGAGGTTGGTGGGGTGGGGTTGGGTGAGGGCTGTACATTGGAGGTGGGGGGGGGGGGTTGGGTAGGGGACACACACACATTTTACACTGTACATTGGAATATTGACAAAGCCTTACTTGGAGAGGCCATTGGCTGTCTCTTTCGTGTCAAAGGGACATTGCTGGAACCTTTGCACTGATTGTTTGTTCAAATAAAGATTGTTATTCCTTTTGTCAGCCGTTGTATCTGTCTGCTCTGTTGGGAATCTACTACAAACTACTACGTCCAGTTTCGATTTCCTCGACCTGTGACAATGGCACCTTGCAAAACAAACACCGAATTAACTCCCGCAGAACAGATTGAATTGAAAAGAGAGAAAACAGCTAATTGTAAATCCATGCTGAGGATCAAGATATTGATCGCAGTGTTGTGATTAGGCTCAAGGCCGCCGATGATTGACTGAAAGTCAAAAACATAGAAGTTAGATGTAAATGGAGAAATAAAATAATGTTCTATCTAGGGATTTAGACAACCTTTGGAGATACCTGTCGTTGCTTGGCTACAACTCCG
Source organism: Notolepis coatsorum (assembly GCF_963971535.1). Lineage (NCBI taxonomy): Eukaryota > Metazoa > Chordata > Actinopteri > Aulopiformes > Paralepididae > Notolepis > Notolepis coatsorum. The sequence continues at coordinate 159,540,129 of NC_140165.1, read as the reverse complement.
TTAGTTAGCTAGTCACCATTACCTAGCTTGATGTACAGCTACTTTAGATGCTTCACTGTGCTGTAGTTGAACTGAGTGAAGGGCCAACTGAGTAAAGAATAGTATCATCTGCGTAGAGATGGATGGAGGAGTTATGGAGTGAATGAGCTATGTTGTTTATATAGATGGAAAAGAATGGAGCCCTGGGGGACTCATTTCGTAGTGGCTAGGGGCAAGACAGAATGCTATCAGACTTGACGGTCTGACAGTGATCTGAAAGATGCTATAGCAAAAAGAGAGGTTGGCTGCCTGTGAGTAACCACCGAAGAAGAGGTGCACTCCATATGTTGCATTGTGGGGTGGATTAGGAAGTCTGGAAAAACATGAATGATGTCACAACAGCTTTATGAATGCCCGCCATTGTTTGGAAATTACCCGCATGAGAATGCAAATTGGGGGCATAGGCTAGATAAGAGGCCCACGCGAAAACGGTGTGCGTAATGATGGCACCATCCCACGGGCCATGCTATGGAGACTGCAGGCCGCAAATACAGGTGACTTTGGGTGTGATAATGATTGAGAATTACATGTATGCAAATGCTAATTGAAAGCGGAGATAAGATAAATGGACCACATGAAATAATGTGCGTAATGGCACAGTGCCGTGCGCCATGGATTGAGACTGAGGGTTCAGTCAGTTTGTGCATGAATCTCTTCCTGACACTGCATTTGCCAGGAAATGTACAGGTAGTATGTTTTCTTGACAAATGATTAATGTACTTAAAGTGTGCTATTCACAAGTACACTTTTTTGTACTTAGTGCATTTATTCTGTATTTACGCTATATAATTAGTACACTTAAATATACTTAAGTGCACTTAACTGTGCTATTTTGAGACACCATTAAGTGTACTTACTTATATGTAAGTATACTTTTCTTTAATGCAATTTAAGTATAATAAAACACTTTTCCGGTACAATTAAATTGTATTAATAATAACACACTAAAGAAAAGTATACTTACATATACGTAGGTACACTTAACCTCTTCCACCCTGATGTGGCCGGTACCGGTCCCGAAATGACATCTGGTCATAAATCAATATTTTTCAGACTACAAAAGTAGCAATTTTTATTTCAAACGTATTCAAGTATTAACATCATAAACATGTCACAACAGCATGTAGAATGTATATTACCATCAATATGTTAGTTTAGCAATAGGTTAAAAGTGTTATTAGATAGATTAAACTTTTCGATTTGGTCAAGTCTATTTCGCGAGGGCGACCATTTTGGATATTTTGAATCATGGGAATTGTAGCCTTTTTGCGGCCATTTTGTAGCAGACTACCACCACAGGTCTGGTTCTGCTTTGAACGTTTTTAAAACTACACTTCCTGGAAGATTCTATGGGGTTCAAGGTTCAGAGTTCTGTATGAATTATTTCAATAACTTATTATTTGGGATAATAAGCCACAAAAGGTAAAGTTTTTGACAAATATTGAAAGGCAGTTATTTTCTCTTCCCTAGTGTTAACATGTAGGCACAATTAGATCTGAAATTAGTTTCAAAACGGTTGCACTGTGGGGAAAATAAAAAAGTACAGTAGATTACAGTAGATTTCATTATCTGTTCTGATGCACGCCTGGTGATAGTAAATCCAAATTGAACTTGGGCATTTGAAAGATAATATATGTATATATATAAATGAGCTAATTGGCTATAATAAGGTCATTTATAAGCCTCCTATTCTATATTATATAATAATATTTCAAATTGCATTGGTCCGGATGGGAGAATTCAGTACTGTATCTACAGAACCTTCTGTTCCCTTTATTCATTTGCTTAGATTCTTTGTACACATGATCTCAAGAAGGTACTGAACGAGATCAGTGGCAGTTTTTAATGTTTGGTCATTATTAGCATGGTGTTATTCACACAATATTTCTGACACTGTGAATACATTCCCTGAGGTCCATAGATGTCCCTAGATACCAAAAATAAATTATGCAAATGGACCTTGTAGAAGTGGAGCAATATTCCATTTACCTAGGTATATATTTTAGGCGGATTTTCAGAAAATATTCCACGGGTGGAAGAGGTTAACACATTGAGCGCCACGGCCCTTCTGGGAAATTAGGCCTAGTACGCCAACGCTTTAATCAATGGGAGGACGGGGATATTTGCGAGTGCTTAAAATATATCTTAAATTATGGCTATAGGTCTAATACTTCGCTTATCAATGACTTGCTTGCAGTCAACATGTACGAAACGGATTGTTTTTTCATCAGTACATTTCCGCTTTATACCGTTTTGATTGAATATGAGTATAGTTTTGGTGATTTCTAGTAATTCCAGAGAAAGACGCGATAATAGCCCTTTAGTGGAATACACAAAACACATTGTCATTTTTCGGCTGATTTATTAATCGTTTTCAAATAAACGCTAGATTATCGATAGTATATGTGTCCTTATGCACGATACAGAAGCTGGCTGAAAAATCGCTTAACCGTGCCTTGCTCAGTGCCAACGGCACGCACACACACACACACACACACACACACACACACACACACACACACACACACACACACACACACACACACACACACACACACACACACACACACACACACGCTACGATGGCGGTGAAAGGAACATCTGATTAACCCAAGACTGGTAACATAGATTCCTTACCTCACATCTGATGTTCTGCAAAAAGATTAATCCAATTCCTTATTGCAATTCCAAATATTGATCGTGTTTATTGATCCAACGTTATATATCCAAAACACATAATCCACGCTGCTCTGAGTGTCCCCAGTCCATCTGTTATAACGATATTGCACATCCCCAGCCAATCCAATCCAATGATGTGCAATACCATCCGGGAGACAAATAGGCGGCAGTATTTGCCCTTTTGCGAGCTCAGACCCTCAGGACTTCCTGACGGGCAGACCCCAGGTGGTAAGAGCAGGCAACTGCACCTCCTCATCCATCACGCTCAACATAGGGGCCCCCCAGGGCTGTGTTCTGAGCCCCCTCCTCTACTCCCTGTACACACATGACTGCGTAGCACAGCGGAACAACAACACCATCATCAAATTTGCTGATGACACAGTAGTGGTGGGCCTGATCTCTGCCAACGACGAAAGGGCCTACCTGGAAGAGGTAGAGAACCTGTCACAGTGGTGTCAGGAGAACTGCCTCTCCCTGAACGTCAGCAAAACAAAAGAGATGATTGTGGACTTCAGGAGGTCGGGGGTCAAGGACTACAGCCCCCTCAGCATCGACGGGGCACCGGTTGAGAGAGTGAACAGTTTCAAGTACCTCGGAGCCCACATATCCGAGGATTTGACATGGACCACACACATTGACAGTGTTGTGAAGAAGGCACGACAACGCCTCTACTTCCTCAGGCGCCTAAGGAAGTTCCAAGTCAGTCAGAAGATCCTCAGGAACTTCCACTCATGTACAATAGAGAGCATCCTGACTGGCAACATCACCTCCTGGTTTGGGAATAGCACTGCACAAGACCGTAGCAGACTACAAAGAGTGACACGTTCAGCCGAACGCACAATTGGAGGGGGGCTTCCCACCCTCCAGAACATTTACAACAAGCGGTGCAAGGGGAAGGCTAAGAGAATTATTAAGGACTCGAGCCACCCGAACAACTGCCTCTTTGAACTGCTGCGGTCAGGCAAGCGATACCGGAGTCTTAAGGCGAGCACAGAAAGACTCAGAAGAAGCTTCTATCCCCAGGCCATCAGGCTGCTAAACGAACAATAATCACTATGCAACAACCATCAAATGCACACAGCACACACACCCACACGCACACACTCACTTAAACAAACAACACATTGCAGCACCCACTCTCCACACTTTAGATCACACAAACACACTTTATATTTATTGATAAAGGATTTGCACTACAACTCGTACACCTACTGTAAATTGTACCTAAATTGCACCTCATCCCATTTCTGCCTTGCACTATATAGTATTGTATATTAGTACACTGCACAGTATTGTATATTATATGGTAACTCAGTTACATCTTCTGCATCGAACATTGTACATATGTCTAAACTGAACACTGTGACCTCATTTTTTTTTTTACTTCTAATTTACATGCTATACTATGTTATTTTATTTCATACTTATCTTGTCTTGCACAGTCTCTGGAGCGTAACAGTAAGAAGCATTTTGTATAAAAGTATTCTGTACTTCTGTATGACAACTATTAAAGAAACTTGAACTTGAAACCCAACGATAACATCAGGTTGGATGGATGAAAATTAATGGATATCGTTAATAAAAGAAATAACGATTAAAACCCGACTATACTCGTGATTGGCGCTCAAGCGATGGTGAGTTAACCCGACTATACTCGGGGTCGGCGCTGAATGTTATGGTTTGTAACCGACCCCAATCGCACAACACAAGACAGGTATGAGAGTAAGCCAAGAACTGGGCATTTATTGAACAGAAGGAAAAAAACGGCACTGTCCCTTTAAGGGAGAAACACAAAATACTGGAATAACAAGAAGGGAAAGGTACAGTGCCTTTAAGAGGCGAGCTGGCTAAGGGGAAGGCAAGGGAAGGCTAAAGGAAAACAGGGCGGAACTAGGAGGACCGGACGGGAAGGACTAGGAGGACTAGAGAGGGGAGAAAGGGACAGAGGCCCGCGGAGGCGGGCTGGGGACAGGGAGGACTGGGAGGACTAGATAAAAACAGGGTAAGGCCTTGGAACAGGGCGAGGGCAGGAGCTGCATACTGGGAAAGAGTAAAGGGGGTCAGGTCTTGGAAAAAACAATAAAGAGCACAGAAAAGGCAAGTCAAACAAGACAGGAACACAAGCAAGGGGGAAAATGTTCTGCTGCTCTGCAGCTTCTCCCGTGGTGGTAGTAGGGGGTAGCAGATGCTGACGTCTGAGCCGCTCTGCAAACTTCTCTCGGCAGAATCTCCGAGGTGTTGCGGGACCGAGAGAGAGAGAGAGGGAGCGAGTCAACAAGGGTGCAGGTAGAACGAGCAGGAGAACAGGAGAGGTGACTTGTACCCAAATACAAAAGTTATCCAAGTGAACAATCTTCGTGTAAATACACACAGTGAGCAAAGTTCCAAAACACAATCCCAAGTGAATATCTTCGTGTAAATACACACAGTGAGCACTGTTCCAAAACACAATCCCAAGTGAATATCTTCGGTGCAAAAATAGACACTGAGAAACAGGAACGGGGCGAGAGCGTCGCCACCGGGGGACCGGTTGTCCGAGCGGAGGTCAGAGTGGTGCGCCACTGCTTGGAGTGCGCGCCGGTACAGAGGACGCATCTGGAGTGCGTCTGCGCGGAAGAGCGTGCCAGGCTCGGAGGTCTGGTAGGTGCGCGTCTGCTGGGAGTGCGCGCTGGTACGGAGGACGCATCTGGAGTGCGTCTGCGTGGAAGAGCGCGCCAGGCTCGGAGGTCTGGATGATGCGCGTCTGCTGGGAGTGCGCGCTGGTACGGAGGACGCATCTGGAGTGCGTCTGCGTGGAAGAGCGCGCCAGGCTCGGAGGTCTGGATGGTGTCTGGGCGTCTGCAGCGCGGAGGTCTGGATGTGCGTCAGGATGACTGCTGCGCGGAGGTCTGAAGTGGATCACTGGGATACCTCCTGTGGAAGTCTAGGGAGCGCAGTCCAGTATCTCCCTCAGGCAACGGCGACAGGAGGCGAAGGCTGGAGCACATCTTACGCCGGAGATGAAAACAGCAGAGACAGACAGAGGACCTCCCGAAGGAGTCTTGGTGACAGAGAATCTGATACGGAATGATACGGCATGTTACAACACGACCCCCACGAGGAACAGAGGGGAAGAGCCCTGTACTTAAAGCCCACAGGGGAACTAATTAGAATGCACCACAGGTGCGGGAGGTAATTGATAATCAAACTAGAAGTGTGAGTTCGGCACCAGACCAATCAAACACATAATGACAGGTAGTACAAGGGTGTGGCTGCTGAGAGCAAACGAGAATAAAGAACGCGAGGGTGGGGGCTAGTGAGGTGAGTGAGAAGGGAATTCCTTAACAGTAGGCTTAAGGGAACAGAGAGAGTAGGTGAGCAGCGGACAAAACCTCACAGTACCCCCCCCTCAACGGGAGCCACCCGGCGACCCAAAAATACAGACAGAGTGGCAGGGGGCAAAACAAGGCAAAAAACAAAAGGTACTGGGCCAAGCCAGCAGGGGAAGCCACAACAAAATTGGGGCTAGCAAAAGAACAGGGTAGCCAGAGGAGCTGAGGGGCAACTAGAGGAGCTGAGTGGTAACCAAGAGGAGCACCGGGAAAAGGGCTAGCAGAGGGAAGGTTAGCTGCCAGGGCACTGATAGCTACAGGGCCTATGCTAGCTGTACTGTTACATCAACATAGAGGCTGCGCAAGCTGCCGGAGCTAGGCTAGCAGAGGGAAAGGGTAGCTGCCAGGGCACTGATAGCTACAGGGCCTATGCTAGCTGTACTGCTACATCAACATAGAGGCTGCGCTAGCCGCCGAGCTAGGCTAGCAGGGGGAAAGGGTAGCTGCCAGGGCACAGATAGCTACAGTGCCTATGCTAGCTGTACTGCTACATTAACATAGAGGCTGCGCTAGCTGCCGGAGCCAGGCTGGCAGACAGGGCTGGACCAGCAAGAGAGAACAAGCTAGCTGGAAGGACAGTCCTAGCTGTGGGGAAAACTGACCTTGCTAGCTGAAGGGGCAGTCCTAGCAGTGTGAGATAAACTGACCTTGCTAGCCGAAGGGCAGTTCCAGCAGTGGGGAAACTGACCTTGCTAGCTGAAAAGGCAGTCCTAGCAGTGTGAGATAAACTGACCTTGCTAGCTGAAAGGGCAGTCCTAGCAGTGGGAATACTGACCTTGCTAGCTGAAAAGGCAGTCCTAGCAGTGGGATAAACTGACCTTGCTAGCTGAAAGGGCAGTCCTAGCAGTGGGAAAGCTACACAAAAAGTGGAGGCCATGCAGAGGGACCGGGTTAGCTGCCTGGGCCTGGCTAGCCACAGGGCCTATGCTAGCTGCAAGGGCTGCATCAACATAGAGGCTGTGCTAACAGCCGGGGCTAAGCTAGCAGACTGGGGCTCTGCTGAGGGACTGGGTTAGCTGCCAGGGCATGGCTAGCTACAGGGCCCATGCCAGCAGCAAGGGCTGCATTAACATAGAGGCTGTGCTAGCAGCCGGGGCAAAGCTAGCAGACAGGGGCCATGCTGGTAGAAGAGGCCTAACAAGCTGCAGGGGAGCCAAAAGGCTAACAGGGGAGCTAATGAGGCTAACAGGGGAGCTAAACAGGGCTAACAAGGAAGCTAGAGGAGAACTAGAGGGAACAAGAAAAAAAAAAGGCAAACTCAACATACACCGTCTGTGCTGGCTGGGGTCGTCGATTTGGTGGGGTCGTACTGTTATGGTTTGTAACCGACCCCAATCGCACAACACAAGACAGGTATGAGAGTAAGCCAAGAACTGGGCATTTATTGAACAGAAGGAAAAAAACGGCACTGTCCCTTTAAGGGAGAAACACAAAATACTGGAATAACAAGAAGGGAAAGGTACAGTGCCTTTAAGAGGCGAGCTGGCTAAGGGGAAGGCAAGGGAAGGCTAAAGGAAAACAGGGCGGAACTAGGAGGACCGGACGGGAAGGACTAGGAGGACTAGAGAGGGGAGAAAGGGACAGAGGCCCGCGGAGGCGGGCTGGGGACAGGGAGGACTGGGAGGACTAGATAAAAACAGGGTAAGGCCTTGGAACAGGGCGAGGGCAGGAGCTGCATACTGGGAAAGAGTAAAGGGGGTCAGGTCTTGGAAAAAACAATAAAGAGCACAGAAAAGGCAAGTCAAACAAGACAGGAACACAAGCAAGGGGGAAAATGTTCTGCTGCTCTGCAGCTTCTCCCGTGGTGGTAGTAGGGGGTAGCAGATGCTGACGTCTGAGCCGCTCTGCAGACTTCTCTCGGCAGAATCTCCGAGGTGTTGCGGGACCGAGAGAGAGAGAGAGGGAGCGAGTCAACAAGGGTGCAGGTAGAACGAGCAGGAGAACAGGAGAGGTGACTTGTACCCAAATACAAAAGTTATCCAAGTGAACAATCTTCGTGTAAATACACACAGTGAGCAAAGTTCCAAAACACAATCCCAAGTGAATATCTTCGTGTAAATACACACAGTGAGCACTGTTCCAAAACACAATCCCAAGTGAATATCTTCGGTGCAAAAATAGACACTGAGAGTGAAGTCCAAAAAACAATCCAATGTGAATAATATCTTCGGTGTGAACAACACACAGTGGGAGATGTAAAGTCCCAAAATATTATCCAAGTGAGAACAACAAAAAGGCGATCGCTGGGTGAGTGACTGTCTGATAAAAAAGGTGGTAATCTTCAGTGTTATAGAAACACACGAAAACGGAATTTGATCAAGACAGTCAGTAAAAAAACTCACCCAGACGTAGTGCGTAATGAGCGCTGGAAACAGGAACGGGGCGAGAGCGTCGCCACCGGGGGACCGGTTGTCCGAGCGGAGGTCAGAGTGGTGCGCCACTGCTTGGAGTGCGCGCCGGTACAGAGGACGCATCTGGAGTGCGTCTGCGCGGAAGAGCGTGCCAGGCTCGGAGGTCTGGTAGGTGCGCGTCTGCTGGGAGTGCGCGCTGGTACAGAGGACGCATCTGGAGTGCGTCTACGTGGAAGAGCGCGCCAGGCTCGGAGGTCTGGATGATGCGCGTCTGCTGGGAGTGCGCGCTGGTACGGAGGACGCATCTGGAGTGCGTCTGCGTGGAAGAGCGCGCCAGGCTCGGAGGTCTGGATGGTGTCTGGGCGTCTGCAGCGCGGAGGTCTGGATGTGCGTCAGGACGACTGCTGCGCGGAGGTCTGAAGTGGATCACTGGGATACCTCCCGTGGAAGTCTAGGGAGCGCAGTCCAGTATCTCCCTCAGGCAACGGCGACAGGAGGCGAAGGCTGGAGCACATCTTACGCCGGAGATGAAAACAGCAGAGACAGACAGAGGACCTCCCGAAGGAGTCTTGGTGACAGAGAATCTGATACGGAATGATACGGCATGTTACAACACGACCCCACGAGGAACAGAGGGGAAGAGCCCTGTACTTAAAGCCCACAGGGGAACTAATTAGAATGCACCACAGGTGCGGGAGGTAATTGATAATCAAACTAGAAGTGTGAGTTCGGCACCAGACCAATCAAACACATAATGACAGGTAGTACAAGGGTGTGGCTGCTGAGAGCAAACGAGAATAAAGAACGCGAGGGTGGGGGCTAGTGAGGTGAGTGAGAAGGGAATTCCTTAACAGTAGGCTTAAGGGAACAGAGAGAGTAGGTGAGCAGCGGACAAAACCTCACACTGAATGTGTTAATGGTGTCTCAAAATAGCACAGTTAAGTGCACTAAAGTATATTTAAGTGTACTAATTATATAGCATTAACACTTTGAGTGCCAGCGACGTGTTATGTTGTCTTTTCATGCCCCCCGTTGAGTGCCGACGACGCAAATTGTCGTTTGATTTTTTTATTAGCGATCTGAATTCATATTTCATCAACCGAGTCTCCCGTTGGTACAGCAGCCCCTCTAGGAGCTCAGATGGGAAAATACCGCCCCCTATAGTCTATCCCTGTGTAACTGTAGGCCATTCGATTATACTGGTGGATCTGTGGAGGGGAAGCCTCCTCGCTCCACTATGCTGGCGAGGGATCTGATGAACATGGAAGTGATCGCGAGTTGAAAATATATTTACAGCAGCCAATAATCAATCAATAAACGCGATCGATATTTGGAATGGCGATCAGGAATTGGAATAATCTTTTTGGAGAACATCTGATCTAAGGTAAGGAGTCTATGTTACCAGTTTTAGGATAATCAGAGCTGTATTCACTGAGATAACAGCGTGTCCCGTATGTGTATGTGTGTGTGTGTGTGTGTGTGTGTGTGTGTGTGTGTGTGTGTGTGTGTGTGTGTGTGTGTGTGATGTTGAGGAAATGAGGTAATCGATTTCTCAGCTCGCTTCTATAGCATGCATAAGTACACATATACTATCGATAATCTAGCGTTTATTTGAAAACGATTCATAAATAGGCAGACAAATGACAATGTGTCTAGTGTATTCGAGAATATTCCAATAAATGCCGTTTATGAGGGAATCTTTCTATTTTCCGGAAATTTTCAAGAAAACGATAGCTTTTCAAAATGCTATAAAAAGGATATGAACCGATTAAAAAACAATCCGTTTCGACAATGTTGACTGCAAACAAGTCATTGATAAGCGACGGGCAGATTAGACACATAGCCATAATTTAAAACATAGATTATGCGTTTTTAACGCTATCATTGAAGTGGATGATGGCACTCAAGGACATTAAGTAAGGGATAATGTATAGCTACGAGGTCATTGTCGCAAAATAATTGACCGACACAGAGTTTAATTTCATTTTACATCGACTCGCAACACTGGTTCTGGCTCCGCTCGTCGCTCCGCCCTGTCATCGCTGGCAGCTTCCCCGGCAGCCGGCAGTGTCTGATTGCACTGATGTCAGTGGGCTTAATTGCGAACAGCTGCGCACAGCGGTCATTATTGTTCCACAAAGGTCCGTTATCAGGTAATATCGGACCTCTGACGCGCGCTATTGACCAATCACAAGCAAGCATTTCGGCGAATGTGAAAACGCCATGTAATAATCAACGTTATGGCTGGCACTGAAAGTGTTAATACAGAAAGGGTACTCAAAAATAGCACACAGTATATTTGCAAATAGCAATAGACAGTACATGAATCATGAGTGGACAGGGAAGTACAAATTAGTATATTTAGTACACTTAAGTTACCCCAGTTGTTGTTGTTGTTGTTGTTGTTGTTGCTGTTGTTGTTGTTGTTGTTGTTGTTGCTGTTCTGTCTGAGGGGCTCTATTGATGGCTGGCTTGGTGACAATTATTATTATTATTATTATTATTATTATTATTATTATTATTATTATTATTATTATTATTATTATTATTATTATTATTATTATTATTATTATTATTATTATTATTATTATTATTATTATTATTATTATTATAATTGTAGGGTATTATTCATATCTTTATGCATAAGCATGTTTAAATTATGATTTGGAGTAGTAGACTACACATGGAAGATTACCTTGCAAATGCATGCATGGTTATCCATTTGGCGAATCAGGCAAATCAGGTTACCTGCCCCAAACTACATCAAACAACAATAATAATAGTCTAAGATATGTAGGATAGTAGTAGTTAGTAGTTAGTGTTAGTACTAGGCCTGGCTAATACTCACCACGTGATTGTTTTTCACATTGAATACCTCCGATGTTGTACAGTGCACACATGCATTCACCAGGTCATCGTTAGGTCAGTGGGTCAGTTTGGATGACAGCTCATTTTGGTGAATGCAGGCAAAATGCACAGAATATTATCTTGAAAGCTAATCGAAATCAAAAGTGTTAGCGTATTTATTTAGGCCGTGCGATAGTCTTAGATCGTTCACGAGTCCCTAAAACCTTCTCTTTTTTTTTAGCGTGAGAAACAGGAGGTGTGGCGTGAGAGAGTGTGAAGAGGACGATTTGCGGCTGTCTCACGCTCAACAAATGAGAGTTGGCAGCTCTGTACGCATTTGACCAGCCGTGAGGCGTACACACAGGGCATACACACATTCCAAACGAGACAGGGCTATTTAGCACCATCACTGGAGTTTAGATAAGTCTTATCTTTTATTACATTGAGGCTATCTGAGATTTGATTAGCCTATCTTCCCAGATATGTCACTGATTTTATGTGAGCGGCTATGCTTGACACAAAGCATTATGTGTGTGCCTGGCTGGTGCACGAGACCTGAGTGTCCTGGTTCAGGATTGTGAAAATCTGGTCACCCTATATGTAATTAACATCCTCATTTAGAGAAGTTCATAGTATTATGTTAGCTGGTTCACAATGTTCAAAATGTATAAACAGTTTATAAGTGTAACTCTTTGGCTAGTGTGTGTGTGTGTGTGTGTGTGTGTGTGTGTGTGTGTGTGTGTGCGTGCGTGCGTGCGTGCGTGCGTGCGTGTGTGTGTGTGTGTGTGTGTGTCACACATGCTGCATTTTGACATTATTTCATCAATAATTTCATAGGCGTAGATATAGGGGGGAGGGGGGGTTGCAGGGGACATGTCCCTCTCAATATTGAGAAGAGGTACATTTGTCCCCTTCAAAAAATATAGCTAATATGAAAGACAACCCCCTCCCCCAAAGAGGTCAAAAATAAGGGGGTCAAAACATTTATATATCCTTCTTACCTGTAACTATATATTAACCAACAATTACTGCATTATATTCCATTATATTTGTGTCAGCCGGTACCTGAATGTTGTCTTTTCCTTTACATAAATAAATACATTTCCACCATGAATTGATGCAGAAAAGGCATAAATTGGTGAATAAAGGTACACCAGAATGCAGGACATGAAGTGTTTGATGCTCAAAATGTCCCGGGGGAGGACCTCCAGACCTCCCACTTACAATGCCCCCTCCCCCTCCCACAATGTTGAAACCAAACCTATGACCCTTGAATAATTTAATCAACTTCTATCAAAACCAGTCAAGTTCTGTCCTCTTAAAGTTAGGGCTCTGGAGAGAGACATGAAAACAGAGTGGGAAACAATGTGATATTCTAAGTTCACTTCGGATCGACCAAGAGACGTGACCACCATGCCACGAACTCATAAGGTCAGGAGGGTGACACTGTAACTATCGTGTAATTAGATCATGTATGAATCAGCAGCATGCTGTACATGCTGTACACACACTGCTTATGGGGACACCTCCCTCTATATGACCATTAGCTTTGTTATTGAAGGAATCCGCGTCATGCAACATCAGAACAAAATGGCTACCATGGCTACCCCCCCCCCAATCAGGCCAGTGTTTCTAGATGTGACAGCGTAATAGCAAAGATTAATTGGTGGATCTCTCAGCAGGCCCAGACTGGCCATTGGGCTGTTGGCCCGGCCTGCTAAATGACCTGCAGAAAAAAAAACATCCCCCGCTTAAAAAGGCCTGAATAATTTCCCCAGTCCTGCCCTTCACCTATTTCAACAATCACTCAGTGCCCTAGTTCTATCCATAAACTCTTCTGCATGTTACAGATTAACCTCTTCTGCATGTTACAGATTAACCTCTTCTGCATGTTACAGATTAACCTCTTCTGCATGTTACAGAACATGTTACAGATTAACCTCTTCTGCATGTTACAGATCTTAACCTCTTCTGCATGTTACAAAACATATGTTACAGAACATGTTACAGAGTCTTGCACTCGGCTTGGTGTTGAACGCAGGGTCTTCACCTGCTAGTCCACAGTTTCCAGGGAAGGTGTGAAGGAGAGACTCCTTCATGGGACTCCTTCAAACACCCACGTTTTATTGTAAATATTTTTAGCAAGTTTGTAGGCTTTGTCTGGTTTGTCTATATTTCACTATTCAGGTGTAACTATAATACAGCGCTACATTCATTTCAAACCTTAAAACAGTAACTGGACATTTCTTGTTTATCAGGAGTTAATTGATGCAGGTGATGTACATACATCTGATTAGCACTATTACTCAGTAGAATAAATGTATTAATTTACTGTTACTATTTGCACTGGTTGGATGCCAAACCGCTTTTTGTTGTACTGTACTTGTGCTGTATAATGACAATACGTTGGAATCTAATCTAATATAATCTAAACTTGATTAGTTGATCAACCTAATTCTTTTTGCATAGTACCTGCCAAGGGATGTGTTGGTAACTTGCTTTTTATGGACATTAAAGGCCATATTCCTTTTGCAGGAATGCTTCTCGTGGTGTTTTAAAGCTTTTCAGTGAACACATTATGGCCATCCTCGTCACAAAAAGGGTTTCACTCAATCAATGCAGGTATTTTCTCTGACCTAAATTTTGTATCCTGACACAACATGCTTGGCTGACAGTAAATCAAGGATCACAGCAGTCGGCTTTCCTTTCAGAAGCCTACGCCCGCAAGCACACTTTTAAGGGAGGTGGCACTCATTTAAAGAATTCACTTTTGCAGTTGTTGTGTGTTGTGGCAGAGACGTTTCTGTAACTACACGTCTGTCAATGTACCCTAAAGGAACACGCCAACATTTTGGGAAATTAGCTTATCGTCTTCTCCAGAGAGAGACAATAAGATAGATACCAGTTTCCTCTCTGTGCGTTCAGTAGAAAGCTATCTGGCTGCATGTTAGCCTAACTTAGCACAATGAATGGAAGCAGACATGGCCGGTTAGCCTAGGCATTGGCCAACTAACACCTCTCCCGAAGGCTAACCAGTCATGTCCGCTTCCATTCATTGTGCTAAGCTAGGCTAACAGGCAGTCAGATAGCTTTCTACTGAACGCACAGAGAGGAAACTGGTATCTATCTTATTTTCTCTCTCTGGAGAAGACGGTAAGCTAATTTACCAAAATGTTGGCGTGTTCCTTTAACATATACCTCTTCTTCTGATGTCTACCTGTAGAAAAGACTATCCTATGTGTTAAGGTCCTGGACCAAAACAAAAGTGATATTATCACTGACATGTCCTGGGTAATAAGAAATTCCCATTCCATTATTTTCTGTCATGCACCACATGTTCAGGATGTAATACTGCCAGGGTGGCATCCTGTATACACCTGTATCCTACAAAATACATCAGATTATGTATGTTAATGCAAAATATGTCAAATATGCATACTCCTTAATTTGATAAAGGGTAATATGCTTTACAAATGATAGCTGACCTTTCTCGGTTGAAACGCTGCTCACAGCATTAAATAATGCAATAAAAAAGCTACCCAGCACCTGCTAAATATTATGAATGTGCATATGGCCATTACCAGTGTGACATACTGTTTTACTTTGGAACTACTACTACTACTACTAAGGAATTGGCAGTAAGTAACACCTGGGTTACAATTAAGTACCACAGATTAAGAACAATATAACCACAGGTATACCTTCACAAGTTTACGGCACTGGGCGGCCGGGTAGCACAACGGACTAAGAGCCTGTCTACCACCGCAGAGACACTGGTATCGAATCCGGCTGTCAGCAGTGCCTCCGGCTTGGCCGGTCGTCATACTGGCACAATTGGCAGTGTCAGCGGGAGGGAAGCCGGTGGGTATTAATCAGGTCGTTGTAAACAGCGACTCCTACAGGTCGGTCAGGGTGCCTGCACAGCGAGGGAGGGAAATGGTGAAGGTAGTGTGACCTCCCACGCGTTACACTTCACCAATGAGAGTCCTCGCTGCCAGGTGAAAAGAGGCTGCTGGCTGTCTCCTATGTATCGGAGGAAGCATGTGATAGACTTCAGGGCTCCCTAGACCGACCAGTGGGGGGCAAATGCCCGCAACGACCAGGAAGGGGAGGGGGGAATTGGCATAATGACTAAATTGGGATGGGAGGAAAATACAGAAAAATAGGAGGAGAAAAAAGTGGATACATTTTTTTTTTTACAGAACTGGTTTAGGGCGGCCATAATTGTTATCACACTCCTGTAGGTCAACAGTGTATAATGGTTCCACAAATATACTGTAGTTTCATGGTGTTATGTGATGAATCCTCTAAGAGCGTTTAAGCAAAACTGCTAATTAAATAACATAGTGCTACTATGGACCTCATTCAATAACATTGGTCCAACGGATTTACGAGAAAAGTATCGTAAATAGGGTTGAATGGTTTTACTTATTAAAACCAAATATCCTGGCTACTCTGCGTTGTGTGTTATCCGTTGTTAAAACCCTATTACTGATAAAGGCCTACCCGGCCTGTTGGACGGCAGCGAAGAGAGCAAAATGATGAGAAGAGAGTTTGCTTGTTCTCAGATGCAGCTTTATTTCAAAAGTGAAATAACAAAAGGCTTGAATTCAAAACGTGCAATGAAACAAAGATACCAATTGAGACTATGCCCTCAAGCTCTTTGTTCCAGACTAATTCACTACAATTAAAGTATCTCTTCTCGTCTCCTCGCTGTTCGTTGGTTTCCTCTCAGCTCGTCGTCATCAGCTTCCGTGTGGGGATGAGGGGAAAAAGCATGTGTCTGTAGTTTCGTTCCTGTTCCTTCTTGTTCTTGTTCTCTCTCACTAGACCGCTAGCTTTTAAGCCCTTTTCTCCTCCCCCTCTGACCATGCTAGTCTTACGTCAGAAGGGGAGGACTTTTTTAGAAGAGAGAGCTGTTGATTGGTTGAACCCCTAAAGCGGCCATTTTGAGCAGGCCTGTCGTCCCCTCTGACCCTAGAAGAGGCCGGCTTTAATGTCTCAAAAAAGTAGAGGTGGGCATAGATACAGTTTTTTAATCTAGATTAATCTATCTGCAATCCTGGATTTAATCTAGATTAATCTAGATTAAAATGGCTAAAAAAAAAAAAAAAACCTGCCGAAGGCATTCAAAATATGTGTGTTCTACCCAAATAATGACCAGAAGTAAGTCCTTACTTTTTCTTTCCTCCTTATGTTTCTCAGGCCAGGTGGCCCATTACACCATGAGCCCATCTCCCATTTCCAAAATGCATTACAGACTGTTTGAAAAAGCTGTTTTGCTATGATAATTGGTAATGAAATATCAAAATAATGTTCAATAAGATGTACTTGTGTTTAATAAGTTGTTTTATTCAGAAGTTAACACAAATACATAATATTACCAGTACAGTACAGTATCTAGCACACTCTCAGGAGCAAAACAGAAAGAATCATTTCAAACTTGAACTATGTGACATGGCTTGAATCAACTGCTCCAGTGGAGTTGCTCAGTGGCCAATGGTGTCAACTGTGGTTGTACTGGGCAGCTCCCAGGTGTGAATGGAAAAGAACATCTGTGCTCAGCGAACCTACCCTGGGTAAATAAAGGTAGAAAAAAAAAATGTAATTTTTTTTTTTTTTTTTTTTTTTTTTTTTTTAGATTAATGCGTTAATTATATTATCGCGCGATACTAGTATAGCGTTAACGCAGCACGTTAACGCCGTTAACGGCCCAGCTCTACTAAAAAGATATTTCTCTATTTCATTATAGTTTAACGTTTTATACCGCAGTATCTATTTTTATAGTTTAATAATGTAAGATTTTAGCAAGGACTATACTTGATCGTGAATGTTGTCGTTTTCTGATTGAAATTTGGAACGTTATAACTAAGTTTAGCCTTATTGCTGGTTCTGTGATAAGAACAAAGAAGTCTATATTTCTTAGTTAAATATAGAAGTTTCAACTGTTTAGCTATTGTTGTCCCTCTTGGTTTTGATCCCTTATCAGAAAGCGTTTTATGGCAACTTTGGTGCTCACTTTGGGTATGAACAATGCATGTTTCATATCATTACGTCCAGCCTCATTAGCACAACATAACTGTAATATTTGTAGTTTAATTTGGAGTTTCTTTAATGACTATAAACGTACTTTAATTACTGAAGTAGTGAAGCTTAACTCCTCCCTAGACATCACGTCTCTACTTGGGGCCTTACAGGATGCCTGCAAGATCTAACAGGCATTGTGACCAAACGGTCTATTGCCCCACCTGCTTTGTGACACTTGTATGTAAATTCGTTCAGTGAAATGTTATCAATGGACTCTTGGTGAAACCAACTGTCTTCAGCTGTTACCCTATTTTAAATAGTGTCTCCATCGGCTTGTGTAAATATCACCGGCCTTTGAACTGGTGAGTTGGCCTACTTCCCCCAGGGGGAACAGAGGTTTATCTAACACAGGGAAATGCTAATCCATTTCTCCCCCAGGGCCACTCTTAACAGCCAAACCCCCTAGTATTGTTATGTTGTTCCGACTGTAGTATTAGGTCATATTTGTATAGGAACCTTTGTGCGGTAGGAACCTTGATGTGTGACGGGGGGGGAGTTAAATAAAGGATGCACGGACTCGAAAGCTATCGCCTGTGTCATATCGTCTCTTCATTATAACAAACCTAAGATCTCATGATTATAACTCAACATGGTGTCAGATGTGGGATTGAACATTAGATATAGCGTTAACTAAGTAGTATAGACTTTAGAGTAGACTGCTACAGTAACGTTAGTACAGTTTGAGTTTGAGTTTGAGTTTAGAGACGGCAGCGCGAGCCCAACGGCGCGAAAGCGAAACTATGAGTCAGTTTCAAGTTCCCCCGCCAGAGAAATTCACTTTCAAGGCAGAAGACTGGACAAAATGGATAAAAAGATTCGATCGATTTCGGATTGCGTCGGGATTAGAAACCCAAGCAGAAGAAAACCAGGTGAATGCTTTAATCTACACTATGGGAGAAGAAGCTGAGGATATTCTGACTTCCCTGCATCTGAGCGACGAAGAACAGGCTCAGTATGAGACGGTCAAAGACAGTTTGGATACTCACTTCATAGCACGCAGAAATGTCATTTTCGAGAGGGCCAAGTTTAACCAGCGGCAGCAGGAGCCGGGGGAGTCAACAGATAATTTTATTACTGCACTGCATTGCCTGGCCGAACATTGTGGATATGGGACACTGCATGATGAAATGGTGAGAGACAGACTTGTGGTTGGGCTGAGGGATTCAAGACTTTCAGAACAGTTGCAAATGGACCCTGACCTAACACTTGTAAAAGCTGTGACCAAGGCTAGACAGAGTGAGCAGGTAAAGAAACAACAAGAAGCTCTCAAGAGAAACTTTAAAGAGGACTTTACAAATACACAGCTTGATAGTATGCAGGCCCAGCAGCGGGGCAGAGCTAAATATACACAAGCCAGGCCACAGTCATTCCAGTCGGGTAAGAGAATAGCACAGAAAATGAATTTTAAGCAGACGCAGTGTATATGGTGTGGCGACATGGAAGGCCACAGCCGACAGAAATGCCCGGCTAGGGAATCACTGTGTAACCACTGTAAAAAGCAGGGTCACTATGCCAGAGTGTGCAGAGCTAGAAGGAGCACTGAGGGGCACATAGCCACGTTGACAGATGACAGGGATGACTATGAGGGGGATGACTACGATGGGGATGAAGAGGCTTCATTCCTTGGCTCACTGACTGTCGATTCAGATGAAGGTCCATGGATGACGGAAGTAAAAATGGACCACTGCAACATTGTGTGGAAGATAGACACAGGTGCGGATGTAACAGCAGTGCCAGAGACCATGTGTAGTCAGGATCAGCTCAGTAAAATGGGGAGATCAACAAAGCCTTTAAAGGGGCCAGGAGGAAGGCCACTGAATGTAAAGGGGAAATTCACAGCCACACTCAAGAAAGGTGAGAGGATCACAAAACAGGATGTTTACGTTGTGGAGGAACTGGCCGTACCATTGCTAGGCCGGTCAGCTGCCATAGCACTGCACTTGGTGGCAAGGCTGGATGCCATCAGCCTAGCTTTAGTCTCAAAAGAAGATGTGAAACAGGAATTCCCAAAGCTCTTCAATGGTCTGGGGAAAATGCAGGGAGAATACAATATTGTATTAAGGCCAGGGGCTAAGCCCTTTTCTGTCTCCACTCCTAGGCGGATATCCCTCCCCCTCCTACCAAAAGTAAAGGAAGAACTAAAAAACATGGAGCAACAGGGAGTAATTTCAAAGGTGGAACAGCCGACGGACTGGTGTGCACCAATGGTGGTGGTTCCCAAGCAGGCTACGGGAAAGGTGAGAATATGCACAGACCTCACTGAACTGAACAAATCTGTCAAGAGGGAGAGGCATCCACTTCCCTCAGTCGAACACACACTGGGACAGCTCGCCGGAGCCAGAGTGTTCTCTAAGCTGGATGCAAACTCAGGCTTCTGGCAGATTCCACTGTCAAAGGAGTCATCGCTATTAACCACCTTCATGACACCATTTGGACGGTATCGGTATAACCGCATGTGCTTTGGAATATCGTCTGCACCAGAGCACTTTCAGAAGCGCATGACACAGATCCTAGAGGGTCTGGAAGGCGTTGTGTGTCAGATGGATGATGTGCTCATCTGGGGAGCCACACAACAACAGCATGATGAGAGGTTACGCACAGCACTGACACGACTCCAGGAGGCAGGGGTCACGCTCAATGCTGGAAAATGTGAGTTCTCCAAGAGCAAAATCAAGTACCTGGGACAGGTCATCGAGGGGTCAGGGGTGAGCGCAGACCCAGACAAAGTGTACGCAGTGAGAGCCATGAAAGAACCGAGGAACGTCAGAGAAGTGAGAGGATTTCTGGGGATGGTAAATCATCTTGGAAAGTTTCTGCCTCACCTGGCGGAGAAGACCCTTCCACTCAGAGATCTGCTAAAGAGGTCAAACATGTGGGCATGGGGGCCCCCACAACAGGAGGCCTTCGTTAATATAAAAAAACAACTGACTACACCCCCTGGATTGACACTGTACGACCCAAACGCAGAAACCTTGGTCTCCGCTGATGCCTCGTCATATGGGCTGGGTGCAGTCCTTCTCCAGAGGCAAGCTGAACAAGCATGGAAACCGGTGGCGTATGCCTCGCGAGCCCTCACCGACACCGAACAGAGATACGCTCAAATAGAAAAGGAGGCACTGGCCTCCACATGGGCCTGTGAGAAGTTTGCTGAATTCCTCATTGGGAAAGACTTCCACATTGAGACAGACCACAAACCTCTGGTCCCTCTGCTAGGCTCGAAGACCCTAGACCAACTTCCACCACGCATACAACGGCTTAGGATGAGACTGATGAGGTTCTCCTACACCATATCACATGTGGCGGGCAAAAACATCGCGACAGCAGACGTGCTCTCCAGAGCTCCTGTAAGCAGCACAGCAGACGGGCTACAAGAGGAGGAAATAAACCTGTATGTCGACTCCATCATGACAAGCCTGCCCGCTACAGAGAAAAGGCTCAGAGAGATCCAAACACACCAAGACAATGACCCCATAGTATGCCAGCTTAAGAGATACTGTGTGGAAGGATGGCCAGATAAGTTCTCCATAGAACACGTGATTCAGCCCTACCTGCCACTCTCAGGAGAGTTCACGGTGCAAAATGGACTGATGCTAAAGGGGGAGAGAATAGTCATCCCAGCAGCACTCAGAGCTGACATACTGGAAAAGCTGCACGAAGGACATCTCGGGATAACAAAATGTAGGGAGAGGGCTAAAAGGTCAGTATGGTGGCCAGGCCTTAGCAAGGAATTGCAAAAGATGGTAGAGAACTGTGACACATGTGCACGTGAGAGGGTGAACAAAAGAGAACCCATGATGTCAACAGAATTCCCAACAAGACCATGGTCCACTGTCGGAGCAGATCTGTTTCAAAACAACAACCAACACTACCTAGTCATCGTTGACTATTATTCCAGATATGTGGAAGTCGCCAAACTGACACTAGCCCACGTGTGTTTGTACTGATCATACCCATTCAATCTCCCAGTAGCTGTTGACCTGTGGGACTCAAGATTCAACCAACATACCTATATTTCCATAATGGTTGGACAGTTTGGACAGAGAAATCCACCACAAAAGTTTTAAGAGAATAATTTATTTTTTAAAAGTAGTTGAAAAGGTTTTGGTTGTCCAATAGCTTTTCATTTACGTGGGTCTTAACACTTTCAGCGCCAGCCGTTTTAGTTATCCTTGTACTCAATGGGCCACCGCTGTAAGAGATAGGGATTTTCACTGTGCGTTGCGGTGTTTGCAGGGCTATATCTATATTCTATATTATAGCTATGGAGACAATACTATGGCTCATTTGACATTAACTATCCCTCGTTCAACATGTGAAAAAGAAAAAAAAATGTCATGTATACGTTTGCGTGTTATACCGTGGTGAATATTGTATAGTTTCAGAGTGATCCTGGCTAATTCCTTGTAACTGTGTTTATGGAGCGATATGTGAATTTTGCTAAAAGTGTTCGCATTGCTCACCTGGACACGCTACTATTTCCAAATCGAAGGTATATAATAGGTATTATGTTTCATCATGAATGCATTTAATTTGATGTCAACTGGATTATTGTGCTGGTCCTCTGCATCCAAAGGTCAACTAAAGAAATAGCAAACTGCCCAGAACAGAGTTGCAAGGTTAGTCTTACATTGTTCCATGAGAACAAACACTATCTGTAATCAATATTCACCATCAACTCTCATGGTTAACGGTAGAGAATGGTTTTCAACACGGTTACATTTTTCAGGAACACTGTCTTTTCGTCTCAACCTGTTTTCTTATACAAACAAATTGTCAGATACAGTCAGGTTCATTCTTATTTTACTAGGTCAGCCGATGATGGACAGATTATGTTACCACGTCCAAAATCAAATGCTCTAGAGAGGATGGTTGTTTATCATGTCATCAATCATTGGAATAACTGCCCACTGAACATAAGTAAATTGAATAGCAAAGTGTCTTTCAAGTACCACCTAAGAATGCACTACTTAAATATGTGAGCAAATACTGTTCACGTTTGGGAGTGGAAATACCTACTGTAGGAATGTAATAATGAAATATTTACTCATGAATGTAATAACCTTTTCTGAAAATATTCATGTCTACCCATGAATGTAATAACCTTTTCTGAAAATATTCTGATGTTTATAAAGATGTCTACAATGTTTTACTGTTTTTAGATTATCATTGTTAATTAAGTGAATTGTGATTGTCATATCTCATGTATTGTAATGTTTTGTGTTTTTGTTTTGTGTTGTCTTTCTGTGTGGACCCTATATAGCTCGCCACTTAGGTGGCAGCTAATGGGGATCCTTTTAAACAATAAACAATAAACAATAAACAATGAAAGGGGGGGGGGGGGGGGTCGTTTTTTGATGCTTTGATCATCAGCAACGGCATACGTTTTAGAGTACGTTACATATGATCGTTGCGATCGATGTGAAATCATTGTTGGATCAAAGTAGGATTGATGTCATATAGTCCTTACCTTTACTAGAAGGTATCCCAAAAAGAATATTCCAATTGTCTGATCGCGATTTCCAGTATTGATGTCGATCGGGTCCCTGACATGAAGTGGCACAAGATATGCCTCAAGTGTGCTGAACGCGTTTCGAAGTGTTCGGATGAAGCGATATCTTGGCTTGGTCTAAATTCTCCGCCCGGACTAAATTAGATGTGACACACAGTGTGAAATAAGGTTTCAAAGGGTGGGTGATACTGCCACCTAGCAGGATGCGGCCGGTATTGCACTCTCGGGATCTCAGAATGATTTCCTATGGTAACAGCGAGGTCCGTGAGCCTGTAATAAATAAAAAAATCGAATAAAAGAAAAAACTGCCAAAACCTGACTATACTCGGGTATGGCGCTCAACCGCTGGCTAGATAAGCCGACTTTACTCTGGCATGGCGCCCAATGAGTTGGATCTTGGACACAAACTACGTTCACACTCTCCTTTTCATATGGGAATTTGAAGGCATATTATTATTATTCTATATTATTATTATTCTATTGTTTAACCGGATAAGAAAAGGTTGGATATCCTTCTCTGGTTGAAAGTCATAACTACCATTGGTTTTTGTATTTTTAAAACCCTTATTGGTAAACTTCCCTCTTACATCACAACCCTTTTTGAATGGAATCTTGGAACCTATTCTACCCGTTCAAGTGACTGGTTGGTTCTTAGAGTTGGTTTGCTCTGAACTAGGAAAAACTGCTTTTTCCTTTGATGCTTCCAACACCTGGAACTGAACAATGAACATTGAGTGCCACAGAACACTGAACTACTGAACACAGAACACTGAACTATCCACACACAAGCACACATGAGCACACACACGACACGCACGCTGTGCACGCTCACACACTAGCAGCCACTTTAACACTTTAACAAGAGCGGGCACACACTCATGCCGCACACACGCACACTTATGGCCAAGAGGAAAGGCCACTTTAAACTAGTATAACAACAGGAACAGTGTATTGCACTACTAAAGCTACCTAGCATGTCCTATATGCTCTGTAAATAACTATGTACAGATACCGAGATGTCACACCATGTTACCTGTTACCTGTTTATTGCACAATGTTGTTTTTTATTGGATTCTATTATATGTTGTACCACTGTATTGCACATCATCGCGGGCAAGACCACCCGCATTTCATTGTATACTTGTATGCCGTGACAAATAAAATTCTTGACTTGACTTGACTTGTCTCTGAAGTTGCAGGTTCTTCCTTCTCTTGCTGCATTTAAAAGTATGATCTCCGACCACTGTGTGTCGACTTGTAGCTGTCTAAGATGATTTTTGATTGTTTATTCTTATTTGTTGTGCCTATATGTATGAATCTGCTGATAACTGTTTTGTGAGCTTGTCATCATTGTAAATGAGGGTAACCTTAGTGTCTCAGAAGTTGAAATAAAGGTTTGAAATTAAATATCCTAAGCAGCCCATGCCCCCCCCCCCCCCCCCAAAAAAAAGAAAGAGAAAGAAAATTAAACGTGCAGCCTCTCAACCAGCAATCACAAATCTCCGTCAAGTCAGCAGCATGCCTATAAGTTTCACATTCAGTATAGCGATTTTGCCATCAAAATCAAAGCGTTAGAACGTTTTTGCCTTCAAAATGATATAGTGTGAGGAAGTTTGGTTGCTGCATTTTTTTGGCCGAATACAAATATTGAATATTTGCATAACCATGGTAATCCCTACTGGTGACTGTTGAAGGAAACAGACATACCATTTTGGGTAAGTCATAAAATGTCACTCAGTAGGAGTTTCTCATAGACAAAGCAGCATATAATAATTGTCACAATCACGGCGAGAGCCTCTCTCTCTCCTCCTGCTGCCACGCCCTTATATGGGCAGCTTCCGACCCCAGCGTTCTCACGCTGTCACCTGGCAGCAATCAGCACAGCTGAGAGTCATCCGCTCATCACCGACCCCGATATCCACCCTACGGATCCTGCCCCTCATCGTCCAAGTGTTATCCTATCAACCTAGGTACGAGGACGCACATTTCTGTACATTCACTGTAGCCTGTCTGCCTGGTACCCAAGGAATTCAAATTAACCTAAAACGCTCCATTCTCTCTCTCCCTGTGTGTTCTGCTATTGGGCTCAGCCACCGCTGCCGTAAAAGAACACTTGGACCAATGACGAGCCCAGCACCGCAGGACGCTGGAGAATGGAGGGAGGTCTGGACCATTATCAACGGACACGCCGGGCTGGTAAACCAACACGCACTCCTGCACACTCGCTGAGACCACTGCCCAACTCCGTGCTCTCACTATCAGCTCCGCTGAGCGAGACAAACAATGTAGCCGGTTAGTATTATTTATGTTACCTAAATAAATTTAATAGATAATATTTTTCTTTTCAGTGGCCTTTTCCAATGGCCTTTTCCAGTGTTTAGCATTGTTTTCTAGCAATGTGGGGTTGTATCAATGGGGTCTATGTCTCTAATTCTCATTTTTGCGCATCCCTCCAGTTCAGATGTCACGAGATCCGCCCCCCACTGAACTAAGTCATTCTGAATTTTTGCGTGCCTCTGACGTAGAAGAATTCTCATCTGCATACCTAACCTGCAACCTCTATGGTAGCCCTGCATTTACACACAATCGCAAGTCGAGCCGCTCACACATGCGCACACACGTGCTCACGGAGTAATCTCTCCCTCTCTCTATCTGTCTCTATCTCTCCCCTTCATTTACACACAATCGCGAGTCGAGCCACTCACACACGTGCACACGCGCGCTCACGGAGCGATCTCTCCTCTCTCTATCTGTCTCTCCCTCTCTCTATCTCTCCCCCTGCATTTACACACAATTGCGAGTCGAGCCACTCACACACACGCACACGTGCGCTCACGGAGCGATCTCTCCTCTCTCTTTCTCCCTCTATCTGTCTCTCCCTCTCTCTATCTCTCCCTCTCTCTCTCTCGCTCGCTCGTTCTCTCTCTCGCTCTCTCTCGTATATATCACGCTGTGTGGGTGACTGTCACTCAAAGCGCATTGCTAGTATGGGCGGAGCCCAGCCAAAAACAGCTTGGAATCTTGAATGCAGAAAATGCTGCTCGAAAGTACTTGATTAGAAATACAAAACAAAGATTTTTTTTTTATCTTACAGATGTGTTCCATAGACTCACAGGAATTGTGTAAAGTTGCCCAAATAGTGAAAGAAATAGTAAGATAGTTCCCCTTTAAAAGAACCGAGTACATTTTTACTTTTCTACTGTACTATAATTTTAGTGGGGATCAATAAAGGAATCTTATCTTATTGGATAAAGTGGGAAGAGATACCAGAACATTTATTTTGTGTTTACTGCAGAGCGGAGGGACTGGGATACCTGTGTTACTGAACAAACACTTTATATCACTGATGGCTGTTGGAGTGTAGCACTTATTTTATTAACAAAGAAATATACCACTACATACCAATACCACCATTCCTGTTACCATCAGAATGAAACCAAACCTATGACCTTGTTCCCTTGTTCAGTAAGTAAAGGGGGGTGGGGTGATTCCCAGCATAGTGGGCGACACGCATATATACACAGATACACATACAGAAACACACAGACATGTAACACACTACACTCACTACTCACACTCTCCTTTTCATTCACAGCTACTGGTGACTAGGTATGGGAATTTGAAGGCATATCAATATTTGATTATTCTATTGAAAAATAGATATGAAAAGGTTGGGTGGCTCTTAAAATTTGGCTAGTGAGCAAAACATATCATCCTCCTGTAAAAACATCACTTTACCTCTCACTTCAAATGCAGCAGGAAAGGAACAAGAAAGGGAAAAAGGGATCCAGAGTTTCCATCAGAATGAAACCAAACCTGTGACCTTGTTCAGTAAGTAAAGGGGGGGGATGATTCCCAGCATAGTGGGCGACACGCATAGGCTACATATACTGTACTCAGATACACAGACGCACATGCACACAAGGTGAGGTGAAAGGGCTTGTTGATGCCAATGCTGCTTGAGTCAGCTGGGGAACACATGAGTCAATGGCAGAGGCATGTCTGGAGTACACACACACACGTACGCGCACACACACACACACACACACGCACACACACACACACACACACACACACACACACACACACACACACACACACACACACACACACACACACACACACACACACACACACACACACACACACACACACACACACACACACACACACACACACACACACACACACACACACACACACACACACACACACACACACATACCTCGCTGCTCTCAGAGACACACCTCATGACAAGGGACGGCTGGTGATAAAGCAAATATAACAAAGCGTTCAACTGTTTGTGTATGTCTGGGATTTCTTCATTCCTAGAACTCTATGATCCATAGCACTGACCTGCAGTATCATAGTTGGGCGGTGTGTGTAGGGGAGTGGTGAAGAGGGAAAAGGGTTTCTACTAACAGAATGACACATCTGCAGGGAATACGGCGCTCCGTGTCGACCACAGTGTGTGCCGGCTCACTGGTCCAAGTGGTCCGGTTCTCGGCACGACGGCTCCCGGTGTGTCTGAGCTGCAGAGCCGCATGGAGTCACGTGGTGAGAGTTGGACAGAGTTGGAGAAAACCCTCCCAACGGTGAAGTTGTCCAGACAAGCTCTTCAGGTCAGACATAAACCAGTGCCGCGAAATCTGTTAAAGGCTACGGTCTCGTTTCTAGAGCATGAAAGTTACCTTGCTTGAAGAAATGTGTTTTTATTGCCTTTTTTTTGGCTATCTTGTATCCTTCATGTTTAAATAAGGTGCAGTCTTCCACGGATCAGCTTTAAGAAATCCGGACCCCTAGCCCTATAGCCTACCCGCAGATCCACCTAATCTGCCATAAATCGAATGCAAAGTCACTGGGGCCACGCTGTCTGTATAAAGCCCCAACATAAAAACAAGAAGAAAGGAACCAAGACGCGACCCTACCTACCAGTGTTGTAGTCGAGTCACTAAATCTCAAGTCCGAGTCGAGTCTCGAGTCCCCCGTGTTTGAGTCCGAGTCTAAGTCCGAGTCACCAAAGAAGAGCCTGCAGAGTTAAGTCTGAGTCGAGTCCCCATTACCCTAGTCCAGGGGTGTAAAAAGTACCCAGAAATTATACTTAAGTGAAAGTATGGGTACCGTCTCAAAATCTGACTCAAGTAAAAGTCAAAGTATCTGGCTAAAAACACACTTGAGTAAAAGTCAAAAAGTCCTACTTTTAAATGTACTTAAGTACTAAAAAGTAAAAGTAATTTTTTTTTAAAGGGATACACCAGGGGTCTCAAACTCATTCCATCGTGGGCCAAGTTTTCATTTTAACTACACATTGCACCAGGTGAGTTAGTTGAAGAGGTGAGCCAATTAGTGAAATCATCAGCTGGTGTTTAGGCAAGGCTGGAATGAAACCAAGCAGACACTCTGCCCACAATGGAATGTGTTCTGCGATAGACAATGCTGAAATGAAAGAACAGAGGACACTTTTTTTGCATTAAAATTATTTAATGCACTTCTCCATTGAAGGTAAACTAACATGGACGGCATTCACATCACAGCATGAATAATATCACAATATTAAAAACAGAATGGTGTATCCTGAATAATATCACAATATTAACCACAGCATACTGGATTATCCTGAATAATATCACAATATTAAAGGCTGAATACTGGAGTACCCTGAATAATATCACAATATTAAAGACAGAATACTGGAGTACCCTGAATAATATCACAATATTAAAGACATAATACTGGAGTACCCTGAATAATATCACAATATTAACCACAGCATAATGTGGATCTGACTGTCTATTCTTTTGATAGCAGGTGTTTAATCAAAGATCCCTGCTTTCTAGTGTTGCACAAGGACCAATCAGCATGGGTATGGGCGGGTTCATTTTCCATTGATGGGGATTTGATTGGCTGTTTACCTGCGGTCGCAGGATTAATAACGTTAACGTTAGTTCGGCCAGATAAACAATTAAAATATACTAATTAAAATGGTTGGACCTCTGATATTTGTACTTTGTACTTTGTAGGTCTGCATTTTAAATGTAAGGAGTAAAAAGTATGTTTTTTTTCTCTGAAATGTAATGGAGTAAAAGTACAAAGTATACAAACATAATAATACTCGAGTAAAGTACAAATCCCCCAAAACAGTACTTAAGTATTGTAACGAAGTACAATTACTCAAGTACTTTACACCCCTGCCCTAGTCCGAGTCCAAGTCATCAAGGTTGAGTCCAGGTGTGTAATTGCCCTGTATTTCTAGTGTTATAAAGTATCGAATTATGTTTTTCCACCCAAACTCCCTCCATATCCTTGATCCTGTGGTTGCTTGACCCTTCCCTTCCGTCCTTCATATGACTTTACCATTATCTTAATGACCCCATTCTGTTCTTTGTCTCTGTCTTGCTTTATTTCCTTGTTATAGTAGTCCCTAATCTGTAAATATCTAAAGTGGTCCCTATTCTCTAGTCCGTATCTTTATTTCAAGTCTTGTAGAGTCTGCATCTCCCCTCCTTCTGTCATTGTACACATTGCTGTTATACCCCCCCGTTCCCATCTCTTGAACCCATGGTCTTCTATCCCTGGTCTGAATTTGTTGTCGTGTGCTATCCATCTCAGTATCTTAGATTCTTTTTCTAGCTTGTATTTCTTTACTATTGTGTTCCATATGTTTATAGTGAATTTAGTAATTGGATCTAGTAGTTGTTCCTGTCTCCTGAACAGCTCCCTGTCCCCTATCAGTGTCTGTACTTTGAATCCCTCTCTTTTGGTTTCTATATCATTCCATTTGGTCTCATAATTCACATTGCACCAGCATGCTACTGTTCTAAGCTGTGCTGCATAGTAATAGCTTTCTAAACTGGGTACTGCCATCCCTCCTTTCTCCTTTGGTAATTGTAGAGTCACATATCTGATCCTTGGCGTTTTCCCCCCCCAAATTAATCTTGATATCTGTCTATCCCATTCCCTAAATTGTTTTTGTGGTATTAATATAGGTAGAGATTGAAATAGGTATAGTAACCTTGGTAATATTCATCTTAATGATTTCGATCCTTGAGCTGAAATCTAGGGGCATTACCGTCCATCTTTCTAGGTCTCTCTTGATTTTCTGATTTATCTGTGTATAGTTTGCATTGTATACCCCTCCATCCCTCTTGTGATGTTCACCCCTAGGTACTTGATCCTGTCCATGCCCCATTTGATTTTGTATTTTTCTTTGATCTCTATCGTTGGTGTGTAGTTCAGTGCTACTGTAATGTCTGTGTCTTCGTCACATTAAGTCTATACCCTGAGTAATATCCATATTCTGTCAGTAGATCCATCAGTGTCGGGAAGCTTGTGTCTGGTTGTCTCATATATACTATCACGTCGTCTGCGAACAATCCCAATTCATGTTCTGTCCCCCTTATCTCCACCCCTTTGATGTCTTTGGTCTGTCTAATTAGTTGAGCCAGTGGTTCGATGAATACATCGAAGAGCGTCGGCGAAAGACAACAACCCTGTCTGGTAGCTCTCTCTAGTTGAATCCGGTCCATCAGACTACCATTCACCTTAATCTTAGCCGTCGGTTCTTGATATAATGCCCTAATTGTTTTCATAGCATTTTTGTCTAATCCAAATTTCTCCAATATTTTATATAGAAATATCCAGCTTACACTGTCGAAGGCTTTTTCTGCATCTAGGCTAAATAATACTGCACTTCCTCCTTCCTTTTGTATCTCTTCTACTATCTGCACTGTCTTCCTTATGTTATCCTGTGTCTGCCTTCCTTTAATTAATCCAGTCTGGTCTTCATCTATTATATCTGTCATAAATGTCTCAAATCTTTTGGATATTATTGATGTATACATCTTTTAATCTACATTAAGTATGGACACAGGTCTGAAACTGCTACACAGTTCTCTATCTTTCCCTTCTTTTGGAATTGTAGTAATTATGGCCTCTTTCCATGAAGGTGGCATTGTGCCTTTTTCCATTGTGTGTCTGAATGCTGCTTCTAATATGGGGCTCAGTTCCTGCCTAAATGTTTTGTAGAATTCCGAGGGGAATCCGTCGCTACCCGGTGACTTACTACTCTTTGCTCTACTGATCGCATTCCAAACGTCCTGTTCTGTGATCTCTGCATTTAATATTTCATTCTGTTCCTTCCCTATCGATGGTAGATCTAATTTTTCTAAAAATGTTTCTATCTGCTCTTCTCCTGCCGCTATCGGTTGTGTGTATAGTTTCCTATAATATTCTTCAAATGTCTTCTCTATTTCCACTGGCTCTCTCAGTATTTTGTTTGTGTTTGTGTCCCTTATTGTGTGTATTGTGTTCAGTTTTTGTTGTGTCCTGATTCGTCTGGCTAACAGTCTGGTCGCTCTCGGTCCCCCTTCATAGTATGCCTGTTTCATGTATCTAGCTTTCTTCTCTATTTCTGTCAGCAGCTCTTTATTTATCTTTCCTCTAACTTCCTTGACCTCTCTAAGTGTCTTTTGGTTCTTTGAGCTTTGGTGTTCTTTCTCTAATTCTTTCAGTTTCTTTATCAAGTTCTGGTATGTCTCTATTCTAGCCTTCTTGAGTAATGCCGTCTTTGCTATACATTTTCCCCGTATTACTACCTTTAGTGCATCCCATAAAATGTTTGGATCTACCTCCCCATTATTGTTCTCTTCTCTATATCTAATTATGTCTTCCTTCACTTCATTAACCAAACCTTTGTTGTTTAATAGTCCTACATTCAGTCTCTAAACTGTATTTCTCCGTCTACTTTTAAGATTTACTGTCAGATATATTGCGCTATGATCTGAAATATCCGTCACCCCTATCCTGCATTCTTCCACCCTGTATCTGTCCCCTGTTGTCATGAGAAAATAGTCTATCCTTGAATATGTTGTGTGTGGGTGTGAATAGTGTGTGTATTCTCTATCTAGTGTGTGCATTGCTCTCCATATGTCTATGATTCCTAATTCTGCCATTTGTATATTCATATATTTGCTAATGTTTGTCCTCCATTTCTTTGTGCTTGTCGTGTCTATGTCATAGTTCAGTACTACATTGAAATCACCTGTACAGATCAGGACCCCCTCCCCTTCCAACGCCATGATATCAAAGATTGTTTCAAATAGATATTTCTCACTGTCTGGTGGAGCATATACATTTACTAGCATTACCATTTGACCTTCTATTTTCCCCTTGACCAACACATACCTTCCCTCTTTGTCCCTTATTTCCCTGATCATTTCAAATTTCACTGTGTTCTTAATTAGTATAGCTACTCCTCTTCTAAGGTTCTGTTTAAAAGAACTATAGAACAGGTTTTCATACCCGAATCTCTTCAGCTTTTCATGTTCTTGTGATATTAGATGTGTTTCTTGTAAGAAGATGACCTGCGCCTCCTCTTTTTTAAGTTTCGTCATCACCTTACTCCTCTTGATCGGATTATTCATACCATTCACATTTAACGACATCATTTTTATACCCTTAACTTATGTCATATTTCTTTTCCAATTGTTCTCCCGTTCTACCCATGTCACATAAAATAATATTTGTGGTTGTAGCCTCTGCTATCTCCATCTGATTTACATACATATATACATAATAAACATCAACATCAAAACTAACTCTTTGAACTTCCATGGCATTTGAGGGTCTTACTTTTTGTTCCCCTCTTTTCCCCGCTGGTGGGTGGGGAGTAGTGGCTCTCCTAGTGAGAGGGCTCCCCCTAGTGGCTAAAAGAGCACAATATATGTCCAGCTCTTTCTGTGTGCGACCTGCTCCGAGCCCCCGGTCAAAAAGCTCTGCATTAGTCACTTTCATGTTCCCGTCTAATTGTGTTATGCGACATGTGTATTCCTGTGTTCCTTTAATGTCTGTCTCCATATATCTCTTGAATCCACATGTCCTTTTTTATCACTTTCGGTTTAATTATCTCGCATGTGTTTTGTCATCTTCTTCCTGCATAACAAGTCTTTTTCATGTTTTCATTTTCTTGTATTGTGTGCGTCATATGTATCTTTGTCTAATGTGTCTTGAATCTCTATGCCTTCCTTTCTAATTTTTGGTTTAATTATCTCGTATGCACTTTACTATCTTCTCTCTGCATCAGTCCTTCTCCTGTTTACCTTAATCTGTATTGTGTGTGTGTATTGTACTTATCCTCCCTTTGATCACTGTGTCCCCTCTCGTCTCCTCCCCGCCCCCTTTCTCCATGTCTTTGCGTCCTTCTTCTCAGTTGATTTGCTTTGAATCGATTCAGATCTCTTTCACCTTCCCGTTCTCCTCGCCTCCTCCTTGTCCCTTGACTCTGGTGCATCTCCTCGCCCTCTCCAACCTCTGCAACAGCGTCGGTCTCTCGTCTTCTCCTCCCGGCACGTCCATCCTCTCTGGTTCATGT
This sequence comes from Notolepis coatsorum, assembly GCF_963971535.1. Classification (NCBI taxonomy): domain Eukaryota; kingdom Metazoa; phylum Chordata; class Actinopteri; order Aulopiformes; family Paralepididae; genus Notolepis; species Notolepis coatsorum. The sequence continues at coordinate 159,506,877 of NC_140165.1, read as the reverse complement.
CCCTCGCCGCCTCCCGTACGTCGCCGTACACCTTTGCGCCTTCATTCCAATGGACCTTCAGCGTGGTCATTGGTGATTGAAATCTGATTCCTCCTTCCTTCAGAGTTTTTTTTATCTGAACGTAGCTCCGACGCTTTACCGCCACCTCTGTTGCATAATCATGGTCAAAAGTGACTCTCTGTCCCTCCACCTCCATCTTCTTCTGCCAGGCTGCTCTAAGAATGTTCTCTTTGACCTCGAATTCCAAGAAGTTGACTATAACTACTCTCGGTGGCTTGTCCACCCGCGGCTTCTGCGCCAGTGTCCTGTGCGCTCTTTGAATCCCTGTCTTGTCGAGGGCTGTCATCTTTAATTCTCTTCGAATTAGGCTGTCCACAAATTTGACCAGCGAATCTCCTTCCATCCCCTCTTTCAGTCCCCATATTCGTATGTTGTTTCTCCTCTACCTCCCCTCCAAGTCCATTAACTTTTCTCTCAATGTTCTGTTGTTCGAGCGTCGCCTTTAGAATATCATGCATTTCTGTATTCCATTCTTCCGTTTCAGCCGTCCTTTCTTCCAACATCTTTATGTCTTTCTCTTGCTCCTGTATTTTTCCATCCATTGCCTCGAGTCCTTTATCCATTTCCCCTCTGAGCTCGTCCTGTCCCCTCTTCAACTCTTCCATCAATGCTGTCTTGAATATTCTGCGTGCTCGCCTGGCTAGCCATTGCATTAGCTTGTATGCTAGTTTGTAGCTCTTGTTGGCTAGTCAGCACGCTAGCTTGCATGTTCCTCGTGTTAGCTTGTACGCTAGCTTGTATGCTATCTTGTATAGCTTGGATAGCTGAAGTATCTTTCACTTCATTTATATATGATCTGTGATCGTATAGTCTTTTACCCTTCTCTCTGCATTGTTTGTAGTTTTCTGGTGTTCGGTTCTATTAAGGAAAATGCAGACGAGGTGGTCTGAAATCAAACAAATGGGGTGTTTATTTCCATTGTTAATAAAACACAGCTATGCGTCAAACAAGTACAGGATCTTCATTTCATATCTAATCGTCTCTTTGGTGTGGCAGTTTTGTCCATGATCTGATCAGCTGGGGCCGATCAGAGCGTTCTTCTCCGGTCTGGTTCTCTGTCTCGGGTTGTCCATGACAACACACGGCTTCTCTTTGTGGTTGGTGGTCGCCAAGGCAACCTTGGTTTTCGGATCCTCAGCGGTTTTGGCAGGGAGCGCTTGATTTAGTCTCGGCGGATCTCTGCTATGAGGCGCTCCTCTGTCATCTGGTGTCAGTGGCTCTGAGTCTCCGGCTCGGCTTTCGAGTCTCCGGTTGGTGAGTCTCCAGCGCTTTCCTCCTGTCCAGGTCTGTCTCGCTCCAGGTCTCCCCTCTGTCTCCTCGCCTGCCCTTTTAATGAGATAGAAAAGACCTTTCCCCTGCCTGTCAGGTGACGTCACCCCGCAATCGGGCTTCCCCATTGGCCAAATTCCTTCTAGTAGGAACTTTCTGTGAGTGACATGTCCTCCTGTTCTGTTGACACAACGTTACACAGTAGAATCCGACTGGCTGTTACCTTATTCGGGGCTCCTTTTCAGCTCTTCCCTCCGTGAACAGATAATTGCATACGTCCTTTTCAACAGAAATAGTCTACTGGCTTCTTGATTAACCATTACTGTATAGTTTTATCTTTTAGCATTAAGATATTTTATTCTTTATTGTCTAAACAGTGACTAACAGTCTTTTCTTCAGTTCTGTCCACATTTTACTTTATTTGATTGAACTATTTAATGTTACATCCTACTGTTTGTATTTCTATTCTAAAGTAATCTTTAATCTAGTTCTAGCTTTATTTGATCATTAAGTATTTTGTTCAGTATTAACATTAATTTACAAACGATGTCTTTGTATTTGGTTCACTTATTGTCATATTGATTGCACTGTTTTCTAAGGCCATCTAACTAATCTCTCTGACAAAGCCATTAGTTTTATCTATTTCCTCAAGGTCTAAAACTGTCTAGTCTATCTATTGGAGTTAATGTGTAACTGGTGGCATTTCTGCTTAAATTCCAATATCCTTGAGCCTGTGTGGTATGTCTTAAGTCAATCAAATCGGATGTGTAAGGGGAGATTCCAAATTGTCTGGTGTCACCTCTCTGACCTCTGGGCCTTAGTCTTCTGACCAGCTGCCTTTTTCTATTTCCTCAAGGGCCCAGTTTGGCTGACGAGGTTTAACAGCACCCTGACCTCAAACTGTATTCTAAGTTTTATGATTGGAGCTAGTTCCTGTTTCTTTAACGACCCTATCTCTCCCTGACAGAAGGTTCTTGCCAAGGGGGGTTTTCTCACAATGGTTGGTTACTCGCTTATCCTACAAATAAACAAGACCTCCTGCTTGATCACCTCAATATAGTCTGGAGGGGTCAGTTTATGACCTTAATGGTCGCCACCTGGTCGGGGGAGTCACTGTGTCTCAACCTTTTTACCGTCTAATATTATTTTGTACAGTTTAGTTGCTATTTTCATGTTTCATTTTGATAAATTCACGACATAGCCTTTGCGTTAGCTTGCATATTAGCTTGTAACTCTCGGTTAGCCTTAGCTTGTAGCTCCCGGCTAGCCAGTATTGTCGCTTGTATCCTCGCTAACCAGGCGGGCTCCACGGGCTCCCCGTCCCTGCCTACCTGCGTCACGCTCGCCTGAGCTACTTCTTCCATCATTTCCTCGTGTCGAGATCTTTCCTCCGGTGTTTGTACGTCTTCTGGGGTCCTATTTCTTTCACTCTTTCTCGTGGACATCCTTTCTTTTCTCTTATATCTTTGAATTGTCACCTTTTATTTTGTTTTAGACAGTTTTACATCCCTTTCTCGATATTATTTGACCGGGAGCTCTTTCAGTGGTCTCCTATCCACCCATCTCAAAACCGGAAGTCCCACCTTATCCGGGGCGTCTCTTTAGGCATCTTAAGTACTGAACATGAGGGCATCGACGTGAATCCGCATGTAGGTGGGATTCATGTCGCCAAAATTAAATATGTTACAGTATTAATATAGCCATCAATATTGTATGCCATTGTATTTAAAAATAATTAACTGTATTTATCAATTAACAAGTCCGAGTCCTTGTCTGCATCTTCCGAGTCCAAATGCAGTCAACGCTCGAGTCGAAGTCGAAGTCCGAGTCATCAGTGCTCAAGTCAAAGTCGAGTCACAAAATCAGTCCAGGACTTGGACTTGAGTACTACAACACTGCTACCTACCTCACAGGAACCTAATGTGTGTCTGATTGCTATGAGGGTGGAGGAGGATGTGATTGTTTAGGCTGACAAATATTGTTACTGGCACAGCGTTCAGCGTGATCCATGTGAGGCTGTGTTAGTAGGTTTTGAGCCAGGCTGATCAATGCCTTCAGACACTTCAGATCACATGTATTACACACAGAATACAAGCTGCTACCCTCACATAGACACTTCAGATCACATGTATTACACACAGAATACAAGCTGCTACACTCACATAGACACTTCAGATCACATGTATTACATGTGACTAGGAGAAGCCAGTGACTAGGTGACTAGGAGACATGTGACTAGGAGAAGCCAGCGAGTCTTTTTCAATGGGAGCTTTTCTGAAAGTAAGGTGTTGCAGTGTGGGGTCCCACAGGGAAGTTCGCTTGGGCCTTTGCTATACTCAATATTCACAAACGACCTCCCTTATGTATTAAATAAATCTAGTGTAATCATGTATGCTGATGATTCGACAATAAATGTACAGTACAGCATCAACATGTAGTGAGTTAAGCAATATATTTAAAATAGAGCTTAAAGCCATAACAGACTGGGTCAACAATAACAAACTGGTACTCAACATTGCAAAAACAAAAGCAATGGTGTTCGGATCCAGGCACATATTATTGCTTGGCATGGTTCTTGATTCTGGTTTAAAGTGGACAAAGCAAATTGACAGTATCATAACAAAAATAGGAAGGAGCATAGCTGTGACAAGAAAATGCACAAAGTATTTAACACCAACCACTTTGAAAGAAGTCATCCAGATTAATCTTAATTATATTCATAGGACATACCTGACTCCTATAAGATTGAACAGAATGGGACTTAAACAAGACTCCAGATGTTCCTTATGTACAAATGGGGATGAGGGTACATTTATGCACATGTATTGGGATTGCCCACCAGTTAAGATATTCTGGAAAGAAGTGTCCCAGCAATTATCAAATTTCTTATTTCTGAACATACCTGTACTGTATTGCTGTTGAATGATGTTTTTCAGTTTGCAGCCCCTATACAGCTAAAAAGACTAGTTTTATCTGGTCTCACAGCGGCTAAAAAGCTGATAGCATCACGATGGTTTCAACCGGAAAAAATGTGTCGGAAAGTATGGGTTCTTACCTATCTCGATGTGATTTATCTAGAAATATCTACAGCAAGAATTTTAGGTGTCAGTGAAACCAAAATTGCAATCTGGTTAGAAGTGGTGGAGAGAATAAAAGCTAGCATATGAATTGTAGTGCCTGGTTAGGAACGAATGATAATGGATGGATTATCCAAGTGGGGGTCCGGGGGGGGTGAGCGAGCGAGAGCATAATGTAGGGTATTAGATAGCAAGTATTAGGTATATATCTCGTATACTACATTTATTTAAATGGTGATTTCATTGGATGTTTACTGTTAATGCATGTGTGTCTAATTTTATGTTATGTTTAAAAAATAATACAAAAATAAAATACAAAAAAAAGAAAGAAGTCATCCATGCTCTGGTTTTGTCACATCTTGAGTACTGTCCCGTCATATGGTCATCAGCAGCAAAAACGTTAGGTTATGGCTATAACCAAGTTCTGTGAGTATTGGTGACGCTCGGCGTCACTACTGCACTGTACCTCGCTTGTGCACGCGCACTGAATAAAAAATTCCACAATGCACCTTTACATCCCAACATCCGTCTGGCCACACCCCCATCAGCTTACCTACATAAGCAGGGGTGGGGCCACACACTCGCCTCCTTCCCAAGCTTTCACCACAAGGCGAGATCAAGGGCCGCAGTGGCGTCTGACGCCGAGCGTCACCAATACTCACAGAACTTGGTTATAGCCATAACCTAACGTTCTGTATCGTATGGCTCCGCTCGGCGTCACTACTGCACAAGGGAGGCCGAGCGAGAGCCATCGGCCGACAAATGTACCCCGCTGAGGCCCCCCACAACCATCATACTGGCTTCTTGATTAACCATTACTGTATAGTTTTATCTTTTAGCATTAAGATATTTTATTCTTTATTGTCTAAACAGTGACTAACAGTCTTTTCTTCAGTTCTGTCCACATTTTACTTTATTTGATTGAACTATTTAATGTTACATCCTACTGTTTGTATTTCTATTCTAAAGTAATCTTTAATCTAGTTCTAGCTTTATTTGATCATTAAGTATTTTGTTCAGTATTAACATTAATTTACAAACGATGTCTTTGTATTTGGTTCACTTATTGTCATATTGATTGCACTGTTTTCTAAGGCCATCTAACTAATCTCTCTGACAAAGCCATTAGTTGTATCTATTTCCTCAAGGTCTAAAACTGTCTAGTCTATCTATTGGAGTTAATGTGTAACTGGTGGCATTTCTGCTTAAATTCCAATATCCTTGAGCCTGTGTGGTATGTCTTAAGTCAATCAAATCGGATGTGTAAGGGGAGATTCCAAATTGTCTGGTGTCACCTCTCTGACCTCTGGGCCTTAGTCTTCTGACCAGCTGCCTTTTTCTATTTCCTCAAGGGCCCAGTTTGGCTGACGAGGTTTAACAGCACCCTGACCTCAAACTGTATTCTAAGTTTTATGATTGGAGCTAGTTCCTGTTTCTTTAACGACCCTATCTCTCCCTGACAGAAGGTTCTTGCCAAGGGGGGTTTTCTCACAATGGTTGGTTACTCGCTTATCCTACAAATAAACAAGACCTCCTGCTTGATCACCTCAATATAGTCTGGAGGGGTCAGTTTATGACCTTAATGGTCGCCACCTGGTCGGGGGAGTCACTGTGTCTCAACCTTTTTACCGTCTAATATTATTTTGTACAGTTTAGTTGCTATTTTCATGTTTCATTTTGATAAATTCACGACATAGCCTTTGCGTTAGCTTGCATATTAGCTTGTAACTCTCGGTTAGCCTTAGCTTGTAGCTCCCGGCTAGCCAGTATTGTCGCTTGTATCCTCGCTAACCAGGCGGGCTCCACGGGCTCCCCGTCCCTGCCTACCTGCGTCACGCTCGCCTGAGCTACTTCTTCCATCATTTCCTCGTGTTGAGATCTTTCCTCCGGTGTTTGTACGTCTTCTGGGGTCCTATTTCTTTCACTCTTTCTCGTGGACATCCTTTCTTTTCTCTTATATCTTTGAATTGTCACCTTTTATTTTGTTTTAGACAGTTTTACATCCCTTTCTCGATATTATTTGACCGGGAGCTCTTTCAGTGGTCTCCTATCCACCCATCTCAAAACCGGAAGTCCCACCTTATCCGGGGCGTCTCTTTAGGCATCTTAAGTACTGAACATGAGGGCATCGACGTGAATCCGCATGTAGGTGGGATTCATGTCGCCAAAATTAAATATGTTACAGTATTAATATAGCCATCAATATTGTATGCCATTGTATTTAAAAATAATTAACTGTATTTATCAATTAACAAGTCCGAGTCCTTGTCTGCATCTTCCGAGTCCAAATGCAGTCAACGCTCGAGTCGAAGTCGAAGTCCGAGTCATCAGTGCTCAAGTCAAAGTCGAGTCACAAAATCAGTCCAGGACTTGGACTTGAGTACTACAACACTGCTACCTACCTCACAGGAACCTAATGTGTGTCTGATTGCTATGAGGGTGGAGGAGGATGTGATTGTTTAGGCTGACAAATATTGTTACTGGCACAGCGTTCAGCGTGATCCATGTGAGGCTGTGTTAGTAGGTTTTGAGCCAGGCTGATCAATGCCTTCAGACACTTCAGATCACATGTATTACACACAGAATACAAGCTGCTACCCTCACATAGACACTTCAGATCACATGTATTACACACAGAATACAAGCTGCTACACTCACATAGACACTTCAGATCACATGTATTACATGTGACTAGGAGAAGCCAGTGACTAGGTGACTAGGAGACATGTGACTAGGAGAAGCCAGCGAGTCTTTTTCAATGGGAGCTTTTCTGAAAGTAAGGTGTTTCAGTGTGGGGTCCCACAGGGAAGTTCGCTTGGGCCTTTGCTATACTCAATATTCACAAACGACCTCCCTTATGTATTAAATAAATCTAGTGTAATCATGTATGCTGATGATTCGACAATAAATGTACAGTACAGCATCAACATGTAGTGAGTTAAGCAATATATTTAAAATAGAGCTTAAAGCCATAACAGACTGGGTCAACAATAACAAACTGGTACTCAACATTGCAAAAACAAAAGCAATGGTGTTCGGATCCAGGCACATATTATTGCTTGGCATGGTTCTTGATTCTGGTTTAAAGTGGACAAAGCAAATTGACAGTATCATAACAAAAATAGGAAGGAGCATAGCTGTGACAAGAAAATGCACAAAGTATTTAACACCAACCACTTTGAAAGAAGTCATCCAGATTAATCTTAATTATATTCATAGGACATACCTGACTCCTATAAGATTGAACAGAATGGGACTTAAACAAGACTCCAGATGTTCCTTATGTACAAATGGGGATGAGGGTACATTTATGCACATGTATTGGGATTGCCCACCAGTTAAGATATTCTGGAAAGAAGTGTCCCAGCAATTATCAAATTTCTTATTTCTGAACATACCTGTACTGTATTGCTGTTGAATGATGTTTTTCAGTTTGCAGCCCCTATACAGCTAAAAAGACTAGTTTTATCTGGTCTCACAGCGGCTAAAAAGCTGATAGCATCACGATGGTTTCAACCGGAAAAAATGTGTCGGAAAGTATGGGTTCTTACCTATCTCGATGTGATTTATCTAGAAATATCTACAGCAAGAATTTTAGGTGTCAGTGAAACCAAAATTGCAATCTGGTTAGAAGTGGTGGAGAGAATAAAAGCTAGCATATGAATTGTAGTGCCTGGTTAGGAACGAATGATAATGGATGGATTATCCAAGTGGGGGTCCGGGGGGGGTGAGCGAGCGAGAGCATAATGTAGGGTATTAGATAGCAAGTATTAGGTATATATCTCGTATACTACATTTATTTAAATGGTGATTTCATTGGATGTTTACTGTTAATGCGTGTGTGTCTAATTTTATGTTATGTTTAAAAGATAATACAAAAATAAAATACAAAAAAAAGAAAGAAGTCATCCATGCTCTGGTTTTGTCACATCTTGAGTACTGTCCCGTCATATGGTCATCAGCAGCAAAAACGTTAGGTTATGGCTATAACCAAGTTCTGTGAGTATTGGTGACGCTCGGCGTCACTACTGCACTGTACCTCGCTTGTGCACGCGCACTGAATAAAAAATTCCACAATGCACCTTTACATCCCAACATCCGTCTGGCCACACCCCCATCAGCTTACCTACATAAGCAGGGGTGGGGCCACACACTCGCCTCCTTCCCAAGCTTTCACCACAAGGCGAGATCAAGGGCCGCAGTGGCGTCTGACGCCGAGCGTCACCAATACTCACAGAACTTGGTTATAGCCATAACCTAACGTTCTGTATCGTATGGCTCCGCTCGGCGTCACTACTGCACAAGGGAGGCCGAGCGAGAGCCATCGGCCGACAAATGTACCCCGCTGAGGCCCCCCACAACCATCAGATCAGGGAGGACCGAGCCCCCCCGACCCCCCCTAATGGAGGGCACCCCCCCTATTGGAGGATCACGGGAGGGCGACGGATCCGACCGTGCGAAGAGGCACTCAAGCAACTCAACGCACAGGATGAGCAGACCGTGGCCTGACCCCACGACTACACACACGCACAACCCGCATGCCACCCGGGAACGAACGGAAGGAACAACCTCGTTACTGCCCCCAGAATCACGGGGTCAAGAACAAACCCAACCCTGTGGCAAGGCCGTAGCAGCGGAGCGCGAAGGAAGACCCAGACCCATTGAAGGGACTGGATCCCCTGGAAAACGGGGGCCCGGAGAGGTCAATGACGCCAGGCATCAAGACCCCACCAGGCGGTCACTTAGTGACACCGCCCCCCACATCGCCAGCGTATTCGGATAAGGCCCCTCCAAGAGCGGGCCCTTTCCCCCCAATAGCACACCGCCTGGTACACTGACCCTGCAGAACAGGCAGTCAGCATGGCCGTAAGCACACAAAAAATGTTAACCAACGGAAGCAGGCAGCGCACCGGGGAAACCAGGCAACAGGCTGTAACCTGAGCCTGGAGCACTGCGGACGAGACAGGCGCCAAAGGAGTTAGCTGAGAACAGCCCCCCCGGCGGAAGGGGCGTATGCTGGCGTTGTTGCATGACCAAGCCTCCATTAAAAAAAACCCACCAGAGTCGTTGAGGCAGAGAAGGCTGACATGATTGGCAGACGTCATGAACGTGCAGGGGCACACTCAACCGGGTAACCCGGGAGTTGACACTGCTCCAACACACCAGGGAATCAACCACCTTGTCGTTACCCTATGCGGTGGTTGTTCCTATAAGGGTTATTCCAGGCCTACGGGTCGACGAAACATTACTTCGGACGGGGCCCGGCGGCACGGGAAGCACAGGGTTGCCAGAGGAGGTCCAAGACCACCCCAACAGCCCCCTCTTCGCCACGCGTGAGAGAGGAGCGAAAAGAATGGAGAACCAGCCCCAAGCACACCGCACTTGGTATTCCCAGGCGGTCTCCCAACCAAGTACTAACCAGGACCAAACCTGCGTAGCGGCCGAGATCGGACGAGATCGGGCGTGTACAGGTTGGCATGGCCGTAAGCCATTACGACAGTGCAGAGTACAATATGTACCCAACAAGGGTCTCCATAGCGCCTAACCCTGTGACACCCGGACCGACCTGGCTTTTTCCCCCCCGAAAAAAGCACAAGTCCCTCGGGGTACCAGAACAGCAGATCTGCATCCCCGGCGGACAACGGGTTAACTGACCTGGACCAGCGTGACCAGACCAGTCCCGTGTCCTAACCACGCCGACATGCCCACTCCAGGAGAGGGGGTAGGTATGCGTGTCGATCTAAAACATGAAAAGAGGGTGCCACCCAGACGGTCCTCATTTAGACCGTGCTCAGTGGCCCACCCCAAGGGCGTGAGACCCCTCTACCTATGTTCAGATCTATTCCGTTAACATCCCCCAGATATGAACGAGAATTCATCAAGACAACCTAGTAAACTGGCGCTCGGAAGAGACAAAACCCCATCCCAGTTGCCCTATAAAAATGCTGTTTTAACAAGCAACCAAGGCGCACTTAGCCCCTGTGTTATCCTGTAACAGAAACACACCGAGCCAGCACTATGTATGCGTCGAGACCCAAACACATCAATGGATAGTCTAGCAAGACACCAAACATTGTTCCTCCAAGTCGCCTGGGAGAACGACACGGAGCCGTCGTGCTTCATGTACCTTCCTCTTTTTATTCAAAAAAGAAAGAACACAGACTGACATGAGTCCCTCGTGACGCAGGCTGAGGGTAAACATTTTTACATTTTTACATCCCACCACCCTCCCATAGGGAGGAGGCGGAAATCCCCAGAGAGACTTCCCACGCAAGCTGTATAGATTGAAAAGAATATATTGCAACATTGAGCTATGTAAAGTTTTGGTTTAGGGCTCTCCGAGGAGGAGGCACCGAACCCATACACACTCAATAATCGAATTGAATCGAATACAGACACAATAGAGCAGGACTCCTTTTTGGAGTTCTACTCACCTTGACAATCTGAGGAGGAGGCTCTGCACTCTGAGGAGGCTCCCTCACATGGAAGGAGAGTCCTAACTCACAGAAGGGCCGAGTAGGAGCTTCGTGAGGAGGAGCCCTGACCCCTCCCTGAAACAGATCCATCATATGGACCTGAACAGCTCACGGAAGTCTTACCAACAGAGACGCGCACAGTGACGTACTCTGTGGCGGGGGAATTTCTGCGGTGCACACGCCCAATATTCCAGGGCGTGGGACCAGGAAACTCCCCCCCCCCCCCCCCCCCCTTACCCTGTAACGTGCCGAACAGCAACGTGACAGGAACCTTGAAGGACAGGAGGTCTTAACCCCTGCCCATCAAAGAAGGGGAGGAAAGGAGTACCAGTTCACCCCTTTACGACCCCACACCCATGATACGATGTAACGACAAAAAAGAGTATGACACAGTCATAGTCAGCTACATGAAGCGTCTAACAGCTTCACACAGCTCATGTGCTAACCTGCTATCTGATTTTTACTAAGGAAAAAACACAGAATAGAGAGGGCCCCCTTAAGAGCCCCGGTACCAGACTTACACATGTGCTTCTGTGGCCAACCCAACCCAGTTGTAGATTATTATTATTATTATTACCACCACAAAAAATGGCAATACACTCTACAGAGGAACGCCGTTTTTCATAATGAGAGAATACACAATTCTCGATTAGTATCGGCCACAGGCCTTGCTAAGCACACACGAAAAGTGACCAAACAATCTTTTCTTTTAGGAAAATACAGTTCCTCAAGCAGTTTTAGCACAACCCCAGCAATCAAGCCAAGGGTTACATCGTATCCCACCACACAGTGACACAATATATTGTAAACAACATGTCTGAGAGGAGGGTGAGGAAGTCCCCAGGGAACCGGGGGAAAACGCCCCTCCTACCTTACCCTTAATACGGCCAGTTGAACAGGTAAACCTGTTAATATGTGAACACACTGTTCATTGTCATTACAGGCTGAGAAAAGAATTCATTCTTCACTCATATGTCACTAAGCATAGCTTTATAGGTTAGTTTAACCCCCTTAGTTGTGAGTACACGGTACATGAACACACATGATGTTTCTCAACACAACAAACCAGATCATTTTTACATCTGTAACAAACAACCCGATTTGCATGGAGAAGCTAATACCAGTGACAAGACAATTCACACACAACTCGCGTCGTATCCTAAATGTAGTGCAGCAACACTCGTTTTGGAAAACATCGTTATTTACAAAACATTTAGAAGGAAAGGAAGAAGACGCGTTTTAAGGTCTGGTCAGGACCTTCCTACCGAGAGCGCAGATCAAGCGAACTGCAGTCTCTAACAGGGCACCGATAGTAAACACAGCATCCTGTGTTTGACGACACGGGCAGCGTCGCTGCTCCATCTCGCCGCTGCGGTTCTCCTTGTTGACGCAGTCCTCGCCGGCCGGCTCTGGGTAGGTTCGACTAACATCCTCTGTCAAAGATGACGTCGTAGTCAGAGTGTTTAAGGCATGTTATAGTCACAGAAAACGTTCAACAGTGTAGCATTAAGCTAACAGCCGTTCGGCTGATAGCAGCAAGCTAACGTGTACTAGCCTGGTAAACACAGCGAGCTAACACCGCAGCTAACAGCTGCGCAGCTAACAGCTGACTGGCTAACACAGTAGGCCACAACTAGCACGCAAGCTAAGCAGCTATCTGCTAAGCAGCTACCACCCGAACTTGTACACAAACGATATAACAAGCCACACTTCAGACAGGCCGCCGTTCTGAAACCCTCCTCACCTTTTAAGAGAGAAGAGAAAAAGAGATGTCAACACAGTTTACAACGTTGATTTTACCAGACATCCGGCGGAGCCAGCACAAGTCCCATCTGGGCTGTAGCCGACTTGAACATGGATCTCCCGATAACGAACATCCATGCCCACATTTCCTCGTTAGGGTATACTCTCATTTGTATATGAAAGATGGGGCCTACACGGTGACAGAGAAGCATCCACTCGTCCAGAGAATCCTGGGATCACCAGTTACTGGTCGTGGCCCACTAGTTGACTATAATGGGCTTCAAACCAAGATCCTCCGCCGTCGCCTAAAAAGGCTGAACAGAAGGACCCTAATCTGGGGCCGGTTTTCGTAAACATTGTCAGCTAGCCCCTCATAGCACTAACAGACAAGTGGTGCTCGCAAGCAAACATTACTCACCAAACCTGGAACCCACCGCTTCTCACAACAGTCGGTGCGTCCTACAGTCCAGCTGTGTTGCTGGAGGGTCTTACCCCATCCAGCCGCAGCAAGGAGGATTGTAGTTGGGAGGCATGTCAGCGGCGTGAACTCCTAATACGAAAAAACCGGTGGAGGTGTAGAATGATCATCATCTTCCAGACACTCCAGTAACGAAGACAATATTGCCGTATTTTCTCAAAAATAGTGAGAGAGAAAATAAAGATATGATGTCAACGTATCTCTTGTTTTCCAACTTTCTTCTACTAACAACCTCGTCAAGTGGGGATCTACCGAAGGCACTTCCTTGTGGTGAAAGCGAAGAAGGAGGCGAGTGTGTGGCCCCACCCCTGCTTATGTAGGTAAGCTGATGGGGGTGTGGCCAGACGGATGTTGGGATGTAAAGGTGCATTGTGGAATTTTTTATTCAGTGCGCGTCCACGAGCGAGGTACAGTGCAGTAGTGACGCCGAGCGGAGCCATAAGATACAGAACACATATACAGAAACTACAAATAGCTCAAAATAAGGCTGCCAGACTAGCTCTCCACTGTTCAAAGTGCACTAACATTGGAGTTATGCACAGAAATGTATCATGGCTTCCGGTTGAGAAACGTCTGCAATCCCGTCTCATTACTTTTCTCAGAAATGTTCAAGTTGTCAAAAAACCACAGTATTTTTATGATCATATAGTTTACATAAAAGAAGAACATGACCATAATTATGACCAGACAAGCTACGTCAGACCATCTAATGGCACCTAAACCCAAAACAAATCTACTAAAATCATCTGTGACTTACAGAGCTATCATGGAATGGAACTCATTGCCAAGCTACTTTGCTGAAATAGAATCCAAAACCACTTTCAAGGATTTTTTTAAATACCATCTACTAACGAGCATGGCATGAACCCTTATGGCATAGCGGTGAAAACCAATTGACTGTTAATTGTATTTATGTTGATGGCAGTGAGTGCTGCTCAGGAAGCACTATTTATTTGATTTTAATTATTTGATTTTTAATACTTTTTACCAATAAATATCTTGTACAATATCATCCTAACTGATGTTGATAATGATGTAATTGATGATGTAATTGATGTTGATGTTGATAATGATGTAATGTATTGAATATTGTTGTATCGTTGTGTGCAGGGACGTGCACAGGACTTTAGAGGGGCAGGTGCTCAAAGGCTGAAAAGGGCATTATACCTGTGTGTGTTTTAACCGATTTTTAAGGGCCCTTTTTGGGGGGAGGGGCCCCCTTTTTATGCTTTTTGGGGGGTTTTGGTGATCAAATATTGAATATTGAACTATAATAATCAGTGCAGGAGCTCACTTATCCTTGAAAGACACTTTTATCACTGACTTAAAAGGCCCATACATCTCCATAAATGTTCAGGGGGGAGGGAATAAGTGCTTACCCTACAGACCCCAAGAAGTGCTGTATATTCTGTATTGTTTAATATAATGCATTTTTTATTCCAATCCCGATTTGTATTTGAGATTCCCAAATCCCATCGGACTTGACTTCTTCGTGTCCCTCAATGAGTGTAATACCAGCATTCAACTGTATGCGCCACAGCGGTTTCTATCATCATCATCATCACCACCCACGCTATGCATATCTCTCTCTTTACCTAATATTTTGATTCTACCCTGACATTTTTCAGTTGGAAGGGCAGTCTATATGCGTAACGTCAAAAAAAGAATAAAAAAAAGAAGTTTATTATTTATTTATTTATTTATTATTTATTTATTTATTTATTATTTATTAAAGTTTATTATTTTCAAAAATTGCACTTTTTTTATGAGGCTCAAAAAGGCAGGTGCTCAAGCACCCCTTGGGCTCTATGTGTGCACGTGCCTGGTTGTGTGTGCCGGTCCCCAGGAAGAATAGCTTTTGTCAAGTGCAAAAGCTAATGGGGATCCTAAATAAATGTAGCACCCTGAATATGTGGCTATTATTCAGAAGTGCTGACTTGCCTTTTATCTCCCCTTTGTGCACAAAGACATTAATTTCCATTGATATTCCCTCGAACAATGACGCAGGTTTCTCCTTCTCTCACCGGCTGGAATATGGATTATAAACAGTGAACTGAATCATATTCTTTCCACCCAGTGCTTCCTGTGGGGCTAGTTGGCGGTACCAGCAGGGGGCGGCGGTGGCAGGCGGAGCGCACGAGAGAGACACAGCAGGAGAAGCAAGTCAACGGGAACGGAAGTGAGGCGAGCCAACCTCTTCGACATCGGACTTGGATCTGGTCGGTCGTGTCTTGACAGAGCCCCGTTGTGGACCACACGGGTGAACGTATTGAACTTGAGTATATTACGGGTTATACTAGAAATATAAGCGTAGTAGCGTGTTGCATGTCCCCACTGAACAACCCTAGTGATACTACGAGTTATCCTAGAAGACAAGCGGTATAGCCAAGTGTTGGCTTATGTTAACGATATCCTCTCCAGTGAGGTGCCCAGCCAGCGTGGCTTGAAGAGGACCGGTGTTTAGAGGCACCCTGCGTCATTGTATGTTGCGGCTAGCAGGAGGGCTGTCTGGGACCCACAGAGTAGCTTCAGTTAAGGTAGGGCCAGATTATTGTCGCGCGTCGACCCAGCACCCGTCGTCAACAGCCTGCCTTCGGACAGTGGTGGCGAGGCCGCCATCTTGGTTGAGTACATTAAAGCTTCGGTGCTCAGGATCCTATTGCACAGTGCACAGTGTGTCGTGGCCTACGGGCGAAGCTAATGGTTGCTAGCCGCAGTTCATAGGGGTACGCCATAAACATTACATGCCGGCATTAGTTTAGGACTTTTGCTAGGTAAAGTGGGCCCACCTTTTCATTTCTTTTGAGTGTGATAACGTGTATGGTGAAGGCCTCTTAATTTCCCGTCTCGTTAAAACTGTTTCTTCCTGGGGTACATTAATGCTGCCATAATATGTAAAGCCTTAGAGGAAGGTATTATTGTATAAGTGTTATATGTTATTATTATAATTATTAGTAATTAGGAATAATGATAGTATATGCCATTTGACTCACTGCCAGTAATACTTGTCACTGCCCAGTATAAGTAACACTAAACGAACTAAGACGGGAATTGTGTGTGTGCGTGTCCATTATTGAGTCTAACCCTAACCCTTTTTGATGCGGGTAATATTATTATTATTTAACCCTTTCTCCTTCCAGTCATTACAGTGGAAATGAAGCAGTGAGCAATGTGATCCTAGTTTGTTTGTTGTGTACCTTGTGTAAGACAGGGTTCTATAATCAAATGTGAAATCTATCTTATTTGTCTGAAAAATCAAATATAATATCCCTGTTTTCAACATGGGCGCCGCCATTTTGTTGCTGACGTCATGCCACTGGTTGGGTGTATACACGGCTGGTTAGCTGCCTATAGTGAATGGGTCAGTCAGTAAATAAAATGTTGCCTACAAAACAACGGGACCGCGGTGGTTCTGTTTGTATTGCTCCTGGCTATTCAAACTAATTTTACCATGTGAGAGAGAGGAAAGTTGGTTAATTTCCACAAACTACCAGTGAAAAAAACAGTGTTGTTGGCACGTTGGCTCAGGCTGGCTGCACTCAGGCGGCGCGACCAGCCTGTTGGACAGGGAAGGAGGATCTGCAGCGAACACTTCATTGCCTCGGATTATGTTGTTGGGGTGGGATGTTTGTCCAGAAGACCACTAATCAGCTGAAGCCGGACGCGGTTCCCTCAGTCTTCGACAGACAGACCGGCGTTAGCTCTCGGGAGCGATCGCTAGCTAGTTGGCACCAGCCGGGGACCGGAGTTAGCTCTCGGGAGCGTCGCGGAGCATTCAGCCTGCTGGCTACCTAGATCCACTTCAACCAGCCGAGCGTCGGGAGCTCCAGCAGCTTGTTGATGTGCTAATATCCTGGAGCCAGCTACCGTTAGCTTGCCGAGGCTATTAGCACACCGACAAGCTGTGTAGCCAGCTACCGTTAGCTTGCAGAGGCTCCAGCACACCGACAAGCTGTGTAGCCAGCTACCGTTAGCTTGCAGAGGCTCCAGCACACCGACAAGCTGTGTAGCCAGCTACCGTTAGCTTGCAGAGGCTCCAGCACACCGACAAGCTGTGTAGCCAGCTACCGTTAGCTTGCAGAGGTTCCAGCACACCGACAAGCTATGTAGCCAGCTACCGTTAGCTTGCCGAGGTTCCAGCACACCGACAAGCTGTGTAGCCAGCTACCGTTAGCTTGCCGAGGTTCCAGCACACCGACAAGCTGTGTAGCCAGCAGGCTGAATGCTCCGCGACGCTGGTTGAAGTGGATCTAGGTAGCCAGCAGGCTGAATGCTCCGCGACGCTCCCGGGTGCTAACTAGCTAGCGATCGCTCCCGAGAGCTAACTCCGGTCCCCGACTGGTGCCAACTAGCTAGCGATCGCTCCCGAGAGCTAACGCCGGTCTGTCTGTCGAAGACTGAGGGAACCGCGTCCGGCTTCAGCTGATTAGTGGTCTTCTGGACAAACATCCCACCCCAACAACATAATCCGAGGCAATGAAGTGTTCGCTGCAGATCCTCCTTCCCTGTCCAACAGGCTGGTCGCGCCGCCTGAGTGCAGCCAGCCTGAGCCAACGTGACAACAACACTGTTTTTTTCACTGGTAGCTTGTGGAAATTAACCAACTTTCCTCTCTCTCACATGGTAAAATTTGTTTGAACAGCCAGGAGCAATACAAACAGAACCACCGCGGTCCCGTTGTTTTGTAGGCAACATTTTATTTACTGACTGACCCATTCACTATAGGCAGTGTACCAGCCATGTATACACCCAACCAGTGGCATGACGTCAGCAACAAAATGGCCGCGCCCATAATGCTAAATGCTTCAGAAATGCACACAACAAATCGTTTTTTCTTAGAAACTGCTTATTTTTATAACGTGATTTCTTCTGTGGCTTATCTAAATACTAATGTGATGCTATGAATATGTATTTATCGCACTGCTTCCTTTCCACTTTAAGGTCTCTAGTGGTCGTCGAGGGAGGGTACTGCTTGCGGGAGGAACGAATCTATTTATGCATATCAGTCACTAGGTGTGGGAGGGTTAACGGAGGTATTGAGGGAAGTGAGAGCGAGTTGGGGAGTACTGCTGACCGCCCCGGAGGCGTGTAGCTTAATCCCAGCGGAAGAGTCGCAGAACGCTTCCGCATTCTTCGCCGCACGCCAGTACGGTAATGCGCATTTCCTTTTCCTTCGCCCAGGTGCTTGCGAGGTGCTCGCGAGGTGCCCGCGAGGTGCTCGCGCGCGCATGCGCATGAGATCCCCGCTTGGTTCGACACGACATCACTGATATAGAGTGTCTGGTCAGTAACATGGGTCTAGAACCCACCTCACCCCTGCCCACTTTGACAACCTAGGATGGCTTAGAGTAGACGACAGAGGCGTAGTACATTTTCCTTTTTGAAAATCATCTGACATGAAGATGGAACACATTTTTGTTGTTAATATTATTTATATTACTGGTAGTTCATACAAGACATTATCCTCTAAGCCAAGCTGCACTTTAACATAGGCCTGGGTTGTTTTTATTTCCGTTAGCGCTGCAGATATAACAAAGAGGTCTAGCTGAGTCAATGTTGGCGGTTTTGTTGAACATTTGTACGTCACAGGAGAGAAACCGTGTATTCAAAAAAAGCTATTAAAATAGTCTTTGAATCTAAATATACTTTCTTTGTAAAATTTGTCATAATGTAGCATTTGTGTGTGTAACGTACTGTAAAAAATAAATGTTTTTTCACAGGAAATTCACTTCTCTGGTCTGCATCCCCTTAACAATTGTGTGTATTGAGCCGTACTGTATTGTACCCATTCTGCAATCTGTTATTTTCATTCAATCAATTTCATTCAATCAATTTTATGAATGACCGAAAAAACAATGTTACAAAGTAAAGTTGACAGCTGCGTTGTGTTATCGTTACAATGTACATGGAAATAACATTATGGCGTTGCGAGTGAATCGCGTCGCGATAATATACATGTTTCAAGTTTCAAGTTTCTTTAATAGTTGTCATACAGAAGTACAGAATACTTTCATACAAAATGCTTCTTACTGTTACGCTCCAGAGACTGTGCTAGACAAGATAGTATCAAATAACATAGTATAGCATGTAATTTAGAAGAAGAAAATGAGGTCACAGTGTTCGGTATAGACATATGTACAATGTTCTGAGTTACCATATAATATACAATACTATGCAGTGTACTAATGTACAGTACTATATAGTGCAAAGCAGAAATGGGATGAGGTACAATTTAGGTACAATTTACAGTAAGGTGTACGAGTTGTAGTGCAATCCTTCATCAATAAATATAAAGTGTGGGGAGTGGGTGCTACAGTGTGTTTGTTTAAAGTGGGTGTGTGCTATAAAGTGTGTGGAGTGGGTGCTACAGTGTGTCTGTTTAAAGTGAGTGTGTGCGTGTGGATGTGTGTGCTATGTGCGTTTGGTGGTTGTTGTTGTGTAGTGTTCATTGTTCGTTTAGCAGTCTGATGGCCTGGGGATAGAAGCTTCTTCTGAGTCTTTCTGTGCTCGCCTTGAGACTCCGGTATCGCTTGCCTGACCGCAGCAGTTCAAAGAGGCAGTTGTTCGGGTGACTGGAGTCTTTAATGATTATCTTAGCCTTGCCCTTGCAACGCTTGTTGTAAATGTTCTGGAGGGTGGGGAGCCCCCCTCCAATTGTGCGTTCGGCTGAACGTGTCACTCTTTGTAGTCTGCTTCGGTCTTGTGCAGTGCTATTCCCAAACCAGGAGGTGATGTTGCCAGTCAAGATGCTCTCTATTGTACATGAGTAGAAGTTCTTAAGGATCTTCTGACTGACTTGGAACTTCCTTAGGCGCCTGAGGAAGTAGAGGCGTTGTCGTGCCTTCTTCACAACACTGTCAATGTGTGTGGTCCATGTCAAGTCCTCGGATATGTAGGCTCCGAGGTACTTAAAGCTGTTGACTCTCTCAACCGGTGCCCCGTCGATGCTGAGGGGGCTGTAGTCCTTGACCCCCGACCTCCTGAAGTCCACAATCATCTCCTTTGTTTTGCTGACGTTCAGGGAGAGGCTGTTTTCCTGGCACCATCCCGCCAGGACCTTGACCTCTCCCAGGTAGGCCCTCTCGTCGTTGGCAGAGATCAGGCCCACCACCACTGTGTCGTCAGCAAATTTGATGTATTATGTATTCCATAATATGTAAAGTACAGTTGACAGCTGCGTTGTCCTCGTTTGGATAATATGTAAAGTACAGTTGACAGCGAGTGAATCATGTCGCGATAATATACATGTATTCCATAATATGTAAAGTACAGTTGACAGCGAGTGAATCGCGTCACGATAATATACATGTATTCCATAATATGTAAAGTAAAGTTGACAGCTGCATTGTCCTCGTTTGGATAATATGTAAAGTACATATCAATCAATCATGTACCTCGGCGCGGCTGAATAACAGTAGCAGTGATCGCCTGCGTCCATCGCGTGTATATATGTGTGCTAATATGGCGCGTTAGCGTTAATATGTGATTAATATGAACCAAAGCGTGTTAATATGTGATTAATATGATCGCCTGCTGCGTCCATCGCGTGTATATATGTGTGCTAATATGGCGCGTTAGTATGAACCAAAGCGTGTTAATATGTGATTAATATGAACCAAAGCGTGTTAATATGTGATTAATATGAACCAAAGCGTGTTAATATGTGATTAATATGAACCAAAGCGGCGAACCAAGCGGGGATCTCATTCGCCTGGACGAAGGAAAAGGAAATGCGCATTACCGTACTGGCGTGCGGCAAAGAATGCGGAAGCGTTCTGCGACTCTTCCGCTGGGATTAAGCTACACGCGCCCCGGAGAGGCGAGGAAGACCAGAGTACCAAACCAGGTTGGTAAATCCCGGGCCCCATTCACTCCCACTACCGGGCCCCAGTTTGACGCTCCAGGCCCAAAGACGAGGGTGCAGTCAGACGGAGCTCTACTGCGTCCAGCTACCTTGTGACTGCCAGCAACCGTTCCCACGAAGCAGGAATAATCCACCCTGCTACATAAACATAAACAAACAAACATAAACACAGAATACCAGCTGCTACCCTCACATAGACTCTTCAGATCACATGTATTACACACAGAATACACGCTGCTACCCTCAAATAGACACTTCAGATCACATGTATTACACACAGAATACAAGCTGCTACCCTCAAATAGACACTTCAGATCCCCCAAGTGGAAACTCAATAGATAAAAAAAAAATTATTTGTTCCATATTCAAAAAGCCTACAAGATAGAAATGTGGTCACAACTTAACACATACTTATACTTATACACGGGCCGTACAATATGAAATAACCTTGGACTAATGGGACTGTGCCACATCTAAATGAACGATGTTGGTTGGGAGGGAAGGTTTCTCTGATGTCGTGTCTGTATGTCTGTCTCTGCTGTAACATGGTTGTTTCTCTGATGTCTTGTCTGTATGTCTGTCTCTGCTGTAACATGGTTGTTTCTCTGATGTTGTGTCTGTATGTCTGTCTTTGCTGTAACATGGTTGTCTCTCTGATGTCTTGTCTGTATGTCTGTCTCTGCTGTAACATGGTTGTTTCTCTGATGTGTCTGTATGTCTGTCTCTGCTGTAACATGTTTCTTGTTTCATGTTCTTTTTTGTAATGCAGTACTGTGTGTTTTGACACAAAACTAATTTCTCGATAAAGAATATATCTTATCTTATAGAATTATCATATCTTATTTTATCCTTAATCCAGCCATAAACTAATTGGTAGTCCCACCACCAAAAAGGGGATGAAGACAACATGCTGTCATTCTCTAGTTGACTGACTGAGCTCTTGATACAAGGACTAACACTAGACAACATGCTGTCATTCTCTAGTTGCCTGATCTCTTGATACAAGGACTAACACTAGACAACATGCTGTCATTCTCTAGTTGCCTGATCTCTTGATACAAGGACTACTAGACTGATTGATTGATTGATTTTTATTGTGGAGTAAAAGACAGCATCCAAGGGATAAAAACATGAGAAAGTGCAAGCACTTATTTCCATCATGGTCCCTGATTTTGGACATGGACAGACATCATAAAACATAGAGCATCATAATAAAACATACTAAAACAGAGCATCATAATAAAACATAGAGCATCATAATAAAACATAGAGCATCATAATAAAACATAGAGCATCATAATAAAACATAGATCATCATAATAAAAAAACAGAGAATAAAACATAATAGCAACCCCATACAAAAAAACACTCCCTACCCTCTCCTTCCTATGGCTATTCTATACTTCATGCTGTCATGCTGTCATTATCTAGTTGACTGATCTCTTGATACAAGGACTAACACTAGACAACATGCTGTCATTCTCTAGTTGACTGATCTCTTGATACAAGGACTAACACTAGACAACATGCTGTCATTCTCTAGTTGACTGATCTCTTGATACAAGGACTAACACTAGACAACATGCTGTCATTCTCTAGTTGACTGATAATAATAATAATAATAATAATAATAATAATATTTAATTTAATTTATATAGCGCTTCTCAATGACCCGAAGTCGCTGACAATAGTCGGGAGCAAAGTAAAAACAAAGAAACAAAAACAAAGAAGCAAGAAAGAAACAAAAACAAAAGGAAGAAGAGACCATGGGGGGAACAGGGAAGACAGCATGATAGCACAAAAGACAGGAGACAGACATCAATCAGGTTGGAGGGGGGGGGTTATGGGTGGGGGGGGTTGAAGGCAAGGGAGAACAGGCGGGTTTTGAGGCGAGCTTTGAAGGTGGAGAGTGTAGGGAAGTCTCTGATGGACTGAGGGAGGGAGTTCCAGAGTTGGGGTGCAGTGCGAGAGAAGGCCCGATCACCAACGTTTTTGAGTTTGGAGGGAGGAGGGAGTTGCAATAGTCCAGGCGGGAGGAGATGAAGGCGTGTATGAGGGATTCAGCAGCAGGGGGGGAGAGGCAGTGACTGATTTTTGCAATGTTGCGGAGGTGAAAGTATGATATTTTTACAATGGAGCGGACGTGGGGGTCAAATGAGAGGGTGGGGCAGTGGCGGCTCTACCACTAGGGGCGCTCGGGCGCCGCCCCCGCTCAGCTCCTACCCTGGTTATATGAGAGAACAAGAAAAATAAGTTTTTAGTTTTTTGTTTTAAAGCCCTATAAATAATATAAACATGTTTAAAATTAATAATATTTACTCATTTTAAGTATGTTTGTGTTTCCAATGCACAATATAACGTTATTGTATTAAAAAGAAATACTCGTTTTCTTGAACAGGAAGTGACGTTTTTTTTTTATTTTTTCGTATTTCTCGCCCGGGCTAGAAGCGATAGCGCTCTGAGTGCGCGTCACAGTTTGATCGCTGTCTCCGTCACAGCCAATCAGTGCATACGGCGTTGTGCGTTGAAATATGACTATTATGTTGGAATCCGAGCGCGATTTGAAGCGGTCTAGCCAGCAGCGTGAACTTCCGTGAAGAATTTCCATAGCCGCATTTCGCGGAGACGCTCTCTGATTGGCCGACGCCAGTATTTTTTTCCATGGCAGAATTTCACAGAGACGATCTCTGATTGGCCGAATCCAATTTCTAATGTTCCAATTCTAGCTTCTAGCTTGGTTCCTAGGTTGGTCCTAGGTTGGTCGGTGGAGATAGTTGTGTTGTTGTGAGATGCATGCAGCTGTTTGTCTTAGACGAGCGTGCCGTGACTGCAAGTTCTTTAGACTGTTAAGCTTAGGCACTCTTTCAAAGTTGGTTAAGGTTAGAGTTTGTCTTAGAGCATGGCGATAGAACGCCAGGTAGTTTGCAGTCTGTTCGAGCGGAAATGGACAAAGGAATGTACTTGTTGAGTGTTGTGCTAATGAGCTCAGCTAACACTTGGCTAACAAGCTATATGGCGGATTATACACGTTTATCAAGCTCTCCTGCCCTGGACGTTTCAATTAAACAGTGAGTCTCTCTCTCTCTCTCTCTCTCTCTCTCTCTCTCTCTCTCTCTCTCTCTCTCTCTCTCTCTCTCTCTCTCTCTCTCTCTCTCTCTCTCTCTCTCTCTCTCTCTCTCTCTCTCTCTCTCTCTCTCTCTCTCTCTCTCTCTCTCTGTGCTTAACGTTAACGTTTGTAAATAGTTTTTTTTAGGAGCAGTACTACTGCTGGCCATTCATGAAGCGAGACATTGCTGATTGTTTATTTATTTTATAACACAAGACTATGACTACCAACTGCCTAGCCAGCCGTGTATCAATCTTGGATGCAATAATAACGTTACTTACCAAACTGACTATGTCGATGGCTCATTGATTTAACTACTGCAGCTCTCTCGGATTGAAAATACGTGGATTATGGCTTGTTCAATATCGTCTATGTTTGAATGAATGAATGAATGAATGAGAACTTTATTAACAGATTGCAGAATGGGTACAATACAGTACGGCTCAATACACACAATTGTTAAGGGGATGCAGACCAGAGAAAGACGTTTGTCTTGTTTACATCAGGGTCCCAGATTTTCGATTCATATCGATAGTTTAATAGCTAGCCTTGGCTCGTTTAACAATATGCAAAATATGTGTACAGCCCTGTACTCATACTGAAGTTATTCTTGGTATATAATAGGTCTGATTGTGTAACGAATCGATTCCACGTCGCGCTGTGTGTGAGAGAGAGAAGGAGAGAGGGAGAGATCTGCCTGTGTTTGTAGACGGGCGAGTTTTGTTTCTAACTTTTCTATTTATATATTGTGTTTCAAGTTGTGAATTAGAGTCTAGACTATACTTTATTTGACTGGTTGTGTGTTGTTGTAGTAACAGCTGAGCGACTCGTTCATAAGAGCCGATTCATTGCCGTGAGCGTGAGTCGAATCGCTCACGTCTTGCCATGAGTGTTGCATGGTACTGTACTGTACATGTTTGCATTTTGCAAAATGTTTGGTATAGCGCCCCTAGTGGCGAAGTACCCACCGGCCGCCACTGGGGTGGAGTCAAGGAGGACACCAAGGTTTCGGACTAGGGGGGAGGGGGTGATGGTGGAGTCATTGATGGTGAGTGTCATAGACGCCTGGCCATAAGAGCACTCGGAGCAAATGCTCTCTCACTATTGAACTTGGGGGAGCAAAGCTATGCTCTTGCTCCACCACTTTTTGATCATATGAAAAATTTGATATATCCCCCCCCAATATATATTTCTAACCATAACTACGTAATTTCAATCAAATTAATAATACGCAATGACACTTAATAGCAAGTTTTTAAGTTTCCAAAGATTGCGACACCCCCCCCTTGCTCCCCCATATGGTTTGATCCAGTGCCTCTCCCACCCCCAGCAGAGCAGACGGCGCACGGCGCTGGCGCTGCAGGTAGGCTGAGTGTAAATAAAGGCCACAGAAGTGTGTCATTTGGTGGCAGGCAGGATTTTCCAGTAAGTTGTTTATGATTGTTAAGATTATTTATGTTAGACATGTCTTCTATTGAGTGGTAGAAGTTCTACCACGCAATACAATAAAAGTGTTTCACGTCCCGAAATGCCATCTGGTCATACCAATAATAATAATAATAACAAAGTTTCCCTCTGGTTGGCGTTAGCTTTAGTGCTAGCCGCTAGCTAACGTTGTCATATATCTAGATATGTGGTGTCGTCAGCTGGATAACGTTGACTTCGTTTGCAAATTTTAACGTTCGCTATGGCAGACGAGCAGGGCCAGATTAACGACGGCCGCGGCCCGTGGGCCTTTAGTGATGAGGGGCCCCCAATTTTTTTTTTTTTTTTTTAACTTTTTTTTTTTATTTTTTTTTATAATAATAATAATGCAATAAAAGTCTGAAAATTAAGGGATTATGTCCATGAGTGTCATTTTTAGAAATTAAGGCCTGCATCTTATATAAGCCTCTCTAATAAAGGCCTGGCTGGTGCTCTTTGCAGCTGAGGTAAATAGAAGACCCGTCCTATATTTGAGGATTTACGGTAAATCAAGATGTTCAATTATCTTAAGGTACAATACCTGAAATGAAAATGTGTGTGTGTGTGTGTCCAGCCAACCAGGTAACATGGCAGAAAAAAGAAAGAATACAGACATCGGAGCATTTTTCAGTACACCAAAACGCAAAGTAAGAACCCTAGTAGCCTAATAGCTCAAAGACTTAAAGGGCGGGCTCCACAAATAATGGATTGCACGGTGTTAATTGCACCCTTACTTACAATTCATTATGAATTGTAAATGGGGGACCCCGATGTAAACAAAACAAAAGTCTTTCTCTGGTCTGCATATCCTTAACAATTGTGTGTATTGAGCCGTACTATATTGTACCCATTCTGCAATATGTTAATAACATTTTTAATCAATCAATAACAGATTGCAGAATGGGTACAGTACAGTACAGCTCAATACACACAATTGTTAAGGGGATGCAGACCAGAGAAAGACTTTCGTCTTGTTTACATCAGGGTTCCCCATTTTCAATTCATAATGAATTGTAAGTAAGGGTGCAATAGAAATGTTTCATAATGATGTTCAGTGTATTCATAAGTGTATTGCTCTCCTTAATGTAGAATGATATGGTGACTGTGCAGACTCAGGGAGGAGGCAGAGAAGGAGAGAAAGAGACCCAAGAGTTACAGGTAATGGAAATATCAGACAGCTTAAAGTGTAGGATAACATAACAAATTAAGACACAAAATAGGCTATATTTACAGCAGACCCTGTTATTGTTCCTTGTTGGTATTCTCTCTTTCTTATTAAAAACTTGGCCTATTTGAAAGGAGATTGATTTAATAAAAATAAAAGAGCGAAAAATCAATATACAGTATATATACAGTATATATATATATATATATTAATATATTATTATTATTATTATAGTAATTGGCTATCATACTGCAATATAAACTGAGTTTTATAGTGAAAAGAGCAGCTTTATTGGTCAAGATTGAAGGCTCTATATTGCAGGAAATTGCATGTACAGGTTCATTAAATGAAAAAAATATCTGCCGTGGAGGGGGTCGTGCCGGACCGCCTCCAAACCACCCCTTGCCTGTAAAAAAAAAAAAAAAAAAAAAAAAAGGAAACAAATTTATAATAATATAAAAAAAATAAAAAAAAAATATGCACCCCCACTTTCAACTATAACTAGGCGGCCATGGGTCCGGATCTGGTGAGGGTGGTTTTGGTGCCAATAATGAGAGGTTCCGTCTTGTCACTGTTCAATTTGAGGAAGTTGTGAGTCATCCAGGTTTGGAGTTCGGTAATGCAGGATTCGATGTGACTGAGGGGTGGGCTGTGGGGGGATTGTGTACTGATGTAGATTTGGGTGTCATCAGCGTAGCAGTGGAAGTTGAGGTGGTATTTACGGATGATGTGACCAAGGGGGAGAATGTAGCAGATGAAGAGTAGGGGGCCAAGGACTGAGCCTTGGGGGACCCCCTGTGTGACTGGGGAGGGGGAAGAGGTGTGGCCGGAGAGGGAGATGAATTGGTGTCTGTGAGGTAGGAGGAGAACCAGCCAAGTGCTGTGCCCTCAACACCCAGTTGGTGCAGCCTTTGGAGGAGGATGGAGTGACACACTGTGTCAAAGGCTGCACTGAGATCGAGTAGGATCAGGATGTTGAGGGCACCGGAATCAGCGGAGATGAGGAGGTCGTTGATGACTTTAACCAGTGCAGTTTCGGTGCTGTGAGCAGGACGGAAGCCAGACTGAAGGGGTTCGTAGAGGGTGTTGGACTGGAGATGGGAGTGGAGTTGGGAGGCAGCAATGCGTTTGAGTGTTTTGGAGAAAAAAGGAAGATTGGATATGGGCAGACCCGGCGCCATGGGCAGGCATTGGGGGGCCTGGCCCGCCCACTGAGTCAGCTGTGCCCACCCTGGTAAAAAAAATAAAAATATATATATATATATTTTTTTTGTCAATCAAAGTCGACTATCCAAATGCTTAGTCGGGGACAGCCCTAGTGGGCACTGATGTCAACAACAACACTACTGAAGCTAGCACGGCACTCTGTGAGAATTAGTTTTCTACCCTCAAGAACGTCTTTACAGAACATCGCCTTAGTATGCTTCATCGACACAAGGCCAATTTAATTCAGTAGGCATTTGAGAAGGACTTAACAAAAAAGTTCAGGAATGAGTGGAGGGGCAGTGTTTTAAGAAGATTTCACTCTGTCCCCAAACGCCGCTTGCCGCTCTACTAATGATGGTGAGTAGCCTGTGGAGGAATTTTGTTTGCTTTTTTATGCACCTTATTTTTGTCAGTTCAGTTCAGTTTGTCAGTCAATTCAGAAGTGTTGAATAAATGGAGACTTTTCAAAGATATAGAATAGAATAGAATAGAATAGAATATAATAGAATAGAAATGTATTATCCTGAGGGAAATTTGACACTCCAAATCACTCAACATTAAACATTTAGACAGAACAAGTCACAAATAAGAATAACAAAACAAATGGCCTAAGAATAGAATAAAATGAAATAGAATAAAATTGGAATAAAAGATACAGTAAATAAATACAGTAAAAATATACTGAAGTCTACAGTAGGTGTAATATTGCACAGTGCTGTTTAAAAAGTAAGAGTCCAGGAAGATGGTAACTGTCACTCTGTGCTCAGTGATGCAGTGAGGCACAGTGATGCATTGTATAGTCTGATGGCTGTCGGAATGAAGGACTTCCTGTGCCGTTCAGTGCTGCATTTAGGTAGTGTGAGCCTATAACAATACATGCTCCTCCTGTCAGCCAAGTCTGTGTATAGTGGGTGGGAGGGGTTTTCCCTGATGGCCTGGAGCTTAGCAAGGCTCCTCCTCTCCGCCACCCTCGCTAGGGCGTCCAGCTACACCCCAACCACACTACTGGCCTTCCTGACCTTCTTATCCAGCCTGTCTGTGTCCCCTGCTCTCAGTCCGCTGCCCCAGCAGGTCTGTTATATATATCCGTTCAGCAGGGACGTGCACAGGACTTTAGAAAGGCAGGTGCCGAAAAAGTTGAAAAGGGCATTATTTATTAAATGCAATGCGAGCGCGCGAAGCGCGCGAGCGCGATTTTTTTGGTTAATACAAGTCTATGGTACATTCAGTTTCACCGATGTCACCAAAACTACATAGCTCCAGACCAACAGCTGCGCAGTAGTAGTAGTAGTAGTAGTAGTAGTAGTAGTAGTAGTAGTAGTAGTAGTATGTCATATTATGTTACGATGAATTGAAAATGGGGGACCCTGATGTAAACAAGACGAACGTCTTTCTCTGGTCTGCATCCCCTTAACAATTGTATGTATTGAGCTGTACTGTACTGTACCCATTCTGCAATCTGTTAATAAAGTTTTCATTCATTCATTCATTCATGCGGGCGCGCTGTGTTGAGAGAGCAAGAGAGAGAGAGAGAGAGAGCGAGAGAGAGAGAGAGAGAGAGAGAGAGAGCGAGAGAGAGAGCGAGAGAGAGAGAGCGAGAGCGAGAGCGAGAGAGACAGAGAGAGACAGAGAGAGAGAGAGCGAGAGAGAGCGAGAGCGAGAGAGAGCGAGCGAGAGAGCGAGAGAGAGCGAGCGAGAGAGACAGAGAGAGAGAGAGCGAGAGAGACAGAGAGAGAGAGAGCGAGAGAGAGACCGCATTAACTCACTTGTTAGTTGAAACGTGTCAGCAGGGCTTGATGAAGTATTATGTCCACTGTCCCACAGGCCACAGTCACAGACTGTTGTCTTGATGTTTATCCACTGTGACTCCAGACTGCATCCAGCCAAATCGCTTATTGTTAGCACTGTAGCTTTGTTGTTGTCAGCACACATTATCTCTTGAGATAAAGCTGGGAACGAGGTTACAGCACACGGGACATTCAGGAAGTCAAAAAAGATAGTGCTTGCCGATTGGTGCTAAGAACAGCAGGGCGGGTACAAGCGGTGTGACGTAATTGGCAGACTCGACTGTCAATCAAAATGATTCTGTTTTCCGTCAGAACGAATCCAGGCTGGAAGGGTCTATTATTTACGAGAGGGGTGGCATTTCTCTCTCTTTCTTTACCTAATATTTAGATGCTATCGTGACATCTTTCATTTGGAAGGGCAGGGCAGTACATCTATGTGCAACAGTAAAAAAAAAAAAAAAAAAAAGAGGGTGGCATAAAAAGGGCACTTTCTAATGAAAAATGAAAAAGGCAGGTGCCCGGGCACCCCTTCACCCCTATGTGTGCACGTGCCTGCCGTTCAGTCTGTTTTTGTATAAGTGAATGTTCTTAAGATAGAGACATTTTATTTTTCAATTGCCTCTCTGCTGTTTAGTTCAGCACCGTGGGCAGCGGCAAGCAAGCCACAGCGCCGTTGTCCCAGCTGAAACGTATAAAAGGGAACCTGTGTTGAAAAACCATTGTGCCCCCCCGAGAACATTTTATGCCCCCCCACTAATTTGTTTCTGCAGCCTGGTCTGGATATGGGGCGGTAGTTGGAGAGGTTGGATGGGTCGAGAGTGGGTTTTTTGAGGACAGGGGTGACAGCGGTGAGTTTATAGGGGGAGGGGACGTGGCCTAGGGCAGGGGTTCCCAACCTTTTTTCCCCCAGGGACCCCCAAACATCTCTGATGAAATTCCTGGACCCCCCTCCTAATAAAATACCATAAAATACTTTTTTTTGTCATTTTAATACTTTCTTTTGTCATTTTAATAACAAACTGCTTATACACAAGCATATGCATCATAATTAGACCCACTATGCTTCTTTGACTTGTGCCTTCAATCAACAAATCTCATCTTGCACCATATGTATTTCAAAATGTTTGGCCAATATTCAAATCCTGTATTCATCCTCTCAAATCAGGCCCTAATGGTGAACGGTTTGCATTTATGTTGAATGAAGTAAGAATCCACTGCAGTAAAAATATCCTCACCTCGAGTGGTGGTAGTAAGGTTGACTGACATGAGAATGTCCTGCTTCAGATCCTCATTTTCGATATACTGCACATAAACGATGTGCACAGCCTCATCTGCGACAGTTGTAGTTTCATCAAGTTGTATGGCAAATGGACCCTTTCTAAGCTTTTCTGACAGCTGCTGCTCGCAATCACTTGACATCTTATCAATTCGGTCTTTCACTACATTGTTCGAGAGTGGTACTGATTTTAGTTTATCCGCCACCTGTGGGCCGCACAGTTTCTCAACCATTTTGATGCAGGCTGGTTTGATGAGCTGCTCGCCAATATTGTGCGGTTTCTTTGCTTTTGCAATTAAAAGCGAACACTCAAAGGAGGCTTCGGTAGCCTTCTGTAAATCACTGCCACCCCTGCTCCACGCTACTCTAACATCAACGGGCTTGTTCGCCTTGAGAGACTGTTCTTTCCTCAGAAAAAAGTCTGGATCCTTCCCAACGGTTTCTGGGTGCTTAGACGCCTGATGTCTCTTCAGCTTGCTGGGCTTCAGGCTCCAGTTTGCCAACTTTTCTCCACAAATCACACACGTTTGTCTGGTCCCTCAGTGAAGCCCATGGTGATGTAATTTTCGCGATTGCTGTAGGTCCTAACTTTTTTTGCAGATGAGCTGCCGTCATCTCCTATTCGTTTGTCACACATTTTCGCCTCTGGCGGCTGACTGCAGACGAGCCGAGAAAGCTAACTAGCGTGCTAGGATAGCTACGGAAAGTGATACAGTCAACTGATTCGCGTTTTAGCGGCTACCCGGTAGCCTACTGTTAACGTTCAAAAATCATGTCTAGATGTTTATTTATTTATCTTTATTGTAGTGGAGAGACTATTCATGCGTCTGATGATAAAAATATGCTAATAAAATATTTCTCTGAGAAAAAAAAAAAAAAGAAAAAAAAAAGACCTCAAATCATCTGCGGTCTGGCGGACCCCAGGTTGGGAATCACTGGCCTAGGGATAGTGACTGGTTGAAAAGGGCGGTGAGGTGGGGGATGAGAGCAGGGAGGCAGGCTTTGGTGAGAGTAGTGGGGAGGGGGTCAAGGGAGCAGGTAGTGGTCTTGGAGGTGGTCATGAGGTCCATGATGAAGGAGGAGTCGACTGGGGCGAAGGCAGTAAAAGGGGTGGGAGGGATGGAGTCAGGTGGGGGGGAAATTATAGTGGGGGGGGGGGGGGGGCGAGGGTGGGGGAATTAGCGATGCGGGCAGTCATTGAGCTGTTGATTTGAGATATTTTATTATTGAAGGAGAGGAGAAAGGAGTTGCAGAGGTCAGGGGAGGAGAGTGAGTTATTGTCCGGGGGTTGTAGGAGTTTCTTGACAGTGGAGAAGAGGGTCCGGGGGTTGCGGTTGCTGCTGTTGATGATGGTGGAGTAGTGGGCAGATTTGGCAACTTGAAGTGCATCACGGTAGGAGGAGACGTGCTGTTTGTGGAGGTCGGCGTGGATGGTGAGGTGGTTTTTTTTATAGAGGCGTTCTAGTTGACGGCCGGTCTGCTTCATAGAGCGGAGTTCCGGAGTGTACCAGGGGGAGGAGGTGGTGAATGAGACAGTGATGGTTTTCAGGGGTGCCAGTGAGTCAAGGGAGTCAGAGAGAGTAGAGTTGAGGAGGAGGGCATAGTCGTCGGGGTTAGAGGGGGCGGAGTCAGGGGGAAAGGCAGAGGATATGGACTGGGACAGTGTGAGAGAGTCAATGGATTTTATATTACGGAAAGAGATGGTGCGTTTATTGGAGTGGTGGGGTGGGGGAAGGGGAGCAGCGAAAAGGATGCAGTAGTGGTCAGAGAGTGGGAATGGGATGGGGTGAGGGTTGGATATGGGTAGGGACTGAGGCAGAGCAAACAAGCAAACAAACTGATCTCTTGATACAAGGACTAACACTAGACAACATGCTGCCATTCTCTAGTTGACTGAGCTCTTGATACAAGGACTAACACTAGACAACATGTTGTCATTCTCTAGTTGACTGACTAAGCTCTTGATACAAGGATTAACACTAGACAACATGCTGCCATTCTCTAGTTGACTGACTGATCTCTGACTAACACTGAACTAGGAAGAACAGCTTTTTCAAGCTTCGCACCTTGGGGGCATGGAATGGGCTACGGGACCATATCCACTCACCCTGGTCTCTCTCTGCGAATTTAAATCTGTTTTACATAACTTCCTACAAGAAGAATCTCGCTGCTTTCTGTAGTCGGGTACCAACTAGAAAACTGCAAAATTACTGTATTACCCTGTATTTTACTGTCATACACTTTTAGTATTCTGTTTTGTGTTTTTGTGTTTACATGTGATGTATTGTATATTGTATACATGCACTTTTATTATGTTCTTGTGTGATGTATATTGCTGTCTGATATATTGCAAATGTTATTGCTGTCATCTTGACCAGGTCTCCCTTGCAAAAGAGATCTTGTATCTCAATGGGACTTCCTGGTTAAATAAAGGTTAAAGAAAAAAATAAAGAAAAATAAAGAAAATGCTGTCATTCTCTAGTTGACTGACTGAGCTCTTTATACAAGGACTAACACTAGACAACATGCTGTCATTCTTGATTGACAGCTCTAACACTAGACAAATGGATGTAACACTGGAATAAAACAGACCTATATTCTGATTGAATATTGAATTCCTGGTTGGGGCTTTAACTTAGTTATTCTTTAGAGATTTACACCAGTAATAAGAAATCTGTGATGGATCCCAAACATTGTCAATGTAAAGCCTTCCCAGCTTTGTGTATGAGGGCTATCCAGGCTTCACTGTTTACAGATTATTCCGCAGCTGAATGGTCGACATCATTTCCCAGAACCAAACCGTCTCTCTCCTGCACGCAACCTCTGGACTGTAAATGATCACTTTACAGACATGCCCTGTCAATTCTCTTCCTGTTCTTTTTCTAAATGACACGGTTTCTTTTATTATTAGTACATTCCAGACATCAAGGACATGGCGCATATTTTTCTGGGATTATGAGTATGAATATTAGTGAGATCCACACCGTATTATCATCACCTGCACCGGGTGTCCAATGTACATTTAGGAAGTTGGAATGTTCCTCAGCTGATGTCAGTTGGAACATCCTACCAACTGAAATAATATACTGTGCTACTACATACCACACATTTACAAAAAAACTCAAGACATGGCTATTAACAAATCAAACATGTGATCATTTTTTTTTTTTTTTTTATTGGTCTTTTTCCCCCTCCATTTTTCCTCCGATTTTCTCCCATCCCAATGTTAGTCGTATGCCAATTCCCAGTCCCTTCCTGGTCGCTGCGCACTTACCCCCCACAGTCAGATCATCTGGGAGAGTGGAGGCTACCACGTGCTTCCTCCGACACACGTCCAGCCAATCACCGCTTCTTTTCACCTGGCAGCGCGGATTCTCATTGAGAGGGCGTAGCGTGTGGGAGGACCACACTATCCCCCTCACGTCCAATCCGCGCTTAGCAGGCGCCCCGACCGAACTGTAGGAGTCGCTGTTTACAACGACCCGGACCCCCCCCCGCCAGCTTCTCCCACCCTCTGATACAGCCAATTGTATCAGTGCAGACGGCCAGCCAAGCTGGTGACAACCCCGGAGCTGTGAGCTGGATTCGAACAGGCAAATCCAGCTCAGCTCCGGGGCTGGTGACGAACGCAATCTCCGCTCGGCCACCTAACCGCCTACATGTGATCATTTTTAATCAGTTCATTGTGTATTTTCTTATTGCTTTTACTATTATGTTGGATTGTGTTGTAAATATTGTGTTTTACTTTTAATGCTTCTGTTTTAGGTGTATGGTTTTATAACATCTTGCCAAAATGACTACAGTTGCGAATTAGCCAGCTGGCTAAAACTGGCACATTTACAGTCATGTTTATTAATGTGTACTGTCTTTTTTAATAAACTGAAACTGAAAACATGGCATTTCCTTGTCTCAGCTGATCAGAGAATCCTATTAAGTATGCAGGCAACTGGCATCCTTGGAATGTAACCAGGTGAATGCAATCAGTTGCATTGTCAAGGGGTATTCTGTATTGTGTGCCAAGTATGGGCTTGCCTGTGCTGTTTCCCGGCTGTATATGTACTGCTACACTTCACTTGCTTTCATATCACAGCCGGGCAAATGAACATAGACTGAAATTAACTTTAGATCTCCCAGGCAAAGGTCATGTAATTTTATTGCATTTTATATTACAGAAACATGAAGTCTGGACCATTGATTTGTCAAACGCTTACCCCGCAGTTGGTGAAATAGTCCAACTTCTCAAAATTTGTATTAGAGTCTGTCTGTTTACTAGGCTACTTGAAGTAAAAATACTGGAATGTTCTGAGTGACACTGACCTGGAAGGTTCTGAGTGAGGCTCACCTGGAAGGTTCTGAGTGAGGCTCACCTGGAAGGTTCTGAGTGAGGCTCACCTGGAAGGTTCTGAGTGAGACTCACCTGGAAGGTTCTGAGTGAGGCTCACCTGGAAGGTGCTGAGTGAGGCTCACCTGGAAGGCTTGTAACTAGTCACTACACACTTTGTTGACACCCCACCTTTACCATATGGATATCAATGGCTGCCAATAAAGAATTTCGTCAACCCTGTTACCATTGCTTGACAAAAGTATATGCTGTGTAGCCTACATGAAAATATACTTTTCTTACCCATAGTATTTAAATAATATACACATTTCTGAAGGTTTCATCCCTAATTATCCGTTGGAATGGTAACAGGGTTGACGAAAACTTTTATTGGCAGCCATTATTAACCATATGGTAAAGGTCATGACACCACATGATGTGCATTCGTGAGACGCTTAAATGTTGTTATATATGTATAATTATTAAGGCTGTCAAAGTCATTAACGCATTAACGCACAATTCTTTTTTTTTCTCCACTTTTTCTCCTCCTGTTTTTTCCTATGTTTTTCTCCCATCCCAATTTAGTCGTCATGCCAATTCCCCCCTCCCCTTCCTGGCCGTTGCTCGCATGTGCCCCCCACTGGTCGGTCTAGGGAGGGTTGATAGATACTATCACATGTCCCCTCCGATACATGCAGAGTCAGCCAGCCACTTCTTTTCACCTGCCAGCGCGGACTCTCATTGGTGAGGTGTTACGTATGGGGGTGAGTAGTAGTTAGTCCAATGGTGGAGGAGACAAGGAGAGACGGAGATAGGTAGCTATTTCTAAGGATGTGTCTTTATTAAAACACACAGAGCAGCGATAATCCAGGAAAGACGCCGGGCGTCAACAGAGAGAACAGGCAAAAGTAATATAAGTGCATCGCGAGTGGCTCAGCAAACTCTGACCAGCTCCTTCCCACACAAACGGTATTCTGAAGCCTGGACAACAAACAAGGGAACAGAGAAAGAATAAGTAGTCACCAACTAAACATTCCAATCAATTAGCAGTGACAGCTAATTGACAGCACAGTGACAGCAACAGTGGAGAGTACCAATCAGTGACAACACAGGAATGTGGGCGTGACAACCAAAATGCAAATACCAACCACCAGGTGAAAACATTCCAGACTGACAGCTGGGTACGCGGGAGGCCTATTCTTTAATCCCAGCCGAAGAGTGCTGCCGAGTGCTTCCGCGTTTTCCCTGATTGGCTGCGACACGCCCCGCGGCAGCGCGGCCCGCTCTGCCGCGGAGCGGAGCGGCAAAGCTTGCGGCATTATGTAGCCGTAATCCCTGCTGTTTTTCCATCGACGCTTAGCTCAACTGGTACGCCGCCGTGCTGTGGAGCCTGCAGTGCGGTTGGTCACAAGTTTGAATCACTTCAATTTCTTTTTTTTTTCTTTTTTACGTTTATCATCTCTCGCTATAAACGTGCATTCTTTCGCTGGTTAAGTTTAGGCATTCTTTCGGAGTTGGTTAAGGTTAGGGTTAAGTTAAGGTTAGGGTTAAGGTTAGGCATTATTTCGGAGTTGGTTAAGGTTAGGGTTAAGTTAAGGTTAGGGTTAAGGTTAGGCATTATTTCGGAGTTGGTTAAGGTTAGGGTTAAGTTAAGGTTAGGGTTAAGGTTAGGCATTCTTTCGGAGTTGGTTAAGGTTAGGGTTAAGGTTAGGCATTATTTCGGAGTTGGTTAAGGTTAGGGTTTGTCGCAGAGAATGCCTGTCTGTCTTTCTTGACGTGGAGGATGCAGCCTATTTCCGCACTGCCGCTCTCTCGCGCTGCCGCGGTCACATGGGCGTCATGGCCAATCAGAGAAACGCGATGCACTCTTCGGCTGGGATTAATATAGACGCTCCCGGGAGAGGTAACCCAGAACATTACAGTGAGGTGTAACATGTGGGAGACTCACACTACCCTCACCATCTCCCTTCCTCGCTGTGTAGGCGCCCTGACCGACCTGTAGGAGTCGCTGTTTACAACGACCAGATTACCACCCACCGGCTTCCCTCCCGCTGACTCTGTCAATTGAGCCAGTATGACGACCGGCCAAGCTGGAGGCAACGCTGACAGCCGGATTCGATACCAGTGTCTCTCGCGTTGGTGACAAACGCTTAGTCCGCTGCGCCACCCAGCCGCCCATTAACACACAATTCTGTTAACACCACTATTTATTTTAACGCACGATTGTGCATCAATCTGTTTTGAATTTGATGCAAATTTGCAATGCATGAGGGTCATCCTTTTGTGTTAAATGGCTGCATAAAGCAAGCATTTGTTGACTCTCATGTTGATAAGAGTATTAAAACTTGAAAAAGATCCGTTTAAGATAGATATTTTTTTTTTAAATGCGATTAATCGCGAGTTAACTATTGACAATCATGCGATTAATCAGATTAAATATTTTAATCGATTGACAGCACTAATAATTATATATATATATGTATAAATAACTTTTTAACATTTTTGTGGTAACAGGGTTGACACAATGAGCTCGTCCCCCTCTGTCAGATATTACATAACTAAAAGAAAATTTACAGTTTTGCACACATAAATTTGTACAGTTTGTGTTAATTACAGCCCAATGAAATTATGTAGATAAAATAGGAGCAATACCGTTAGGTTATAGCTATAACCAAGTTCTGTTAATTAGGGGTGACGCTTGGCATCACTCTGCACTATCTCGCGTACGTGCACGCGCACTGAATAAATTCCACAAATGTACCTTTAATACCAGTATTAGTCTGACCACACCCCTCATCAGCTTACCTTCATAAGCAGGTGTGTGGTCACCTGCTCTCCTCCTTCCCAAGCTTTCACCACAAGGTGAGGTCAAGGGCTGCAGCGGCCGTCGGATGCCAAGCGTCACCCCTAATTAACAGAACTTGGTTATAGCTATAACCTAACGTTCTGTTCCATTAGGGGCTCTGCTTGGCATCACTCTGCACAAAGGGAGGCCAAGCGGAGCCACTGGCCGACAAATACACCCCGCTGTAGGCCCCCCACAACCAACAGAACAGGGAGGGCCGAGCCCCCCCGACCCCCCCTAATGGAGGGCACCCTCCCTATTAGAGGTTAACCGAGAAGGCGACGGACCCGACCGCGCAAAGAGGCACTCAAGCAACTCAACGCACAGGGTGAGCAGACCGTGGCTTGACCCCACGACTACACCCACGCACAACCCGCATGCCACCCGGGAACGAACGTAGGGAACAACCTCGTTACTGCCCCCAGAATCACGGGATCAAGGGCAAACCCAACCCCGTGGCAAGGCCGTAGCAGCGGAGCGCGAAGGAAGACCCAGACCCACCAAAAGGACTGGACTCCCTGGAATGGGGGCCCGGAGAAGTCCATGATGCCAGCTAGTGACCCCGCCCCCCACATCGCCAGCGTATTCGGACAAAGGCCCCTCAGCCGAGCAGGCCCTGTCCTCCCCAACAGTACACCGCCTGGCACACTGGCCCCGCAACAGGCAGACAGCATGGTCGTAACACACAAGAGTTAACCAACGGAAGCAGGCAGCGCACCGGGAAAAAAGACCAGGCAACAGGCTGTCAACCCGAGCCTGGAGACTGCGGACGAGACAGGCGCCAGAAAGGACAGCTGAACACAGCCGCCCCGGCGGAAGGTGCGTATGCTGGCGTTGTCGCACAACCAAGCCTCCACAGAGAAGGCTGACACGACCGGCAGACGTCATGAACGTGCAGGGGCACCCTCAACCGGTGAAACCGGGAGTTGACACTGCAGCAACACACCAGAGAACCAACCACCCAGGCATTACCCTATGCAATGGTTGGTCCCATAACCCCTCAGGAAAGAAACCCCAAAAACACACCTGCGGCACTGCCGCAGCCCGCATTCTGGTTTCCAACAGGGCTATCCCGGGCCTACGGGTCAACGAAACATTACCCCGGACCGGGCCCGGTGATACGGGGAGCACAGGGTCCCCCGAGGAGGCTAAAACCACCCCAACAGGCCCCTCTGCGCCAAGCGCAAGAGAAGAGCGTAAAAAATGGAAGACCAGCCCCAGCACCCCGCACTCGGTATTCCCAGGAGGTCACCCAACCAAGTACCAACCAAGACCAACCTGCACAGCGGCCGAGATCTGACAAGATCGGGCGCGTACAGGTTGGCACGGCCGTAAGCCATTACGACAGTGCAGAATACAACGCACCCAACAAGGGTTCCATAACGCTCAACCCTGTGACACCCGGACCGACCTAGCATTTTTTCCCCCTGAAAAAAACCCAAGTCCCTCAGGGTACCAGAACAGCAGATCTGCATCCCCGGCGGACAACGGGTGTAACTGATCTGGACCAGCGCGACCAGAACCAGTCCCGTGCCCTAACCACGCCGACCTGCCAACCCCAGGAGAAGGGGCAGATATGCGTGTTGATCCTAAAACATAAAAAGAAGGCGCCACCCAGACGTTTCGGTACGAACCGCGCCCGGTGGCCCACCCCTAGGGCGTGAGACCCTTCCCCATATGTCCAGACCCATTCCGTTATCATCCCCCGACATGAACGGGAACCCATCGACAACCACACAGGGTGTCGGAAGAGGAAAACCCCCCATCCCAATTGCTTCATAAAAACGCTGTTTCAACCCCAAGCAATCAAGGCGCGCCAATCAGCCAATGCCCAAAAGAACATCCTGAGCTAGCACTATGTGTGCGTTTTGACATACCCACATCAACAATAGGCTGTTTAGACCACCTTATTGAATCCCCAAGACGCCCAGGGGAACGACAAGAGGGGCGAGATGCAATCAACTCCATGAATGAATGAATGAAAAACTTTACCCAACAGACTGCAGAAAGGGTACAACCCAGTACGGCAATACACACAATTGGTTAAGGGGAGGCAGACCTGAGAAAGACGTTAGTCTTGTTTCCATCAGGGACCCTCATTTCCAATCCACATAGACACATCCAACTCTTTATAATAATAAAGAAAAAGCATCACCCGTATGACCCAACTGCACAGCTGGGAGTAAAAAACCCTGTTTTCACATGATTTTAATCCAGTCACTCTTATTAATCAGAGTGTAAGACCAGACCCTCCCAGAAACACCTTCCCACATGAGTTCATAGCCATGAAAAAGATATGCCAACTGTGAGTTACGTGACCAACCGACTCAAGTTTACACATAAATCGGGCGCAGCAGAACTGTGAGCCCTACGCCCTAACTCGACACCTTTAAGACACCAACTCATGGAAGGCGTCGCCATAGCAACACCGCTACAACGGGCGGGGAAACCTGCCGGCTCCTGTCATGTAATAGGAGTCGGTAGAATAACCCTCCTCCCCCCCCCCCCCCCCCCCCCCCCGCCAAGACGTCCCACCGGCTTGGCCCTGACTGGCTCAGCAGAAGAGATCAAAAATCCCCTAATCCAATCAAGTGGGAAAAGGAGGGGTTTATTCGACACCCCCTCCCGAAAAAACACCCTTCATCCCTACACACAGAAAAACAACCGTAGCCATCTTGAAAACCTCCGGTAGAAAGCAATGCATAGCATAAGCTAATACAATGCCCGCTACCCACAAAAATGTGAACAGGTTTTACAACAAAACACAAGTCGCCTGTGTGTGAATCCTACACCCGTCGACTATGTCGTACATAGGAGAAAAACGCTGATCGAGAGTAAACGGCTAGGCCGTGAAATGTGTGTGTACGAGTATTACTGCAACTAAACAACACAGCATTGTGAGACACATATACTTAGTTCAAGCAATGGAATAACACCAGTTTCTACCTGCATGTGGAGCATCAAGGTAATAGAACCTATTACTGAGTGTACGTTGCAGACCTTGCTTAACCTCGTAACACAACACGACTCATCACACAACGTAAAAGGGCAGATTCATACACAACCCCACCATATGAATTGTTTGAAGAAACACACAGTTTGTTCGGCCAAAACACAGTCCCCCTCACATCGGGGAACTTTTTTATTAAACTATATAAAGTGTTCTAAGGCACAAAATCATAGAGGGGCCGGGGAGGGTGTAGAGGAGAGGGGACACAGAGGGGAAAAGTCACTCAACGGCGTCTGCCACCTCGCGCCGCTCGAGTCTTGCCACCCCGAGGAGCCCCGGAGGGACGGTAGGTTACTGTCTGCTGGACACGACGTTCCCTACCGTCTCCTCCGGTCGTGGATGGGCCGGCGGTGGCAGAAGCGCCGTTTCGTCCCCTGGCCCTCTTGGCAGGGCCAGCAGCGGCGGCGGAGGCAGTGGTAGCGGCGACGGAGACAGCTCGACGTCGCGGAAGCCTTCTGACTCCACCGGCAAGGACGGGAGGCGGAAAATGGGGTTGGAGAATGGACCTCTCCTCTGCCATCTCTCTGCATGTTGAGGTCATCAACCGCAGGGCCTTCCCGAATAGGCCAGCGTCGGAGAGGGCGGCCGTCAGAAGAGGAGCTCTCTTCTTCTCTGGCACACGGGCCTGCTCCAGCCAAAGGTGACGCTGGCCCAGGGTGGCCAGGGCGCGCACTTTCCCCATGGCTATGGCCAGCACCTGGGAAAGGTGCAGGACAGCTCCCGCAGCCTGGGTGATCTGATCGCATTTCACCTCGTTCAGATCCGTGCCGCCCGTCATTATCCCCGATACAAATCTAGCCAGGTGGGCGATGTTAGACGCCGCAGCCAGCGATTGTGTATCAGCGATGAATGACTGGTCACCCCAATAAGCCAATCGCCTAGCCGATTTCCCCTGGAGGACCGGCTTGCATAGGGGTTCCCACACCATATCCGGACAGAGGAGCGCGGCCATCGGACTGTCAAGCCGAGGCACGCCCTCCCCCATACCTTTGACTAACCCCGACACCCGCGTAACTGGTACGTAGGCGGGAGTTAGTCCCATGATGTTGGACACCGCCTGACCCCGACGAACATAGGCCCCCATCGATGGGAAAAATGGGTAGACAACGTCCACCCCTCTCACTGGGGGACGCTGCCAGGGATGGCCTATGAGGTCATCAGGGACAGGTGCAGGCAATGGCAGCGGCAGCGGCACGCCGTTTGCGGCGGCGGCTACCGCCATGAGCTCGGGAAACAAGGCCTGCAGTTCCCCCTGCGAACCTTCCTCCACCGACCCCGCATCCCTCACATGCAGCAGGCTGCGACTGGTCAAGGAGCCACAGTCTGATGTGGCCGACAGTAGGGCATCCTGCTGATGAGGCCAAGGTGGTTCCTCGACATCCTCGAACAGGGCGCCCCATGGAGCCATTTCCCCCCCCTCCGGGGTCTCCTGAGGAGGGATACTCTCCTCCACGGGGCCATCATACAAAAACCCGTCCGCCTCGTCCATGAAGTCCTCAGTCTCCATTGGAAATCCAGAGCCGGACGCATCTTCGCTGGTCTCCAGCAGTTCCCCAAACCCAGGCCGTTCGCGCCTGCACGCTACCATCTTGCGACGTGAACGGGCAGACGCGAAAAGTTTGCGTCACAAATCCCCTGGCTCCAAGACACCAACGGGCGATTCCCCGGAACCAGAGGAACCAGAGTCGAGATCAGGCCATCGCCGGAGCGACGGCACCGACTCCTCGGCTCTTCGGTGAGGCAAACTATCCACCGGCAGCCTCCCGGGCTGGGTCGGCAACCACGAAAGTGGCAACAGCCCAGCACCAAGGCACACGACGGAGGCGGGAATGGAGAACCGCTGGTGAAGAGTAGGTCTAGCGGGTCTACTCTCCGCGGAATACATTATGACCCAACTTTTTCTTGTACAACAGATGTGAGAGAAGAAAAAAATTAAGTACAATGTAAACTCGTCACAACTCTTTTCAACTAACAACACGTCAAGTGGGGTACTACCAGGCACTTCATTGTGGTGAAAGCGAGAAGGAGGAGAGCAGGTGACCACACACCTGCTTATGAAGGTAAGCTGATGAGGGGTGTGGTCAGACTAATACTGGTATTAAAGGTACATTTGTGGAATTTATTCAGTGCGCGTGCACGTACGCGAGATAGTGCAGAGTGATGCCAAGCAGAGCCCCTAATGGAACAGCACTTGTCCTATAGGGACTGCTACCTTCATTTCATTGAGCTGTAATTAACACAACACAAGGATTCAATGTCCCAGATAACATCCCTGGTGGCCCCTGTAAATGTCCAAATCCCCCCCCCAATGTACAGTTTCTTCCCCTTCGGATGTACCGGTATATATTTTTTATGATCTCTTTTTACTACACAGTTCTGTATATCTGTATGTCTTGTATATCATAAATGTCCTGATGAATTGAAAATGGGGGACCCCGATGTAAACAAGACGAAAGTCTTTTTCTGGTCTGCATCCTTTTTTGTATTGAGCCGTACTGTATTGTACCCATTCTGCAATATTTTGTATTTTTTTTATTTTAATTTATTTATTTTTGTATTTTTATCTATTTTTTTCTCACTTTTTTCTGTATTTTTTTCACATCCCAATTTAGTCATTATGCCAATTCCCTTCCTGGTTGTTGCGCGCATTGCCCCACTGTCAGCCTAGGGAGGGTGAAGACTACCACATGCCTCTTCCGATACATGTGGAGTCAGCCAGCCGCTTATTTTCACCTGACAGCGAGGAGTCTCACTGGGGGAATGCTCAGCTATTCTCATTCATTCTTATTGGTCTCATCATGTCTTTGTGGTCATTCTGACACCATTTTACACAGTGTAATTAAATGGATAGTTAAGAAAATGTCCTACTTAACCAATGATGCTGTCGATCAGTATAGAGTCCTTTCTCAGCACGATCCATGCTGTTCCTCATACTAGCTCCAGATAGTTGGCCACAGACCAAAGCAGAGTCAACAGGGTCAACCTCCCGTCTGTACAAGCTGACTGAAGCTTGACATCTACTTTGTGTACACTGGAGTAAAATTCAGTGAGCTTTGCCAGCAAGTATTTGATTAGTT
Organism: Notolepis coatsorum; assembly: GCF_963971535.1. Lineage (NCBI taxonomy): Eukaryota > Metazoa > Chordata > Actinopteri > Aulopiformes > Paralepididae > Notolepis > Notolepis coatsorum. The sequence continues at coordinate 159,462,653 of NC_140165.1, read as the reverse complement.
GGTAAGCAGGCAGATAGTGCCACATTTTTCACATTGTGGATATGTGTTGGAAATAAAATCTCCAAATGCCTTTTACAGAATGTTTGGAATGCACATTTCTCCTCCATGTTGGACATGTTTTTTTTTTTTTTCAGATATTGATTGTAAAAGTGTGTTTTTAGTCAACGGGGGAAGATTGGGCGTGTTTCAGTTGTCCTGACTGTGATGGGAGGACAGGGAATAGCCTGTGTCCTTTCAATGACTTCCCAGGAGCCCGCATAAGAGTGGCTCTCAAGCAGCCGGAGGATGCAGAGTGTAGGGGTCTTGAGGGTGTGTCGTTAGAGACCATTGACCCTGAGGTCATTGTCAGATTAGCGGTGATACGTAACTACCTTTAAGAAATTAGCCCATTGGTAGCATAATTCTCACGCTAAGAAAGACCACATGTTCCATACATCCTGTTGCTGTTGTTCCCTCCTGCTCCCCTGCAGTTTCCCATGGGATTTGTCTTGAAGAAGCAAGAAGGGGGTTAACAGCCCTTGCTATGACCGTGAACATGGAGTTGTTTTTATTGATGAAGCAAGTTGTGTTTGGAAAGGCTTCCTTTGCATCATAATACACTTCAGTAGGACTCCTGTGGACCAGGTGGCTCACAATATAAATACAATAATAGAGGCCAAGTCTCCTTGCAGTCTCAGCTATTCTCATTCATTCTCATCGGTCTCATCATGCATTTGTGGTCATTCTGAAAATGTTTTCTCCTTTTCACCATTTTACACAGTGTAATTAAAGGGATAGTTTTTATTTTTGGAATCCTAGCCCCATTTCCTATACCAATCATGCTGTCGATCAGTATAGAGTCCTTTCTCAGCACGATCCATGCTGTTCCTCATACTAGGTCCAGATAGCTGGCCACAGACCAAAGCAGAATCAACAGGGTCAACCTCCCGTCTGTACAAGCTGACTGAAGCTCTACTTTGTGTACATTGGAGTACATTTCATTTGAGCCTTGCCAGCAAGTATTTGGTTAGTTGGTAAGTAGACAGATAGTGTCGCATGTTTCACATTGTGGATAATAGAGGCATTTCACAGAATGTTTGGAATGCACATTTTTCCTCCATGTTGGAAGAGACGAAACAAAAACGTGTTCTTGTGGTAATTCTGCCAAGGTAATTAACATTGAATGATATATTGATGTTGGAATCCTACAACACAGGGGCTTTAAGAGGACAGTGGGTAGTCTACTCCCTTTGATATTTTGCCTTTATTGAGACAGGAAGGGTGAGAGGGAGACAGAGTAGGAAAGACACAGGGGAGACTGTTATTTTATTTATTCAGACAGGAAGGGTGAGAGGGAGACAGAGTAGGAAAGACACAGGGGAGACTGTTATTTTATTTATTGAGACAGGAAGGTTGAGAGGGAGACAGAGTAGGAGAGACACAGGAGAGACTGTTCTTTATTGAGACAGGAAGGTTGAGAGGGAGACAGAGTAGGAGAGACACGGGAGAGACTGTTCTTTATTCAGACAGGAAGGGTGAGAGGGAGACAAATCAAATCAAATAAAATGTATTTGTAAAGCCCGAAATCACACTGTAATGTCCCCATGGGCTGGACAAGTCTTCTTTAATTTAAACAAGTCAAGAAGAAACATCACAATAAATCAATAACAAACACCCACCATGAAATCCAAAATAAATGTAAAATAAATAAATGCAACACTCCCAGACATACCACAGCGAAGGTAAGGAAAAACTCACAAAAAACCTAGCAATAGGAAAAAAGCACCACAGGCAATGTGGAGGAGAGAAACCTTAGAAGGGCCGTTCAAGGCGGGATCCCCCTACTTGGATGTCGGTGATAATAGTGTTGCTATGGATGATCGATGGGTGGAGAATAAAACAAGCGAATAGTTGGTATGTATGTACATATACGTGTAATAAAACACAAATAGAGTAGAGACAGAGTAGAAGAGACACAGGAGAGACTGTTATTTATTGAGACAGGAAGGGTGAGAGGGAGACAGAGTAGGAGAGGCACAGGTGTTCTGGTGGGATTTGATCCCTGCCCAGCAGGGGTAGGGGAGAGTGGGGTGAGTAGTGCCAAGGGGCATGTAGTTACACCCCTGTTATCTAGAAAACCATATAAGAAGTTGGTCATGTGACAACATATTTTTGAAGAGGCATCCATTTCACTCAACCTGCAGAGAAGGGAGACACCTGGCTTGAGAGGTAAGCACATTTAAGTTCAAAAAACAGTTTTTTGCCCTCCAAAGTAAAATTTGTATGATCAAGGTTTTTTTATTGCTGTGTTTGAACAATTATAGACAACTTTGAAAACAGTTCACACATGTTTTAGTGCTTTAGTAAGCTACACCATGAGTCTATACAGTTAGCATGATGCTAGCTCAAAACAGCTGGGGGATGCATTTTTTTCAAAATGGTAGGCTTGGGGTGATTTGTGCCAAAGGGCCTGGGTTAAGTTGTGCCAGATATTCTCTTTGTTAAGTTGCCCCAACTTATTTTATTAACTATATATATTACTTTATTGTATTTTATTGTTATTGTACATTGCATTCTTTCATTTGATCACTAAAACTATGTGATATTCTTAATTTTAGACCAAAATCCATCATGCCACGCAGATATACAAACGGAAGACAGACAGGGTTTCAACTCCTCTTGAGAAGTTGGAAAGAGCAGTGAAAGAGGTGCAACAGGGGAAGACTATACGTCAGGTTGGAAAGGAGATGAAGATCTGCAGGATGCTTTTACCGCTTTTGAGATTAAAATGATCTGTTTTACGTAAAATTATCAATGGCACAATTTACCCCAGTGTATTCTCTCTAATGTCACAACTTACCCCGCACCGGGGGCAAGTTGTGCCACAAAACCACTTTTTTTTCTAAAGCTATATTTCTGAAACAGTTTAATTAAGATCCAAAGTGATTGTTCCCAGGGATGCACAACATCCTAAACTATATGTACATATTTTAGTTGGGGGCATTACTGTAATCCCCTTGCTTTAAAGGCACTTTAAGTAAAAAGTGGCACTACTCACCCCACTCTCCCCTACATGTTATCTTATTTGTAATTCTTTCAAGTATGGAAAAACAATTAGACTTCCTCGTAAATTAAAACCATGTCCACCTACACCAGGGGTTCCCAACCTTTTTTGGCAGATGACCCCAGAATTCCTGTCACCCGAGTGCAATGCCATCTGTTTGAATAGTGCCCCATTCACTGTCACTATAGAGCAACCCCAGATTCTACATCCAAGTGACATAACATATTTGAGGTTTCTCTCTTTCTGGTTTCTAGCTTCATGGGAGAGTGGTGCATAATCACAAATATTGACTGAACTGGCCGCGGGCACAGGAATAACATAGGTTATATAATAAAACGTGTGGAATTCTGTTTGTTCCTTACTGGGTGCAGGAACTATGTTTTAGAGGGACAGGAACCAAACTGCACTGCGGATGGTCAATGCTAACTGTGTATAAGCTCCTGAAGGTCAAATGATACTTCCCACGGCACGCATGGTGCAGAGGGTCTGCGCAGAGATAGCGGAGCTCCAAGACGCTCTGCTCCGCACCAGGCCCAAATTAAGACATCACGGAGCCTGTCCACAGACACCACCGATATCACGTGATCGCGGGTCAGGAGGACGGGTCAACAAACTGCACGCAAGCGGCAAGGACGCCCTAGGGGGAAATAAAACATAAATGCACAGGCCTTGTGACAGTGACGTCCACGCCGCAAATACCGCGGATGCCATAGCGATTCCAATGGCCGTAAATCACTCTCAAGACTGCATGGCTTTCACGGTGGTTTCTGTGCGCTCCAGCCGCTTCCATCAGTGGGTTTTAATTTCAAAATGACATTATACTTTGCTTATATAACAACGAGGGAATTCCCATTTCCCCAAGTGGAATGCACCTGATTGGATGAATTACATACTGGTGCTCTAGAGTGGCATCTAGTGGCTGAATGTTATCTATAGCACCTTTAACATCACAGTTTATTGTGCTTCTTTTTTCTTTCTTTTTTTATATCAGAACTACTGTGCAAATAAATAAACTAAATAAGCTAAGCTAAGTAACAAAAGATACATATTATATTACATTTCACGGATGACTCCTTCTTACTCCACCGTATTAGTCACCTTATAGTTACTATGGTTACTGTAAATTGCATATGCATAGAAAACATGTTTATGACTCAAGTGTTCAAGAATTCCAACTTCAAAAGCATGTAATCAATGCCGGCATAACTTGACGACCAACCACCTTTTAGAGCAGCCCGACACTGTAGACCTATGGAATGCTATCTGTCTCCATGGGTCTGACATCTGACGGTACCTTCTAGAGGTGACTGCTTCAAGGATTGAAGGGGAACTATGTCCCATTTTCAGAATTCACATTTATTCCTATGATATGATATGATATGATATCATTCCTATGATATCATTCCCATGGTCTATGATGGTATGAACATATTAGTGAACAAGAATTACTTGTGATGTCATCAGGAGTCTGAAACTGCTGCGTAGACAATGAATTGGGAGAGATGTTATAGATGACACTGAGAGCACCCAGCGGAATGTTAAGTATACGGGTATGTTGTATGTTTCAGAACTGAGAACACGATAGAATAAAGCTAATTTGGGTATAAAAACTCCCATTGGAGCAGGTCCAGACTGTATACCTGACGACATCACAAGTTTGAGTCTTATTTACAATATTGATTTAACTTTCCTGGGCCATGGAAATAACACATTGGAATGCTTGATTTGGCTGATATTCCCCTTCTATATAAAATAATGGTATATAGAATGTATCCTTTTCCTTTTGATACTTTGTTGCAATTTTACTTAAGTCGCATTTGTGCGACTTTCACTTTTGATATTGTGCTATTCTTTCAGGATGTTCCCACTTACGTAAGTCGTGTACGTCTTCCTCCACCGACTGCCAGAGGAACACAAACCTGTCCTTCGTGACTATTCTTCTTTTGAGATCTTATACTTATCTCCTTGACCACGTTGCACGTAATTGTGCATGAAGCACCCAGTGAAATTCCACATTATACAGCCTGCAATTACAACCAACCAAACTCTGTGACCTTGATGCACAGTGTATGTTGTTTCCATCAGTTGTTTTCTTCTTTAAATCTTATCAGGTTTTGAAGGCTACAATATAGACTGGACCGTTGGACCATATCGTACTCGATCCAATGATCAGCTCGTACCTCCCATAAGTCCCCAGAGTTTGCACTGCACTTGGGAAATTCAGATTTTTGCTTCTGTATAGCATCCTACTATACACTAAAACATAATACATTGGTATCCACTGGTCCGTTTAAATCCATAACCATTTCACCACAGTCTGCAGTTGTCTTTAATTAATACATTGATATTTTCTTCGTTCTTTTCTCCTGTATTATTTTTGCATTTCTTGTATATTTCTTGTACATGTACTCTCGAACATCATTGTAAATAAGGGCTTGCCCTCAATCATCTGTCAAGATTGATGAATGAATGAATAATGCATATCATCATATTTTAGTTTATTTGTCAAAACATACTTAACTGGTGGCAGAAATAATGCTGATTAGTCTATTTTGTATGTTTTTATTTCTCGTGCTGAATGAGTTATCGTCTGGAAAATGCTACGTACATCTCTGGTATCAAAACAATATCCACAATATGATTTGGTCTTCGATAAGTAAAGGGTTTATTTTGCAGAAGGATAGTTAATGATGAAGGATAGCTTTGCAGAAGGATACAGCTAATGATGAAGGATAGCTTTGCAGAAGGATACTGTAGCACTAGCTAATGATTAAAGATAGCTTTGCAGAAGGATACTATATGATTAAGGATACCTTTGCAGAAGGATATTGTAGCTAATAATTAAGGAAACAATTATACTACATCATATTGTGTTCCAGAATGAAGATGGGTCTAAAATGATCATATTTCTAACCTGTTGTGTACACTTGTGAAAACAGTTGATGACAATAATTGCAGGACCATTCCACTGAAATTCCTGAGGTGAACCCACATAAACAAGCGTCTCTGGCTCTAAACATCTTTGTCAAGCACTTGAAAGAATGTTAACAGCATGCGAGCAACAGTCAGGTACACAAACTGGAAGGCTTTGGAGGGTGACTTTCAAAATGTACTTGGGTATAAATTACAGATTTCCTGGGTCTGTTGAAGTTGGCAATGGTGTTTAGGGCTCATTATAGACCATGTTCTACTTGCTTAGTTTGTAGTTCCATAGTATAACTGTTTATAGACCATGTTCTACATGCTTAGGCCAGGGTTACACGAAAACAACAACGTTGCATTTTCGAATGATTTCGTTTGCACGTCCAAGTCGAATGGCAACAGCGCGCCGTCTGTGTTTTTAGCTCTGTGCTGACGACAAGTACCTGCCTCCGCATGCTCAGTGTTGAATTCAGTGATGACATCGTTGCCGTCTGACCCTGCCTATATTCTGGCAACGAGGAGAGCTCAGGAGACAACGCGTCGTCTAACCTGACTGTGTATTTCATGAGTGAAAACACAACTTTTCACTCAAATGAGCTTGTCCGATGGCCTATGGGGTAAATCAACGGAAGTATCAGTCCACAAGTCTCACGTGGCGGTATATAAGACCACCCTCTAAACGGCGCTTATTTTTTTTCTGTGAAACTCCCAGAGCTGCAGAGATGCACATGGAATCCTCCCCGCATAATGGAGTCATGCACGCTGTTTGAAACAATGGTGTAAGTACTCTTTATACCTTATATACTCTTATACTCTTTATCGTTAACGTTTCTGACAGTCTATAGTGCTTGTGAGATGTTTTCCCAGAGATTTTGGTAATATTTTCCACTAGAAAAAGCTTGTTTGAAATTCGCCAGGGGTGTAGTGAAAATTACCCCGGAATAGGCAGCTTGGACATGAGCCGCAGACGCTCTTTGCGAGGCACAATTGACCTATTTATTTAGCAAATGCAATGTTTTCAAATAGCCACATTGATGTATTTAGTTTATTCATTACTGGGTCATATTCTATATATAATACATTTCATTTGATCGGACCAGAACGGATGATTTGTGTGACCGGGTCGCTGCACAATGCAACACTGAGATAATGGAGCTTCTAGACAGCATGGATGCATTAGCCATACGCCAACAGTTGCTAACAAAGGCTAGCGCAAGAAATGACGACTTAAGTACTGTTTATAGGCAATTGTTGGCGATATTATAGCATTTGTTCAGTTAACGAGAGTCTATAGTGTTTCTGTGAGTTTTGTTCCAGAGATTTTGGTAAGCTTTTCTACTCGAAAAGCATGTTTCTAAAAGTCCGGAAGTGATAGAAAATAGCCCAGATACAGTGCTTTGAGCATGCGAGGATGCTCTTTGCCGATGCATAATTGACGTATTTATTTTGGCGAATGGAATGTTTTCAAATAGCCACATTGATGTATTTAATTTATTCATTACTGGGTCATATTCTATATACATACAATTTTATCGGCCCAGAACAGACGATGATACCGATGGGATGTGCGGTTCAACGAGATGTACGGTTCAACACACCCAGAGAGCCGGCGCTTGCTAACCACATAAAGCTAGTGTGAGACCCAGGATGAGTCCAGACCCCCTCCCGTGTTTGGTGCATGCAAGGAGGCAGAGGGCATGGAGGAAGACAAGGCTCTCGGGATATACAGTAGGATACATTTTTTTTTTACATATACATATTAATTCATAAAATAATTGTATGTGTGTGTTGAAATTTACTAGTAAGTTTGAAGAGAAAATTCAACACACACATTAAATTATTTTATGAATTAATATGTAATATGTAAAAAGATATTTATCCTATTTCATCTCACTAATTCATTCATAACTTTTGAACAATAGATGCTATTTCTGTGAGGTTTGGTCCGCTCCCCGCCACACGCTCCGTTCCTTTAAGGTACTATGTTGATTAATGCATTCCCCGCCACGCGCTCCGTTCTTTTAAGGTGCCGTGTTGATTGGTGCTTTCCCCGCCACACGCTTTTGGAGCAAGTATCAATCTCATCCCGCAGCTGTCACAGCTTGTAATTAGCGCCCCTGAAGGCTTTATATACTCAGACCTCCTTACTATCGATGTTGGGTCGTTCTGAAATACACCTGCATATACCTGCCTTCCCCGTCGCTGTTCCTGTCTTTTTGCTCTCCAGGACCTTTTGTTGGAGAACCGCTGTGTAGAACCTGGTTCCCCGTTCGGAGCTGCGCCTCGTTATCTTCCCCGCTTTTCGCGTTGCGCTCTGGTGAGTTTTTGGAAACAGTCTTTTTGGATTATCAGTTTTTTGTGTGTTTGGTGAACACAGAAGAAATCCCGTTTTTGTTTGTACTGGACTCACCTAATTTTTGTGTTAGATTAACACTGAAGATTACCGTATTGTTTTTCTCTGGACTCAGCTAACTTGTGTGTGGTACACCGAAGATCAAGTCACTTGGATTAATACTGGACCAGTCACCTCTCTGCCTCTGTGTGTTCGTTAGGCTAACTCTGATTTCTCTCTCTCTCCGTTTCCACCGGGAGTGAAAGCTGGGAGTATCTGCAGAGCCGCTTCAACGTCACTTGCCAATTCCTCACCACTACCTACTGGGAGTATCTGCAGAGCCGCTACATCGTCACATGCCAGATCCCCGTTTGTTCGATTGCTGTACTTGATCCATCTTGTGACTCTGTAAATAAATACGCCCTAGCTTTGGCTAACTCTGAACTTCCTCTCTGTGCCGTTGCGTTTGAGGTCGGTTACAAACCATAACAATTTCTAATCTGTCAGCTGTTCTATATTGCCAATACGATTTTCTACATTCCATGTAAGGAAAGTGCTTGAAAATTCATTTTTATCTTCAAGTTCAATTTCAACAATTTCAAGTTCCACTACATATGAAGAATAATAACAACAATAATAATGATGATAATCATACACATATTTTATATAATTGGAAAGTCCTAGTTGTTAGCTTAAAAATGGTACCAAATATGACGTACTTTGAAATACCCACTAACAAATAATCCATCACAAACCCATGAAGGTCAAGTTCAGGAAGGGTCAGATTTGGGACAGTATAGGAGTAGAAGGGATAATTATAAACCATGTTCTACATGATTAGTTTGTAGTTCCATAGTTTAACTGCGTTTTAGGCATTTTAGACTCTCCTTTCGAAATTGGCTTGGGTTTCATCATTGATCGCTTAACCTTATCCTTAACACTTTGAATGCCCAAACCGTTTTTTTTTTTATTAGCGATCTGAATTCATATCATCAACCGAGTCTACCGTTGGTAAATCAGTCACCCCAGGCGCTCAGATGTGAAAAAAGTGCCCCCTATCGTCTCCCAGATGGTAATTCGCCCTTTTGGATTGGACTCAATGAAAATGCATGAGAAAAAAAAACCCGGACTCCACATTTTACTTCTCACGCATGTAACCGGAGCCGATCAGCTTCATGCTGGACCCTCAGCACAGCGTGGTTACTGTGTTTTACAGTATACGTGTGGGATCAATAAAAGGATAGATTTTTGGAATGGCTATCAGGAATTGGAATAATCCATTTGGATACCATCTGATCTCAGGTAAGGAATCTATTTTACCAGTCTTAGGATAATCAGACATGTTTTCACGGAGATATAAGCTTTTCCCCTATAATGTGATATGGCTGTTTGACTGTAAGAGCGATCAGGAACTGAGAGAATCGATTTTCAGCGCGCGGCACCAGCGTGCACACGTACACATATACTATCGATAATCTAGCGTTTATTTGAAAACGATTCATAAATAGGCCGAAAAATGACAACGTTCTAGAATATTACAGTACAGGGCGATTATCATGGAATCTCTTCTTTTTTCCGTGAAAACGAGGGCTTTTCAAAATGCTATAAAACGGAAATGAACCAATAAAAAAACAATCCGCTTCGACAATGTTGACTGGAAATGGGTCATTGATAATGCGACAGGCAGATTAGACACATAGATTAGGCGATATTAATGCTAACATTGCAGTGGATGGTGGGCATTCAAGCACTAAATGTGCGCCCCCTGCTGGGCACTGAAAGTGTTAAGGCAAGTATTTTGTGTTTTATTATTGAAATGGGACAAGAGGTTCCTCCCTTCATAGATGTCATCATAGTGCATTTCACACATGTTAACCCTGCGAGGTAGTGTGGAGGAGAACATGTCCCTGCATTACATAATGAAAGCAATGTCAATAGTGGAGAGGAATGTGCTCTTGGTGGAGAACGTGTTCTTCCATAGCATAAGAGTGACGGTGGAATGAGTTAATCAGATCAGAATGTCACGACTCATTTATGATGAGGCATTATTTACAAAACACAGTGAAGACTTTCAGACCTATGGAGGTAATACCTGCCTGTTACATATGTAAATAATCAATGTCCAGTCACCCCATGTTAAATATGTAAATACCCAATGTCCAATTTATGTTACATAATGTGACCATGGATGCTCTCTGTTCAGGCAACCCTGATTTATCCCAGTGGACAGATTGTTTATCCCAGTTGACAGACTGTATTTATCCCAGTTGACTAATAATAAGTTTAATAATAATAATAATAATAATAATTAATAATAATAATAATAATAATAATAATAATAATAATAATAATAATAATAATAATAATAATAATAATAATAATAATAATAATAATAATAGTCTGATTCACAGGATGTTGATGTCGAATTCTCCTCCCCTTCTGCTCCCTGTCAAGGATCAACAACAATGAGTTAGCAAATTACACTTTTCAAGGATAAACAACAAGCTAGCAAGCTACACTCGTCAACGATTAACAACAACGAGCTAGTATGATATACTCGGCAAAGATCAACAACAATGAGCTAGCAAACTACACTCGTCAAGGATAAATAACAATGAGCTAGCAAGCTACACTCGTCAAAGATCAACAACAACGAGCTAGTATGCTATACTCGGCAAAGATCAACAACAATGAGCTAGCAAGCTACACTCGTCAAGGATCAACAACAATGAGCTAGCAAGCTACACTCGTCAAGGATTAACAACAATGAGCTAGCAAGCTAAGCTACACTCATCAAGGATCAACAACAATAAGCTAGCAAGCTACACTCATCAAGGATCAACAACAATGAGCTAGCAAGCTACGGAAGCATGTCTATGTTCCCTGGGTTCTATGTTCCCCGGGTTCTATGTTCCCCGCTCGTGATAAAAAGGGTCCTATGTTCCCCGGGTTCTATGTTCCCCGCTCTCGCTCCCGCTCCCGAAAAAGCGACAGAGTTGTGTAAGATTCCAAGTGTCCCTGGAAGCAGAGAAGCTATGTGCTTCATTCTCTGTCATTACGGTAGTGTTCTCAAACGTACACGTCACGACGTGCATGGTGACGTCGGTAACTCTGGAATATCTTTTGAGGAAGTTGTTTTTTGGCGAGTGGATGTGACTTCGTTTGAGAAGTGTTTTAGTAGCGTTTTAGTAGTTTTGTATTTTATTTGCGCAGCTGATTATTAGTAATATGTCAAGACGGTCAAGTAGGGTAACAAAAATACCCAAAATATTTCATGACGACGACGACGGCGCGATATACACAACATCAACACCAGAAACAACAGCGACAGATGGACCAGGGTATGTAACGTTAGTAAAATGTTTGTAGTAGTACAGCTACTGTGTATGTCTGTGTGGGGATCATCCCTATGTTCCCCGGGTCCTATGTTCCCCGATTGATTGATTAATTGATTGAACATTTTATAAATTTTTATTATTTTATTCATTATTAATGTCCGCCTTGTTTCGAACTGGTTAAGCTTAGCCCCTCTTTCGAAGTTGGTTAGAGTTTGGAATCAGGGCTGGTGGGCTAAAATTTTCAATCAATCAATCAATCAATCAATCGGGGAACATAGGACCCGGGGAACATAGGACCCGGGGAACATAGACATGCTCCCGTCTGTGTGTGTGTAGGGGCCATATGGCAAAATATGTATACATTTACCATTGCCTACCTGTGTTAGTAAAATTGCAGTTTGCAATAGTACAGCTACTGTGTGTGTGTCTGTGTGTGTGTGTAGGGGCCTTGTGGCCTATTATTGTGAAATATGTATACATTTACCATTGTCTACCTGTGTAAAAGTATGCAGTTTGTAGTAGTACAGCTACTGTGTGTGTCTGTGTGTGTAGGGGCGATATGGCCTATATTGGGAAATACATGTATCATTTGCCATAGCCTGTGAAGGAGAAAGCACCTATAGGCTACTCACCTGAATGTGTGTTTTAGTAAATAAAGCCTACAACAGATATTGATTTTACTTTCTTATCATTTCTTTTTAGGATGTCTAATGTCTGTAATGTGGGCCTTGCAGCTGGAGAAGAACTGTTTTCTGCAGAACCACACAGCTGGAGAGGAACAGTTTTCTGCAGTAGCTACCACACAGCTGGAGGAACTGTTTTCTGCAGAACGACAAAATGCATGGACTAAACAGCCAATAACGGGGGGAAGAAAAGGATAGACTCCAAATTTGTTTGTACATTTGTAAAACATTTGTCTTTTCAGATTGTATGCGCCACATTTTTTATATGTGCCCATCATAGTTCATGTTTCACAAAGAAACCTGTAAAATTCCGTTTTTGTGTTTTTATTCCCTTTGAACTGTTATTACACATTCTTACACATACATGTATGTTAAACAACTGAGGGATTTATGAAGATGAAGTAACAAAGGAGAAAAGGCCAAAAGCACTTACTCCTCTGACATTCTTTGACAATTTTACAGCCCAAAATACAAAAAAGATCCAGGCGGAATTCTATAATGGTAGGTAACAAGGGGTTGAAGAAATATTGTCTGAACTGTCGGATGCAAACTGGCTATGTGACTTTGCTATGTTGTGTGACATAACCAAACATATCGCCCAATTTGATCAGAAGCTGCAGGGACGCAAACAAGTCCCAAGTTGGGGATTAATGACAAAAGCAATAATGATTAATATATTAAAATTGTTTATTGAAATGCAGGACATTGAAATGTTTAAGATATTGCTCACCATCAACAAGACTTTCATCAGCAAGGTAGCATAATATTGTTGGGTGAAAAAACTTTTAAAACGATTGTGGGTCATATGCATGCGTGATTTGTAAAATAAAAGAAACATTTGATTGATTGGTTTTATCTATTTCGGTCATTTGAAATAAGAAACAGAACACGAAAACAGCTGATGACATAAGCAAGAGATGTTCATTTACACATGAGGGCAGGCCGTGTATTGACTACACTCCACCAGGGCCTTGAGGAGGGCGAGGAAGATCATGGCAGACCCCGCCCACCCGGGTCACAACCTCTCCAACGTGCTCCCCCACGGCAGGCGGCTACGGCTGCCCAAGACACTAAAGTCCCGCCACAGACTGAGTTTCTTCCCCTCAGCAGCTCGCCTGGTAAACGAGTCAGGTGTCCCCCTGCTCCCCCCCCCCCCCCCCCCTCTATGGCGAGCTGCTAGGGCTGGACTTCTGGACTTGAACTTTGTGTTGCACTGTATCCATGTCCCCAACCACCGCACTTTCACAGTCTTATTGTTGTCTCACTGTTCTGTCCTGTCTTGCACTTTACTTAAAATTATTTATTTACTGTTGTATTGTTCTTAATTGTGAAAAAAGTATGCACTGTAATGTCAAATCACGTTCCATTTTGTACCTGTATAAAATGGCGAATAATGTAATCTGAATCTGAATCTGAATCTGACAGATATCTCTATTGTATTTCTTTGATTTCGTTTGAGAAAAATACAGAATAATGTAGCCTATACAGTATATAAATACAGAATAATAAGCCTATATATATATATATATATATATATATATATATATATATATATATATATATATATATATATATATATATATATATATATATATATATATATATATATATATATATATATATATACAGAGTTTCTAAAAAGAGAGTATATACAGTACATTTGAGGGGGAAGAAACTACATTAGAGGAGGTTGGGTAGGTGGGGGAAAAAAGCATGTCGAATTAATGAGTTAATGGAATGTATTTTTCATGATTACGGTGGTGGCTCTTAAAAGAGCCTTTGGGTTATGAATGTAGAAAAACAAAGCCAAATTAAGCGTGTTCTCCACGGATGCGGCGGGCCAGCTGGATGTCTTTGGGCATGATGGTCACCCTCTTGGCGTGGATTGTGCACAGGTTCGTGTTCTCAAACAGGCCGACCAGATAAGCCTCACTGGCCTCCTGAAGAGCCATGACAGCAGAGCTTTGGAAGCGCAGGTCGGTCTTATTTTTTATCTACTTTTTCTCCCCATTTTCTATTTTTCTCCCGTCCCCAATTTCGTATTGTCCAATGCTACCCTCCCCTGTCTCAAACGCTGTTAGGCCATGCCTCCCACAAGCCGGCTGCAATGTGGACGAAGCCCTGCATCACGTGCCCCCTCCGGTACTCGAGGAGGCAGCCGTCGCATCTTTTCACCTGTACAGCGCAATCTCTCAGCGGCGAGGGTCTGCGTGGGAGGGACACGCCGCCCTCGTCGCTTCCTGATTCTACTGCGCAGGCGCACCAACCGACCCGTAGGAGTCACTGTCCACAACGTCCGATCCCCACCCACCAGCTTCCCACCCCCTAATACTGCCAATTGTATTAGTATGATCGACCAGCCAAGCTGGTAGCAACGCAGAGAGCTGGGCTCGAACCCAGCATATCCTGCGTTGGTGGCAAGCGCCTTGCCCACTGCGCCACCTAGCCGCCCTAGTGCAGGTCGGTCTTGAAGTCCTGGGCGATTTCTCTGACCAGGCGCTGGAAAGGCAACTTGCGGATCAGCAACTCGGTGGACTTCTGATAACAACGGATCTCTCTCAGCGCCACGGTACCGGGCCTGCAACTCGGTGAACTTCTGTTAATGACGGATCTCTCTCAGCGCCACGGTACCGGGCCTGTAACGATGTGGCTTTTCACGCCGCCGGTAGCCAGTGCGCTCTTACGGGCAGCCTTGGTGGCGGGCTGCTTCCTCTGGGCTTTTTTTTTGGGGGGGCGAGGGAACATAGAACCCTTTTTTTGGGAGCAGGGAAGATAGGACCTTTTTTTTTTTTTTAAAGCAGGGAACATAGAACCCGGGGAACATAGGGATACACTCATCAAGGATCAACAACAATGAGCTAGCAAGCTTTTGTGGTTAGCCCCTCCCGGATGATTGTGATTGGTTTGAGAACATTATCTGGAAATGTATTGAGGATGTTGCATCTGGGTATTCGCCAACCATGGATAAACAGTTCTTTTGTGTGTGTGTGTGTGTGTGTGTGTGTGTGTGTGTGTGTGTGTGTGTGTGTGTGTGTGTGTGTGTGTGTGTGTGTGTGTGCTCATGTGTACTTGTGAGTGGAGAGTTCAGTGTTCAGTGTTCTGATGGCCTGGGGGAAGAAGCTGAGCCGGAGTCTCTCTGTTCTTGCAGCGTGTGACTGTAGGCGCTTGCCTGACAGCAGCAGCTTGAACAGGCTGTTCAAGCTGGAGAAGGATAAGAAAGCATGGTACAATCTCCACAGTGTGATTACAGCAGCCAAACAAGTTTACAGAGAGATGTGCCAATATCCTTAGAGTCACAAATGACGCATTAGCTAGTCTTCCATGCACTTTGCACACAATACACACACCACACCCACACTGTGATCACAGTACTACACTCAGAGCTATATTGCACTATACTATATTTAGAGCTGTATTCAGAGATACCTCAATGTTGTCTCCTGCTGCTACTTTACACCACTTGTATTGCTTGTATTTTATCTTATTTCATTGATGTTGCTGCTGCACGGCAGAGGAACCAAGACAACATAGAATTTCACTTTTGTATGCTGTGAACATTTAAGATTTTGGATCTGAATTTCACTCTTGTATGCTGTGAAAATTAAAGATTCTGGATCTGAATTTCACTCTTGTATGCTGTGAAAATGAAAGATTCTGGATCTGAATTTCACTCTTGTATGCTGTGAAAATGTAAGATTCTCAATCTGAATTGTAGCATGTTAACCCCATGGGGTGGTGTGATAGTGGAGAACGTGTCCTTGAATTATACAGTACAACAAAAGTACCATCAGCAGTGGAAAGGAATAATAATAATACACTTTACTTGTATAGTAATGTACCTTTCATACAAGAATTGCAGCTCAAGGTCCTTCACAGCAGTCAAATAGAAATAAAATGGACATAAAATAGACAGGCATAAAATGAGCATAAAATATACAGAGTAAAAGCAATGCATAAAGTGCAGACTAATAAAAGCAGTGCGATAAAATGGCTCTTGTTTTCAGTACAATAATCACAGTGTGGATGGAATGCGCTCTTCAGATCAGAATGTCTACAGAGGGGACTGGTGTGTTTTATCCCTTTGTTTTCTGTTGTGACAAAAGTTTTGATACGTGCCCCCTCCCAACTGATAGAGGTTATCACAGTTCATGTGTCCAGCCATCTGGAAGACACGAACGTGATATCACACCACACTGTCTGCTGTTGGTGTACCCCGCCCCCTTATAACGCCCCCTCGGAAACCATACACGAACGAACACACACACAAGGACACACATTAACTCCACCCCTTTTTCACGTCCACCCAGCTAACCTTGACTCTCAAACAGACTATTCAAACCTCTAACTCACTCTCTTTTCCCCACATGTTCAGAGGTCTCTCGCCCTCCTCACTCTCTTTTCTCCACATGTTCAGAGGTCTCTCGCCCTCCTCACTCTCTTTTCCCCACATGTTCAGAGGTCTCTCACCCTCCTCACTCTCTTTTCCCCATTACGACGTCACTTCTTACCAGCTAAATGCGTCAGAGTGTCTTGGATGTGTCCGTGTGGTGGATGTGAACCTGCCCACTGGGAGTATTGGGTTTCCCCTCCAGCATGTTTCTTACTTACCAATGATGATGTTGATTGGTCCAACAGCCGGTGGATGATGTTGATTGGTGCAACCATAGATATATATCAAGACTAGATGACTCACCCGCACTGCTGGCCAACGGAGACTGATGTTGCCACATGGTGGCCATCTTGCGTAGGTGGAGCACGCCCACTCATAACATGCACGTCTATGGTGCATGCAGGGGCGTAGCTGGGGGGGGGGTAGCTTAGGATGATTCCAAGGGCCCAGCACTGGGGGCCCCCCAAAATGTATTATTGATGCTCTCATTGATACTATGTTTGTTTCTGAAGTGTGTGTGTGTGTGTGTATGTGTGTGTGTGTGTGTGAGATATATAGAGAGAGAGGGGGGGCTTTGGTAGACTATTGCATTGGTCCATTCATTGAAGATGAACGCAATGTGACATCCTTTACTAGGCTCACCCACCAACAGTGCAGGTGCTGAACTGCTGATCCGAATGTATAGGTAAAAACCATATTATGCGTTTTCATCAATAAAAAAATGGCCAAAAAAAATTCCGCTCACGCGCTTACGCGCGCTCGCATTCACTGGGGGCCTACAAATACATTCTTTCATGGGGCCCAGAATCTGGAGCTACACCCCTGGGTGCATGTACTATTGGAATAACCATAGCTTGCTAAATTTTCAACTGTTTGGTTTGTTAAAAACATCAGAGATGTAGTTATCATACTGCATTACTTATAATGGACTTTCATATGAAAATATATATATATTTTTATAAAAAATTCTTTCAAGCTAAAATCATAGCCACGTTAATAACGTTTGTAATAAACCAAACCGTTTGTAACGCCGTCAAGATTTAAGCGAGTTAAGAGAAATTTTGTTTGTGCAAATCACTCACCTTACAGCAGCTACCATAATAAGTACCAGAATAGTCCACCTACGCAAGATGGCCACCGGTGAACTACGCAAGAGACTCTGCATTGCGTCATTTAGTCTTTATATATATCTATGGGTCCAACAGCCGGTGAATGATGTTGATTTGTCCAACAGCCGGTGGATGATGTTGATTGGTCCAACAGCCGGTGGATGATGTTGATTGGTCCAACAGCCGGTGGATGATGTTGATTGGTCCAACAATGATGTTGATGTTGACCAAAGCAAAGTCAATGGGGTCGAGCCCCTGTCTGTACAAGCTGAGGCTCACTGAAATTCACTCCACAACAGGGTTTGAAATTAACATGGGCTTGGGGAAAAAATTCCCTCGGAAATCATTTAAGGGGGGCAAGAAATTACCTTGACATTTTCATTCGATTTTTGTTAAGAGAAAATTCATGTCACGGAAATATCTGGAGGCATTAACATTAAATGTTATGTCAAACATTTAAAGTTAAAATAGAATACTACAATGAATTTAACTGATAAGTGAAAGACGTGGTTTATTAATCCTGTGTGTTCAAACGCAGACGAGTCCTTCCCACCATCTGAACGTTACCTACGTCTGCTGAGAGCGACGTGGAGGAAGACTGACAACCTGCAGGATGGAGCTGCTTCTCACCGTAACGGAGAGTGTGAGAGGAGCCGGCACTATGGATGTATTTGTTGGCAGAACACAGATTGTAAAAAAAAAATTGTTTTACTCCATGAAGAAAGTCAGAAACTGGCATATGGTAGTTTTATTCAACATGTTTCCTAACATTTCAGTACCCCCGAAAATCAATTAGGGGAGTGGGGGTGAAAGAAAAGTACACAGTGCACAGTGCACACTAAGTAGATTTCAGTGAGCTTCAATCAGCTTGTACAGACAGGATTCGACCCCATTGACTTTGCATGGGTTTGTGGCTAACTATCCGGAGTTAGTAAGAGGAATATCATGGATTATGCTAAAGAAGGATTCTACCAATCGACATTATTGGTAAGTAAGAAATAGGGGTAGGGTTCTAAAAAGAGAACTATCCCTTTAAACTAATACGGAATACAAATAAAGCAAAGTCCATGCTGTTGTATAGAGCCAGAGATATTGATTAGCACAATCATTTGCATATATCCACAGTGAATACATCTAATATTTTCTTTTTACCTACTTTTTCCTCCTCCTTTTTTCTGTGATTTTTCTTCCATCCCAATTTCCTCTCGTGCCAATTCTCCCTCCCCTGTCCTGATCGTTGCTCGCATGTGCCCCCCACTGGCCGGTCGTAGGGAGGATAGAAGCCCATCACATGTCCCCTCCAATACATGTGGAGGCAGGCAGTCACTTCTTTTCACCTGCCAGCGCGGACTCTCATTGGCGAGGTGTAACGTGTGGGAGGCTCACACTGCCCCCGCCATTTCCTGTCTTTGCTGTGCAGGCGCACTGACCGACCTGTAGGAGTTGCTGTTTACAACGACCAGACTACCACCCATCGACTCCCCTCCCGCTGACTCCACCAATTGAGTCAGTATGACAGCCGGCCCAAGCCAGAGGCAACGCGGACAGCCGGATTCGAGACCGGTGTCTATTGCGTTGGTGACGAGTGCAATGTCCGCTGCGCCACCCAGCCGCCGAATACATCTAATATTGAAAGAATTACAGAATATAAATATCTTGGCATTTACATTTTAATACCATATAAACAATCTTGCAAGGCATAAAATTGGCTTCTTGTTCAGTAACAGAACCAGCTTTCTTATAATTAGTAGGAAGAGGATCCTAAAAGGATTTAGATTATGGGGATGTAATAGACCATTCCTTATACTAAGTAGCCTATATCATGCCACCGTCAGATTTAATACCAGTGATAGTTATGGCATCCTATATGATAGTTGGCCCTCTCTGGCCATGAGACTTGATAAACATTGGTATTTGTTTATCTATAAATACTTTGTTAGGGGAAACTCCAATCTTACACCACAACTACGCTGGATTGGACCCTTGGACCCTATATAACT
Organism: Notolepis coatsorum; assembly: GCF_963971535.1. NCBI lineage: Eukaryota > Metazoa > Chordata > Actinopteri > Aulopiformes > Paralepididae > Notolepis > Notolepis coatsorum. The sequence continues at coordinate 159,442,836 of NC_140165.1, read as the reverse complement.
GGCTTATGCTTCAGGTCCCTGAGTCTGTTATGAATTTGGTCAGCTTTTAGTTTTTGTGCCCCAGACACATGGAACAATTGTCAACATCCTGAAGAGCATTACTCTCATAACATTTGGACAGTAGCACCATGATAATAAACCACTTCGTCTCAGTGTGGAATTGTTTTAACTTTATTTGTTTTATATTGTTTATTTAAATTTGTCTGTGTATCTCGACATCATTGCGAATGACAGAAACCTCCGTGATCTGAGATTATAACATAAGGGTTTTAAAGTAACACGCCAACATTATGGGAAATGCACTCACCATCTTCTCCAGAGTCTGACAAGAAGATAGATATCAATTTCCTCTCTGTGCGTTCAGTAGAAAGCTATCCGGCTGCAAGCTAGCCTAGCTTAGCACAAATGAATGGAAGCGAATATGGACCAGTTAAACTATACTGTTGGCCAGTGATGGGAGTAACGGCGCTATAAATAACGGCGTTACTAACGGCGTTCGTTTTTTCAGTAACGAGTAATCTAATGGATTACTCTTCCAATCTTAACACTTTCACTGCCCAAGCTTAATTCCTTTTTACCTCCTTGAATGCCCAGGGCCACTTCAATGTTAACGTTAATATCGCCTAATCTATGTTTTAAATTATGGCTATGTGTCTAATCTGCCCGTCGCTTATCAAAGACTCATTTTCCAGTCAACATTGTCGTAGCAGATTGTTTTTTTATCGCTTCATTTCCGTTTTCTAGCTTTTTGAAAATCACTTGTTTTCACGGAAAAAATAAGACATTCCATGATAATCGCCTTTTACTGGAATATTCTAGAACGTTGTCATTGTTCGGCCTATTTATGAATTGTTTTCAAATAAACGCTAGATTATCGATAGTATATGTGTGCGCATGCACGCTCGTGCCGCGAGTTGAAAATCGATTCTCCTAGTTACTGACCGCTCGCACAGCCAAACAGCAATATCACATAATCACATAAAAGCTGTGAAAACAAGTCTGATTATCCTAAGACTGGTAACATAGATTCCTTACCTGAGATCAGATGGTATCCAAATGGATTATTCCAATTCCTGATCGCCATTCGAAAAAATCTATCTTTTTATTGATCCACAGAGTATAGTGTAAAAACACATAATCCCCGCTGCTCTGAAACTCCAGAGTGAAACTGGTCGACGGCGGTTGCATGAGTGAGAAGTCAAACGTGGATTCCGTTTTTTTTTTTCTCATTCATTTTCATTGAGTTCAATCCAAAAGGGTGAATTACCATCTGGGAGACGATAGGGGGCGCTTTTTTCACATCTGAGCGCCTGGAGTGGGTGATTTTCCAACGGTAGACTTGGTTGATGAAATATGATTTCAGATCGCTAATATAAAAAAAAAGAGAAAATACGAGAATTCTCGTGAGTAGGCATTCAACCCGCGGGGGGTAAACCCGAGAAAACTCGGGTTGGGCAATCAAAGTGTTAATAACGCTGTTACCATTACTGCCAAAAAATTATTGAAGCTTTTTTTTTTTTATCAGACAGATCTCTGCGCCGAGAGGCATTCTGTCCTTTCTTGGTTAAAGTGGGCAGCGCGCGATTGGCTGAGGTTGAGTAAAATGTCATGGTAAGCCAATCAGAGGTAGAGGTAGAGGTGGGCGGGTGCCTCCAGAGTCTGACACACAGCGACACAACACAAGCGACTCAGTCAGCGTAAGACCGCGGGTCCGTGTACGTTTTGATAGTTGGTTTGGCGAGCCCAAATAATCCAAAACTAATCCAACGAACAACACAAGCGAGCAGTCAATGACAGACCGCGGGTCCATGAGCGTTTTTTGTTCACTCTTCTGTTAGTTGTGTTGCAGCGCAGGGCACTATACAGTAGTGGAGGCTACAGCCTTATCAACATAGTGCTGCCCTTCCTGGTTTAATAGCACAGTCTTCAGGTGCTCAGACTCAGAGATATACATATCTGTATGTCATGCATGTATTAAATGTCATGATTAGATTAGTTTAGATGATTAGATTAGATTCTTATATCTGTATGTTGTGTATGTCATAAATGTCATGAATTGAAAATGGGGGACCCTGATGTAAACAAGACGAAAGTCTTTCTCCCATGGTCTGCATCCCCTTAACAATTGTGTGTATTGAGCTGTACTGTACTGTACCCATTCTGCAATCTGTTAATTAAAATGTTCAATCAATCAGTATATATTTGTTATTTATTTTTGGTATAGTGCTTAACAAGCATAATTTAATGTTGCCCAGTTGTGGCCTGTTGAGGGGCAATACATATCAAAAGTTCCAAAACATCTATTGTGTTTGTATTTGTATGATCCACTATATAAACATAGTAATTATAATATCTACATACATGGCATTTGATTGGAGGCTAATCTCACTTTGTCCCACAGCAACATTAAAATAGTTTAGATTTGTGTATGTTGTTTATGTAAAAAAAATTACTTGAAAGTAACGCAATAGTTACTTTCTGAAGTAACTAGTTACTTTTATAATTTGTAACTGAGTAAGTAATTTAGTAACTTTTTGGAAGAAGTAACTAGTAACTGTAACTAGTTACTTTTTAAAAGTAACTTGCCCAACACTGCTGTTGGCCAAAAACACCTCCTGGAGTTTTAAGCTAGGCTAGCGGTTCATATCCGCTTCCATTACATTTTGTGCTAAGCTAGGCTAGCTTGCAGCCAGATAGCTTTCTACTTAACGCACAGAGAGGGAATTGGTATCTAGAGTTGGAACCTTTCTCTGCTATCTGGTTTCATATGACACTACATTTTCTCCAGGGGGTTAAAATAAGCCCTGGGCTCTGACTTGACCTCTCCTCCTCCTCCTGGGGTACCTTTCTGATACATGATACAAGTTCTGACCTGACTCCACTGCCATCTGACACCGGTGTGGGAGGAGGCAGTGACCAATTCCAGTTTCCATCCCTCATCTCTTGCACCTTTTGTGTCGTCAAATATCTATGCATTTCCCCTTCCTTCGATGTTCAGGGGCAATTACTATAACTTTTTTGTCAGGGTAATTTACATTTGTGTGTGTGTGTGTGTTTCCCTATGTTTTGCATTGTTTTAACAGAATGAGGTGTTGTCCCAACACTGAGAAAATGTGAAATATGTGCACAGTACATTTTCTGTGACAAGAAGCCTCCCTCTTGAAACGAGCCATTCAGAAATGGAGCCACAATCGCCGTAGTTAGTAAGACCTTGTATATACGTGTGTATGTAGGTGTGAAGAAATCTTGATAAAACACGCTTGTGTGTAAATCTTCTCTTTTTATATTAGATTAGATTCTATTCTAATTTATTGAAATTATACAGCAGTGCAACGAAAATAAGTTTCATTGAGTGAAAATGTAACAGTAAAGTGCAACAGCAATATATAATGTACAGGTGATTAAACTGGGTAGACAATATACAAATTAGTACTACTGAGTGTAGTGCTAATCAGATATATGTACATAGTAGTATATACAGTGATATATATAATAATATAATAATAATAATAATAATAATAATAATAATAATAATAATAATAATAATAATAATAATAATAATAATAATAATAATAATAATAATAATAATAATAATAATAATAATAATAATAATAATAATAATAATAATAATAATAATAATAATAATAATAATAATAATAATAATAATAATAATAATAATAATAATAATAATAATAATAATAATAATAATAATAATAATAATAATAATAATAATAATAATAATAATAATAATAATAATAATAATAATAATAATAATAATAATAATAATAATAATAATGCAGGACTTAGGAAGTCTTTATTTGGCATGCAAACGACACACACATGCGATGGGCAGCACACACACACAGGAACACACACATGCCATTTTATTGTGTCGCCTAATGCGATTGAGTCTCTGCACTTGACCCATCCCGTCGTCCTTTCCCCCCATGGGCAGCCGAGAGCAGATAGGACGTCGACGTGAGACGCGCCCGGGGACCAATCCAAGTGCTCCTGCCCGTCTTCGTCAAGGACGCCACAGCGTTAGCGATCTGTTGTTGTGCATGTTTTTCCATTGGGTTTATCTTATCGGGGGGAAACCCTTGCGAGCACGGGGAGAACATGCAAACTCAAATAACAAATCCAGGTACTGTCCACATCAAGGCACCCTCCCCAGATGCGTTTCCATATCTCAACAGAAAGCAATACCAATCCATCAACTTTCAAATCATCTGCAACGCCCAGAACCACCTGCTCAACATGGTCTCCTGCTTCCCAGGCGGTGTACATGACTCCTACATCTAACAGAACAGCTCTGTGGGTGTGCCCCTCGAGCAAGGAGATGCTGGAGACACATGGCTAATTGGTACGTATATGTGCGTAATTAATCTTTCCAGCAACGGTAGGCTTCTATTCTTCAAATGACTTGTTTTATTAGTCAACCGCTTGTTAGCTTTCTCCAAAACCAACCAAAGCTTCCTTCTTTCACCATAAAATCGAGTCCTCGGCTAAGAACCTTCGCAAACTGCACGCCACCATGTCCTCCCTCCTCACTCCCCCCTCCTCTCTCTGCCGAAGACTTTGTGATTTTCTTTGAGAAAAAAGTGGAGAGCATCCACAGCTGCTTCTCCCAACAGAATTCCAAATGCTGAATCGAGAACCTCATTCTTTACTCTGTCATATTTCTCTCCCATTACAGATGCCGAGGCCTTGACACTGGTAACGTCGAACCATCCCACTACATGCCAGCTGGACCCGATACCCTCCCCATTCCTCCAGACCATAGCACCAGACATCCTCCCATTCCTAACTACTACCATCAACTTGTCCCCACCTCCCTAAAACAAGCCACACCAAGTCACACCACTCATAAAAAAAACAACCATGAACCCCACCGTCATAGACAACTATCATCCTGTCTCTCTTCTCTCCTTCCTTTCTAAATCACTTGAACGTGCTGTATCCAACCAACTTACTGATTCTCTCTTACAGAATGACCTTCTAGAATCTAGACCCTAATCAGTCAGGCTTCAGAACTGGTCACTCACTCTTCACTTAGCAAAAGCTCTGTCCTGATTCTCCTGGACCTGTCGGCAGCCTTCGAGATGGTCAACCATCAGATCCTCCTTGCATCCCTCGCAGGAATGGGAGTGGCCGGCTCTGCGCTGGCATGGCTGACATCCTACTTTGACGACGCTCCTACCAAGTATCATGGAGAGGGACCATGTCGGCACCACGGCCCCTTCAGATGGGCGTCCCCCAGGGCACCCCTCCTCTTCTCCCTCTACACCAAATCTCTGGGTAACATTAGCACATCTCATGCCTTCTCGTATGATACTCAACTCTTCTCAACTCTACTCAACCACCTCAAACTAAACCTAAGCAAAACAGAATTGCTTCACCTGCCAGCCAAATCCTCCCCGCTGACCTTTCCATCACAGTGGAGAATGTAGCCGTGGGCCGCCAAGAAACTTGGTGTTGTTATTGACGACCGGCTGAACTTCCCCGCTCACACAGTCATGTCTTGCAATGCACTGTTTGCTGGTCTACCGACGACTGCCACCAAGCCTCTTCAACTCA
>NC_140165.1:159414759-159432259 GCF_963971535.1 Notolepis coatsorum | reverse complement strand
CTCCAAGCGCAGATGCTTAGCGAGCGCGAACACCTCCAAGCACAGCAACGGAGCGAAGAACAGCGCACACGCCTGGAGATGAGACGCTTCCAGACAGAAGAGAATATGGCAAGAGACCGGGCCGACGCCCAGCGTGCCGCTGCCGGTGCCCAAAGAGACGCAGAGCGCGACAGACTACAAGCGCAACTAATAGAGCAGCTGATCAAAAGGACAACACCCTCTCCTTCCGCCAGGGGTTCAAAGAACTCGTCGAGACAACAGTCAAGGGCAGCGTCACTACAACGAGCAAGCGACCCTGAACTTGTCCAACAGACCGAGTCTAGACCCCCCGCAGACCCCCTTCCCATACCGGTCCAAGCGAGACCCAGCTACAAGGAAGGAGCGGCATACACTGCGGAGAAGCTAAATAAACGATTACAGGATCTGGAAGATCTGATAGAGGAAGAAGAGGGAGAGGAGGAGAACCAAGCCCGACGACAGCACAGTACTCCACCGGACCAGGAGGTCCCATACAGTCCAGGCTATACCCCCGCGGCGCTGCGCTACAGACCCCCGACTCTATTCACGGGTGAGCACGACGCACGACCAGCCCCGAGGAATAGCACCTGGACCAGCGGGCCATGGTACCCTGCCAGTACCAGCCCACAGCGAGGCGCAAGAGGGGACTCGCCCAGGAGGTCTCTCCCCCAACGCTCGCCGATGTATCAGCCATCCACGGCGTCATACAATGCCACACCGTCATTCCCAGACTTCGCCTATGAGAGTCGAGCACAGTACACGGAGCTCCGGATGTGCTTAGAGACAATGATGGTGGATGTCGCTGATGAACGCCACAAGTATGCAATATTACTGAAGCACCTGAAAGTACCGCGAGCGCACAATATAGCGCTAGCCTATGCTACCTCTTCGACCCCATACACAGCGGCCCTTGCAGCGCTGGATCAGAGATATGGACGTATATGGGATTACGTAATCCAGGAGATAAGGCATATTGACCGCCTACCCCCAGCCACAGACAATCGCTCACTAGACGACCTGTCAATCAAAGTGCAGTCCCTGGTAGGGATGCTGGGAGCGCAACGGGAGAAGGGCATGCATGAGCTATACGCCAACTCTAACGTCGAGAGGATTTTGGAGAAGCTGCCACCCGCAAGACAGGAGCGCTTTAGGCGGCAGAGGGATTACCGGGATCCCAACGGCCCCGAGCCATCCCTCCTTGATCTAGCCGACTTCCTGGCGAGAGAAGTCAGCAGCTTACGACTGGATACCTTCGGGCGGAGCACGCCAAGCTCCAGAGAGGGACCCAGGAGAATAAATGATGGAAGAAGATCGATGACTGTCATGCACCAATCAGAGTCAGTACCGAGCAGTAAGAGTCACAGCACCCCCTCGAGAAAAGAGAAGTGGAAGATAGCGTGTCCCTACTGTGAGTCACAATGTGACCTATTCACAAAGATGAATGCAGAAGAAGTGAGTCAATGGATAAAGTCCAACCGGCGCTGTTATCGATGTGCGCGGCCCCACATGGCAGCCGAATGCCGCCTAAAGAAAAGGTGCAGCCGGTGCGATGGAGCCCATCTAGATATACTACACGAAAGTAACGGAAGACGGCCTATACCTGCACCACGGAGCAGCACCAAGGCAAGTGTCATGTACATTGACCCCGCCAGCAGCAGCGGAGCCCAAGTGCTCTTAAAGGTAGTCCGTGTGACATTGAGCTACCAAGATAAAGTCATGGACACTTACGCCGTCCTTGATGACGGGTCAGAGAAGACCCTTCTGCTCGCCTCCGCTGCGACCCAGCTGGGACTGCGGGGGAGCAGGAACGAAATGACGATTCGGACAATAAGAAGAGATTTAAAGACGATAAAGGGCGAGAATGTCTCCTTCACCATCGCAGCCAACGGGCAGCCAGAGCGACGGTACAAGATCACAAATGCTTTCACCAGCCAAGAAATAGGATTATCGCAGTACACCTACCCTGTCACCAAGTTGATGGATAAATATGTGCACCTGCGCCAATTACCTATCCCGCTCATAGACGGCGCTACCCCGACCCTGTTGATAGGCTCCGACCATGCAGAACTCATAGTCCCGATTGACCGGGTCCATACAGGCCCCCGAGGCTGTCCTGCAGCAGTCGAGACCCGCCTAGGGTGGACCCTACAAGGCCCCCTTGCTAAATCTCTCAACCGAACAGCAGCCACTAGCTGCTTCCACTCCAGAACGACAGAAGAAGACACCACTCTCCTGCAGCATGTCGAGAGGCTATGGACCCTAGAGACAATGCCCTTTAAGAACGAAAAGAAAGATATTCGCTCTAAAGAAGACATTTACGCCATCAACCTACTCGAGCAGGGGACAAAGAGAGTCACAGTCGGCGGAGTGATGAGATACGCAACTCCACTCCTGAGGCGAGAGGGAATGCCCACCTTTCACGCAAAGAAAGACGCCACGGAGCGCTATCTACTGAACACAGAGCGGCGCCTAGCCAAAGACCCCGCTCAAGAGAGTGTGTACCGAGCTGAGATTGAGAAGCTAATCACAGCGGGACACGTAACAAAGATTGACATTAAAGAGGCCGATCAGACGACCGAATCATGGTACGTGCCGCATCACAAGGTCCATCACAACGGCAAGGATCGCATTGTGTTTAACTGCAGCTACCAGATCGGATCCCAAAATCTGAATAAAGAGCTCTTGCCCGGCCCCACACTCGGCCCCTCCCTACTAGGCGTGCTACTGCGCTTCCGCCAGGACAAGGTGGCTATAAGCGGGGATATCAAAGGGATGTTCTTGCAGGTGAGACTAGTAGAGGAGGACAAGCCTCTGCTACGGTTCCTATGGAGAGAGAAGATCGGAGATGAGAACCCATCCATCTACCAGTGGGAAGTACTCCCCTTCGGAACCACATGCAGCCCGTGCTGTGCTACATTTGCACTACAGAAACACGTCACAGAGGACCCAGCAGCAGATGAAGAGGTCCAACACAGTGTGAAGAACAGTTTCTACGTGGACAACTGTTTACAAAGCGTCTCGACTCAAGAAGAAGCCGAGGCTCTCCTAATCAAGTTACGCGCCTCCCTGATCAAAGGCGGCTTTGATCTCGGGCAGTGGGCCAGCAGTGACCCGCACGTATTGCGCAGCCTCTCCTCCGCGGACAGGGCTGCCAGCAGCGAGACCTGGATGGCGACAATCCCAGGAGAAGCCCAAGAAATGACACTAGGACTAGTCTGGCGCTTCAAAACAGACTCGCTCCACTACAAACACAACCCAGCTGACGTCATCACCCGGGGAATGTCTCTGGATGACCTAACCCGTCGCAACATCTACAGTGACGGACCAGCATTCCTCAAGCTCCCGGAAGGAGATTGGCCTACGCCCACCCCGAGGGAAGCAAGTAACGAGGAGGCTGAGAACAAGAAACCTATGTTCTGTGGACTGAGCACTGTCGCCTCCACAGACCCCAACATAGATGACTGCATTACCCTAGAGAGTGCGCAGCAAAGAACATTCCTGCGGCACCACCCAGAGATTCAGTCCACCACTGACATGTCAGCAGCTGACTACGAAGAAGCAGAACTTCTTCTACTACAACGAGCCCAGAGAGACTCGTTCCCCGATGAGCTAGACTGTCTACAGGGAGGAAACCCCGTCCCATCAGACAGCAGACTGATTCACCTGGCACCAGAGAGTGACGCCCATAATCTCATCAGAGTGGGTGGTCGCCTGCGGAGAGCCCCCGATCTACCAGATGACATTAAGTACCCGATCGTCTTGAACAGCCGACACAAGGTCACAGAGCTGATCATAAAGAAATACGACGAGGATGTACACCACGCAGGAGCAGAGAGAGTCTTCGCGGAGATCAGACGTCGTTATTGGATATTGCAAGGGAGAGAAGCAGTACGGCGCTTCCAGCGAACCTGTCTAGACTGCTGTAAGTGGCGCGCGCAGCCCAGCATACCACGGATGGCTGACTTACCCCCCTGTCGCCTCCGAATCGGCGACAAGCCATTCCACTCCACAGGAATGGACTGCTTTGGCCCGTTGTATATAAAGAGAGGAAGAGGCACCGAGAAGCGGTGGGGTATTGTATTCAAATGCATGACCACCAGAGCGATACATATCGAGCTCCTTCCGACCATGAGCACAGACTCATTCCTTATGGCCTTCCGGAGATTCACATCACGGAAAGGAAAACCGTCTACATTGTTGTCTGATCACGGGACCAACTTCAAAGGCGGAGAAAGAGAGCCGAGAGAGAGCTTCCAAGCTATGGGCCCAGAACTTAAGACCCACCTCGCTCCAGCCCAGATTGACTTCCAGTTTAATCCCCCGAACGCACCCCACTTCGGTGGAACCTGGGAACGAGAAGTACGTTCTATAAAGACAGCCCTGTACGCCGTACTTGGAGCCCAGACTGTGGCGGAGGAAGTCCTAATGACAGTCCTCACGGAGATCGAGGGAGTATTGAACTCAAAACCTCTCGGTTACGTCTCCAGTGATGTAGCAGATGTCGACCCAGTCACCCCCAACACACTCCTAATGGGGCGGCTGGACCCCGCGCTACCCCAGACAATGTACAGGCCCGAAGAAGCGAACGGCCGAAGAATGTGGAGGTACAGCCAAGTACTAGCTGACAAGTTTTGGAGCAGCTTCCTACTTCACTACCTACCGTCTCTACAGACCCGCCAGAAGTGGGTAAAAGAGAGAGACAATTTGACAGAAGGAACAGTCGTCATGATTATTGACCAGTCACTACCCAGAGCTATGTGGCCGGCTGGCCGCGTAAGCAAAGTGATCACCGGTGCCGATGGCAAGGTCCGAGCAGCTGAAGTACTCGTCCAAGGGCGCACCTACACACGTCCCGTGGCGAGGCTCATAGAACTGCCCCGACTCCCAGATACTATCGATGATGACCATGACCCTATGACTTTGTGAGTTGACTGACCCTTACAGCGGACCTTGAGTGGTAGACAGTGCGGTTAATCTGTCTCTGCTTAGCTAATTAGGTGGGACTAATTAGGGGGCGGCTGTTGTGAAGGATCAGATTAAACCGAATATGTATATTTATTTATATATATATATTTAATTGTATTTGTATATTGTTTGATATCCCCTGTATATTCCTTGTACAATATGCATTGAATATCCCTTTAGTCTACTAAACAGCCCATAATAGTTTCATTCTACCATTGGACGAGAACCTGGCGCCAGGTTGCCATTCCCCCTAGGTCCAAGTTCAATCGTGGCAAGCCCCGGTTCCGCGCAGGAATATGTCGGGCGAAATACGAATGGTACTATTTGTTCATAGCGCATATATATATGGCGCAAGTAAAGTAGAACTTTCTTTTAGTCCAGTTCTTTACCCTCCAACAGAGTGACAGACGCAAAGCCTCCCCACGACGCACGTGCGATGTAGTAAGGCCTACTTGGCCCCAGAATAGGCATTGAGATATCGTGTAGATTAATAGTTGAATAGTCATAGTTTGGCACTATACCGTCGAGTTGGACGTATTCTATTAAGCTAGTAATAGTCTATTTATGTATGGTGCATCGTTCGGTTAGAGTTCTAAAGTTATCAGTACCCCCATCGTTCCTGACGTTATCTGGACGCTTAACCAGGCTGGTCAGACCCCTAGTGGTGCTTGCATCCGAGGAGCTCCGGGCCAAGAGCGACTGGACCTGTATATTGGATTACTCTACCCGGACGACGGCGAGCCTTCCACGGCTTGGATTATGCTTTGTGTGCTTTGATTATTCCATGGATAAAGGCCAACACTGCGGAGTGTTGGAACTACCCCCCGGAGAGGACTCCAGGTGAGACGGCGCTCGACACCAGTGAGGTCGCCTCACGTCTCTCCGTTGTGGACCGGCAGATACCGTCCACAGAGGGTCCAGCTGTATTCGTCTGCGGTCCGAGGTTCTGTGGGCACCGTGTCCAAGACTTTGGATTCTCCCAAGACACCGTCGGCCAGATGGGATACCGCCAGCGGCTTCTCTAACCCCCCCCCCTCCTACTGTCTTACAACCAGCGGGACCCCTCCCCCCCTTAGTGTATCCAGCTCTAATCATTTAAGTACCATCGCTATCGTTTTCCTAAATATTCCAGGTTGTATACTTACTCCCTGCGTAACCAGAGATTGGACATTCAATGTTGATTTACCTACGAATACTCATTTGCCATAAAAGTGCATATTTCATATTTCAAATCATAAATGTAATTAAGTGATCGTTGTATACACCTTTTGCTGTATTAAACCTTCGATTTGGTACATTTGTGTGGATTCGTTTCATCAGGTGGGAAAGTGTTCATCATACTTATATCTTGTACTGGGTGGCCAGAAGTTAAAGTACATGAGGTAGTGGTATTAAATATCATATCTAACAATACAGTCAGGGAATTGTACCCCTCAGTTACAATTGGTCCTTCGAGCCGGAGGGTAACTAGTGTAATATTAATATAGTGTTATTAATATCGAAATGGCCTATGATGAACACTCCACGAAACGATCCTCCTAACCTAGAACGCCCGCGGCGCAGACGACAGACACCTCAGTACTTAGAGGCTTACACTGTCAGTCAACTACCTAGCCTTCGACAAACGGTAAACGCGGTAAAAGTAGAAAGTAAAATTATGTCTGACCTTAACGACCAGGTTTCCCCGACCACAGAGGCCCTAGTAGGTCCTAATGTAACTGACCAAGCTCACGGTGGGGACCAGGAGGGAATTGACATGCCTTTACCCCCCGCCACTACCCAAGAAGTAGTCCCCGACCAGCCCCGGGAGGAAGACAACCCTACAGAGAGAGAACTCTGCACGGAAGAAGAGGAGGAGAGCGCCGAGGAACTAGAGCTCCAGGACTCCCCAACGAGTACCCCCAGGAGCGGCTCACGCAGGAGCGGCTCACCTCCACAACTGCCTTCCCCCAGCGAAGCGGAGAGGATACTGCAACAGGCGTTCCTCGTCAGCCTGATAGCCTCTACCGAACGCGACCGACTCCAAGCGCAGATGCTTAGCGAGCGCGAACACCTCCAAGCACAGCAACGGAGCGAAGAACAGCGCACACGCCTGGAGATGAGACGCTTCCAGACAGAAGAGAATATGGCAAGAGACCGGGCCGACGCCCAGCGTGCCGCTGCCGGTGCCCAAAGAGACGCAGAGCGCGACAGACTACAAGCGCAACTAATAGAGCAGCTGATCAAAAGGACAACACCCTCTCCTTCCGCCAGGGGTTCAAGGAACTCGTCGAGACAACAGTCAAGGGCAGCGTCACCACAACGAGCAAGCGACCCTGAACTTGACCAACAGACCGAGTCTAGACCCCCCGCAGACCCCCTTCCCATACCGGTCCAAGCGAGACCCAGCTACAAGGAAGGAGCGGCATACACTGCGGAGAAGCTAAATAAACGATTACAGGATCTGGAAGATCTGATAGAGGAAGAAGAGGGAGAGGAGGAGAACCAAGCCCGACGACAGCACAGTACTCCACCGGACCAGGAGGTCCCATACAGTCCAGGCTATACCCCCGCGGCGCTGCGCTACAGACCCCCGACTCTATTCACGGGTGAGCACGACGCACGACCAGCCCCGAGGAATAGCACCTGGACCAGCGGGCCATGGTACCCTGCCAGTACCAGCCCACAGCGAGGCGCAAGAGGGGACTCGCCCAGGAGGTCTCTCCCCCAACGCTCGCCGATGTATCAGCCATCCACGGCGTCATACAATGCCACACCGTCATTCCCAGACTTCGCCTATGAGAGTCGAGCACAGTACACGGAGCTCCGGATGTGCTTAGAGACAATGATGGTGGATGTCGCTGATGAACGCCACAAGTATGCAATATTACTGAAGCACCTGAAAGTACCGCGAGCGCACAATATAGCGCTAGCCTATGCTACCTCTTCGACCCCATACACAGCGGCCCTTGCAGCGCTGGATCAGAGATATGGACGTATATGGGATTACGTAATCCAGGAGATAAGGCATATTGACCGCCTACCCCCAGCCACAGACAATCGCTCACTAGACGACCTGTCAATCAAAGTGCAGTCCCTGGTAGGGATGCTGGGAGCGCAACGGGAGAAGGGCATGCATGAGCTATACGCCAACTCTAACGTCGAGAGGATTTTGGAGAAGCTGCCACCCGCAAGACAGGAGCGCTTTAGGCGGCAGAGGGATTACCGGGATCCCAACGGCCCCGAGCCATCCCTCCTTGATCTAGCCGACTTCCTGGCGAGAGAAGTCAGCAGCTTACGACTGGATACCTTCGGGCGGAGCACGCCAAGCTCCAGAGAGGGACCCAGGAGAATAAATGATGGAAGAAGATCGGTGACTGTCATGCACCAATCAGAGTCAGTACCGAGCAGTAAGAGTCACAGCACCCCCTCGAGAAAAGAGAAGTGGAAGATAGCGTGTCCCTACTGTGAGAAAGAACACTGGCTGTCACAATGTGACCTATTCACAAAGATGAATGCAGAAGAAGTGAGTCAATGGATAAAGTCCAACCGGCGCTGTTATCGATGTGCGCGGCCCCACATGGCAGCCGAATGCCGCCTAAAGAAAAGGTGCAGCCGGTGCGATGGAGCCCATCTAGATATACTACACGAAAGTAACGGAAGACGGCCTATACCTGCACCACGGAGCAGCACCAAGGCAAGTGTCATGTACATTGACCCCGCCAGCAGCAGCGGAGCCCAAGTGCTCTTAAAGGTAGTCCGTGTGACATTGAGCTACCAAGATAAAGTCATGGACACTTACGCCGTCCTTGATGACGGGTCAGAGAAGACCCTTCTGCTCGCCTCCGCTGCGACCCAGCTGGGACTGCGGGGGAGCAAGAACGAAATGACGATTCGGACAATAAGAAGAGATTTAAAGACGATAAAGGGCGAGAATGTCTCCTTCACCATCGCAGCCAACGGGCAGCCAGAGCGACGGTACAAGATCACAAATGCTTTCACCAGCCAAGAAATAGGATTATCGCAGTACACCTACCCTGTCACCAAGTTGATGGATAAATATGTGCACCTGCGCCAATTACCTATCCCGCTCATAGACGGCGCTACCCCGACCCTGTTGATAGGCTCCGACCATGCAGAACTCATAGTCCCGATTGACCGGGTCCATACAGGCCCCCGAGGCTGTCCTGCAGCAGTCGAGACCCGCCTAGGGTGGACCCTACAAGGCCCCCTTGCTAAATCTCTCAACCGAACAGCAGCCACTAGCTGCTTCCACTCCAGAACGACAGAAGAAGACACCACTCTCCTGCAGCATGTCGAGAGGCTATGGACCCTAGAGACAATGCCCTTTAAGAACGAAAAGAAAGATATTCGCTCTAAAGAAGACATTTACGCCATCAACCTACTCGAGCAGGGGACAAAGAGAGTCACAGTCGGCGGAGTGATGAGATACGCAACTCCACTCCTGAGGCGAGAGGGAATGCCCACCTTTCACGCAAAGAAAGACGCCACGGAGCGCTATCTACTGAACACAGAGCGGCGCCTAGCCAAAGACCCCGCTCAAGAGAGTGTGTACCGAGCTGAGATTGAGAAGCTAATCACAGCGGGACACGTAACAAAGATTGACATTAAAGAGGCCGATCAGACGACCGAATCATGGTACGTGCCGCATCACAAGGTCCATCACAACGGCAAGGATCGCATTGTGTTTAACTGCAGCTACCAGATCGGATCCCAAAATCTGAATAAAGAGCTCTTGCCCGGCCCCACACTCGGCCCCTCCCTACTAGGCGTGCTACTGCGCTTCCGCCAGGACAAGGTGGCTATAAGCGGGGATATCAAAGGGATGTTCTTGCAGGTGAGACTAGTAGAGGAGGACAAGCCTCTGCTACGGTTCCTATGGAGAGAGAAGATCGGAGATGAGAACCCATCCATCTACCAGTGGGAAGTACTCCCCTTCGGAACCACATGCAGCCCGTGCTGTGCTACATTTGCACTACAGAAACACGTCACAGAGGACCCAGCAGCAGATGAAGAGGTCCAACACAGTGTGAAGAACAGTTTCTACGTGGACAACTGTTTACAAAGCGTCTCGACTCAAGAAGAAGCCGAGGCTCTCCTAATCAAGTTACGCGCCTCCCTGATCAAAGGCGGCTTTGATCTCGGGCAGTGGGCCAGCAGTGACCCGCACGTATTGCGCAGCCTCTCCTCCGCGGACAGGGCTGCCAGCAGCGAGACCTGGATGGCGACAATCCCAGGAGAAGCCCAAGAAATGACACTAGGACTAGTCTGGCGCTTCAAAACAGACTCGCTCCACTACAAACACAACCCAGCTGACGTCATCACCCGGGGAATGTCTCTGGATGACCTAACCCGTCGCAACATCTACAGTGACGGACCAGCATTCCTCAAGCTCCCGGAAGGAGATTGGCCTACGCCCACCCCGAGGGAAGCAAGTAACGAGGAGGCTGAGAACAAGAAACCTATGTTCTGTGGACTGAGCACTGTCGCCTCCACAGACCCCAACATAGATGACTGCATTACCCTAGAGAGTGCGCAGCAAAGAACATTCCTGCGGCACCACCCAGAGATTCAGTCCACCACTGACATGTCAGCAGCTGACTACGAAGAAGCAGAACTTCTTCTACTACAACGAGCCCAGAGAGACTCGTTCCCCGATGAGCTAGACTGTCTACAGGGAGGAAACCCCGTCCCATCAGACAGCAGACTGATTCACCTGGCACCAGAGAGTGACGCCCATAATCTCATCAGAGTGGGTGGTCGCCTGCGGAGAGCCCCCGATCTACCAGATGACATTAAGTACCCGATCGTCTTGAACAGCCGACACAAGGTCACAGAGCTGATCATAAAGAAATACGACGAGGATGTACACCACGCAGGAGCAGAGAGAGTCTTCGCGGAGATCAGACGTCGTTATTGGATATTGCAAGGGAGAGAAGCAGTACGGCGCTTCCAGCGAACCTGTCTAGACTGCTGTAAGTGGCGCGCGCAGCCCAGCATACCACGGATGGCTGACTTACCCCCCTGTCGCCTCCGAATCGGCGACAAGCCATTCCACTCCACAGGAATGGACTGCTTTGGCCCGTTGTATATAAAGAGAGGAAGAGGCACCGAGAAGCGGTGGGGTATTGTATTCAAATGCATGACCACCAGAGCGATACATATCGAGCTCCTTCCGACCATGAGCACAGACTCATTCCTTATGGCCTTCCGGAGATTCACATCACGGAAAGGAAAACCGTCTACATTGTTGTCTGATCACGGGACCAACTTCAAAGGCGGAGAAAGAGAGCCGAGAGAGAGCTTCCAAGCTATGGGCCCAGAACTTAAGACCCACCTCGCTCCAGCCCAGATTGACTTCCAGTTTAATCCCCCGAACGCACCCCACTTCGGTGGAACCTGGGAACGAGAAGTACGTTCTATAAAGACAGCCCTGTACGCCGTACTTGGAGCCCAGACTGTGGCGGAGGAAGTCCTAATGACAGTCCTCACGGAGATCGAGGGAGTATTGAACTCAAAACCTCTCGGTTACGTCTCCAGTGATGTAGCAGATGTCGACCCAGTCACCCCCAACACACTCCTAATGGGGCGGCTGGACCCCGCGCTACCCCAGACAATGTACAGGCCCGAAGAAGCGAACGGCCGAAGAATGTGGAGGTACAGCCAAGTAATAGCTGACAAGTTTTGGAGCAGCTTCCTACTTCACTACCTACCGTCTCTACAGACCCGCCAGAAGTGGGTAAAAGAGAGAGACAATTTGACAGAAGGAACAGTCGTCATGATTATTGACCAGTCACTACCCAGAGCTATGTGGCCGGCTGGCCGCGTAAGCAAAGTGATCACCGGTGCCGATGGCAAGGTCCGAGCAGCTGAAGTACTCGTCCAAGGGCGCACCTACACACGTCCCGTGGCGAGGCTCATAGAACTGCCCCGACTCCCAGATACTATCGATGATGACCATGACCCTATGACTTTGTGAGTTGACTGACCCTTACAGCGGACCTTGAGTGGTAGACAGTGCGGTTAATCTGTCTCTGCTTAGCTAATTAGGTGGGACTAATTAGGGGGCGGCTGTTGTGAAGGATCAGATTAAACCGAATATGTATATTTATTTATATATATATATTTAATTGTATTTGTATATTGTTTGATATCCCCTGTATATTCCTTGTACAATATGCATTGAATATCCCTTTAGTCTACTAAACAGCCCATAATAGTTTCATTCTACCATTGGATGAGAACCTGGCGCCAGGTTGCCATTCCCCCTAGGTCCAAGTTCAATCGTGCCGCCTAACATGTCGTGGCAAGCCCCGGTTCCGCGCAGGAATATGTCGGGCGAAATACGAATGGTACTATTTGTTCATAGCGCATATATATATGGCGCAAGTAAAGTAGAACTTTCTTTTAGTCCAGTTCTTTACCCTCCAACAGAGTGACAGACGCAAAGCCTCCCCACGACGCACGTGCGATGTAGTAAGGCCTACTTGGCCCCAGAATAGGCATTGAGATATCGTGTAGATTAATAGTTGAATAGTCATAGTTTGGCACTATACCGTCGAGTTGGACGTATTCTATTAAGCTAGTAATAGTCTATTTATGTATGGTGCATCGTTCGGTTAGAGTTCTAAAGTTATCAGTACCCCCATCGTTCCTGACGTTATCTGGACGCTTAACCAGGCTGGTCAGACCCCTAGTGGTGCTTGCATCCGAGGAGCTCCGGGCCAAGAGCGACTGGACCTGTATATTGGATTACTCTACCCGGACGACGGCGAGCCTTCCACGGCTTGGATTATGCTTTGTGTGCTTTGATTATTCCATGGATAAAGGCCAACACTGCGGAGTGTTGGAACGACCCCCCGGAGAGGACTCCAGGTGAGACGGCGCTCGACACCAGTGAGGTCGCCTCACGTCTCTCCGTTGTGGACCGGCAGATACCGTCCACAGAGGGTCCAGCTGTATTCGTCTGCGGTCCGAGGTTCTGTGGGCACCGTGTCCAAGACTTTGGATTCTCCCAAGACACCGTCGGCCAGATGGGATACCGCCAGCGGCTTCTCTAACCCCCCCCCCTCCTACTGTCTTACAACCAGCGGGACCCCTCCCCCCCTTAGTGTATCCAGCTCTAATCATTTAAGTACCATCGCTATCGTTTTCCTAAATATTCCAGGTTGTATACTTACTCCCTGCGTAACCAGAGATTGGACATTCAATGTTGATTTACCTACGAATACTCATTTGCCATAAAAGTGCATATTTCATATTTCAAATCATAAATGTAATTAAGTGATCGTTGTATACACCTTTTGCTGTATTAAACCTTCGATTTGGTACATTTGTGTGGATTCGTTTCATCAGGTGGGAAAGTGTTCATCATACTTATATCTTGTACTGGGTGGCCAGAAGTTAAAGTACATGAGGTAGTGGTATTAAATATCATATCTAACAATACAGTCAGGGAATTGTACCCCTCAGTTACAGTTATCATCGTATTTTTTCGGGAGGCCGGTAAGGAGTGCATTACAGTAGTCGAGTCGGCTTGAGATAAAGGCATGGATCTGGTTTTCAGCATCCTTTTGATTTATAAATGGCCGTACTTTAGTTATGTTTCTAAGGTGGAAGAATTATGTTTTTGTCAACTTGTTGATTGTGATTTAAAGCTTAGGTCTGAGTCTACCATAACACCAAGACTTAACTCACTCAAATACAGTTAGCAGTTGGATAGACTACACTGTAAAAAAAAAATCTGTAGAAAAACGGTAAAAGTCTGGCAGTTTGGGGACATTGAATTAGTGTAAAATTTACATTGAAATACCCTAATTAAAATAAAGTGGAAAAGCAATACATTTACAGATAATTCTGTTTATTATTTGAGAACCCGAGAACAGAGAATCACTGTTAATTGACAGGTTAGGTTCAGCAGTGAAACACTGTTATTTTACAGGTTTTTTCCTACATTATTATGATCAAACACCTTCAATAAAGTGACAGAACTTAAAGTTCAGCAGTGAAACACTGTTATTTCACAAGTTTTCCCTACATTTACGATGAAACTCCTTCAATTAAGTGACATAACTCAAAGTTCAGCAGTGAAACACTGTTATTTCACAGGTCTTTCCTAAATTATTACGATCAAACTCCTTCAATAAAGTGACAGAACTTAAAGTTCAGCAGTGAAACACTGTTATTTCACAGGTTTTTCCTAAATTATTATGATCAAACTCCTTCAATAAAGTGACAGAACTTAAAGTTCAGCAGTGAAACACTGTTATTTTACATGTTTTCCCAGAATTATTACAATCAAACTCCTTCAATAAAGTGACAGAACTTAAAGTTCAGCAGTGAAACACTGTTATTTTACATGTTTTCCCAGAATTATTACAATCAAACTCCTTCAATTAAGTGACAGAACTCAAAGTTCAGCAGTGAAACACTGTTATTTTACATGTTTTCCCAGAATTATTACAATCAAACTCCTTCAATTAAGTGACAGAACTCAAAGTTCAGCAGTGAAACACTGTTATTTTACATGTTTTCCCATAATTATTACAATCAAACTCCTTCAATTAAGTGACAGAACTCAAAGTTCAGCAGTGAAACACTGTTATTCTACATGTTTTCCCATAATTATTACAATCAAACTCCTTCAATTAAGTGACAGAACTCAAAGTTCAGCAGTGAAACACTGTTATTTTACATGTTTTCCCATAATTATTACAATCAAACTCCTTCAATTAAGTGACAGAACTCAAAGTTCAGCAGTGAAACACTGTTATTTCACAGGTTTTTCCTCAATTATTACGATCAAACTCCTTCAATAAAGTGACAGAACTTAAAGTTCAGCAGTGAAACACTGTTATTTTACAGGTTTTCCCATAATTATTACAATCAAACTCCTTCAATTAAGTGACAGAACTCAAAGTTCAGCAGTGAAAGACTGTTATTTCACAGGTTTTTCCTAAATTATTACGATCAAACTCCTTCAATTAAGTGACAGAACTTAAAGTTCAGCAGTGAAACACTGTTATTTCACAGGTTTTTCCTCAATTATTACAATCAAACTCCTTCAATAAAGTGACAGAACTCAAAGTTCAGCAGAGAAACACTTTTATTGTACAGATTGTTAGAAACAAAAAGCTTCAAGTGTTAACAAACGATCAGGATTGTAAAACTGCTTTATTTTGGAAGCAAGTGTGCTGTATAAAACAGATTCAAATGATTTAAAACTTTAGCTTGCAGTGTTTGTTCAAATATAATGTTTAAATACAGTATGTAAAGTTAAAAACCTATAGAAGTACAATCTAAACACTATTTATGGATCAATATGCATGGCAGCTGCCACCATTGGTGTGTGAATGTGTGTGAATAGGTGAATGAGAGGCCATACGCGCTTTGGATAAAAGCGCTATTGCTATATAAGTGCAGTCCATTGAACATAACATAATGGCCAAGTAGTAAATTAAACTTTATGTCCACAATTCTGAACTATCCCTTCAATGTCATCAGATGATTTCAACTTTTAAAAGCGGAGAAAGCAACATATTGTGCTGTTGAACCGAGGGGGTTGTGGTCAGGTCTACAGTTTTTTAGCTTTACCATTTCAGTTTTATATTGTTTTCCACAATATTCTCCCGACCCCTGGGGTCTCCATAATATATGTGAACATTATACTGTTTAATTCAGAATCCCAACTATACAGTGTATTACTAAGTAAAAATCAAAACATACCACACCACAAAAGGTCAATGAATCAGTGGCACAAGTGAAGAGCAGATAAGGAACAATCCTCCAGATTGGCAGTAATCAGCTGGATCCTTGGTGCATGGTGCATCTGGGAAAATGAAAAAAAAGGACACTATGATTCACTGGAAAGTCCGGGACTGTACATTAGGAGGGGGTGGGTGGTAGGAAAAAAGATATATACGGTGGGGAGGAGACTGTCTACAGATACACCTGTGTGATGTTGCTACGGAGTTAAGCTAATAAACGTATACTATACTCACAACCACAGCAGGGGACACAACTATTTTGTTACCCTGCCATGTGGCGGACAGACCTCGCAAATGTCACTCGCCCAATAGCCTCCAGCTGCAACCACTCGAGTCCCTGAGTGATGACTGCTTGGCGCCGCCTCGGTAGAAAAAATTCCCTTTTCATGATATTTGGCGCCTCTGATTGGCTCAATTTTGTTTCAATCTGTATGCATCTACAAATCATATTATACCAGGTAGTCAATTCCATTAGACTGCGAATCAAATTGACGGATCTCCCCAATCAAATTGACGGAAATCCGTCTTGAGACGGAACACTTTAATGCCTGCATTCAACATCGATTATCTATTGTTCAGGATGTAGGAACGTTATACTTTTTCATTCATACAAAAATACAAAAATACCTTCTAGAATATAAGTATGTTTTATCATTTCCTGTAGTAATTCCTAGAACGTGAGTTATAGACCTAAATGCATCGATTGCCGTTTATTCCCTAGACACGCTATATTAAAAAATTCAACTGTATATGATCGTATACGTTATGCGTCATCATGCACGGAGGAAAGGGGGGGGGGCGGCGTTTATAATTACGTGATCATCAGTAAATGCTTTATGTAGTATGGGTGATATATTGATCAGATGGTTTGCAGTGAAATGAATAAATTGGGCTGAAAATAACCAGGGTTTAGCCCAGTCAGATTTAAGGCTTTAAGACTTTTTAATGCCAATCAGAATTAAATTTAATACCAATTTCACGATAACAAAATGGCAAAAATCATGGGTACTCTCAGTACTCATTCAAGGGTACTACGACTATGCCTGCACCTCATGGTACCAAAGCACCTCAAAGGCACTAAAAACAAGATTACAAACATCACAAAACAAACTGGTCAGACTACTGCTTAACCTCACTCCTAAAACCCACTTTACCCCTGCCCACATTCAAAACCGCTCTTAAAGAGCACCTACGGGAGACTGCAATTCGAAACTGGCCACCGTAAATGTCCACCCCCCCCCCCCCCCTCCTCCTAATGTACAGTCTCATCCCCATCATATATATATAATATTTTCTGTTAGGATCTCTGGGTAACAGTACTGTATATTATTTGCATATCGTATATGTCACAAATGTAACAGTACTACAGTATATACCTGTATGTCATGTATGTCCCTATGCCATAAATGTCATGATGTCATGTATGTTTTTACTGTATTTATTTCTGTATATGTTCGGACAGAGATACGGGATGGTTTGAAAGCTCGGCGTTGCTAATAAATATTTTTAATATTTTTTTATAAACTGCTCAAAGCGGCATTATTTCCGCCGTTGGGTGATCACAGCGCCTGCGCACCATCCCGTATCTCTGTCCGAAACCCTCGTGCAACTGTGAGCACATTTGTAATGTCTCTGTGATACTTGTATAACGAACGGTTCGGCCAGAACCAGTCCTTCAGGGTAAATCTAGGTTGGTTTCCCATTGAGGAGCAAGTGACTGTGGATTCACTCGGTGCAGCACAGTCACGAAA